>NC_091174.1:1374675-1377175 GCF_040958095.1 Procambarus clarkii
TTCGGTACTTGGCCCTCCAGTATCTTCCAGGTGTATATTATTTGATATCTCTCTCGTCTTCTTTCTAGTGAGTACATTTCGAGGGCTTTGAGCCGATCCCAATAATTTAGGTGCTTTATTGCATCTATGCGTGCCGTATATGTTCTCTGTATTCCCTCTATTTCAGCAATCTCTCCTGCTCTGAAGGGGGAAGTGAGTACTGAGCAGTACTCAAGACGGGACAACACAAGTGACTTGAAGAGAACAACCATTGTGATGGGATCCCTGGATTTGAAAGTTCTCGTAATCCATCCTATCATTTTTCTGGCTGTCGCAATATTTGCTTGGTTATGCTCCTTAAACGTTAGGTCGTCAGACATTATTATTCCCAAATCCTTTACATGCTGTTTTCCTACTATGGGTACATTTGATTGTGTTTTGTACTCTGTATTATGTTTAAGGTCCTCATTTTTACCGTACCTGAGTACCTGGAATTTATCACTGTTAAACATCATGTTATTTTCTGATGCCCAGTCGAAAACTTTATTAATATCAGCTTGAAGTTTTTCAATGTCCTCAGCCGAGGTAATTTTCATACTGATTTTTGTGTCATCTGCAAAGGATGATACGAAGCTGTGACTTGTATTTTTGTCTATATCTGATATGAGAATAAGGAAAAGCAGCGGTGCAAGGACTGTACCCTGAGGTACAGAGCTTTTAACTGCACTTGGACTAGATTTTATATGGTTGACAGTTACTCGCTGAGTCCTGTTTGACAGAAAACTGAGTATCCAGCGTCCTACTTTACCGGTTATTCCCATTGACTTCATTTTGTGTGCTATCACGCCATGGTCACATTTATCGAAAGCCTTTGCGAAGTCCGTGTATATCACATCAGCATTCTGTTTTTCTTCTAATGCCTCAGTGACTTTGTCGTAGTTCTCAAGTAGCTGTGAGAGGCACGATCTTCCCGCTCGAAATCCATGTTGGCCTGGGTTGTGAAGGTCATTGGTCTCCATGAAATTGGTGACCTGACTCCTAATCACTCTCTCAAATACTTTTATGATGTGCGATGTTAGTGCAACTGGTCTATAATTTTTTGCCAATGCTTTGCTCCCTCCCTTGTGTAGAGGGGCTATGTCTGCTACTTTAAGTGCATCTGGTATCTCCCCCGTGTCCAAGCTCTTCCTCCACACTATACTGAGTGCCTGTGCTACCGGCACTTTGCATTTCTTTATAAATATTGAATTCCATGAGTCTGGACCTGGGGCCGAGTGCATGGGCATGTTTTCAATTTCTTTTTCAAAATTTAGTGCGCTCGTGTTTATATCAGTTATATTTACAGGGGTTTGAATATCCCGCATAAAGAAATTGTCTGGATCTTCCACTTTCATGTTGTTTATTGGAGTGCTAAACATGTCCTCATACTGCTTTTTTAGGATTTCACTAATTTCTTTGTCATCCTCCGTGTATGAACCTTCACTTGTACGAATAGGTCCAATACTGGCAGTGGTTTTTGCTTTTGATTTCGCATATGAGAAGAAATATTTTGGATTTTTCTTTATTTCCTTAGCCATCTTCCCCTCCCCCCTTCCAGCCATCCTTCCCTCCCCCCTTCCCAGCCATCCTTCCCTCCCCCCTTCCCAGCCATCCTTCCCTCCCCCCTTCCAGCCATCCTTCCCTCCCCCCTTCCAGTCATCCTCCCCTCCCCCCTTCCCAGCCATCCTTCCTTCCCCCCTTCCCAGCCATCCTTCCCTCCCCCCTTCCCAGCCACCCTCCCCTCCCCCCTTCCCAGCCATCCTTCCCTCCCCCCTTCCCAGCCACCCTCCCCTCCCCCCTTCCCAGCCATCCTCCCCCTCCCCCCCCCCTTCCCAGTCATCCTCCATCTTGCCTACACCCTCCACCCTCCCTATCCTCCCAACCATCCAACAGGAGTATGCCAGATTCACGAAGCAGTTACGCAAGCACTTACGAACCTGTACAACTTTTCTCAATCTTTGGCGGCATTGTTTACAATTAATAAACAGTTAATGAGCTCCGAAGCACCAGGAGGCTGTTTATAACAATAACAACAGTTGAATGGCAAGTTTTCATGCTTGTAAACTGTTAAATAAATGTAACCAAAGCCGTCAAAGATTGAGAAAAGATGTACACGTTCGTAAGTGCTTGCGTAACTGCTTCGTGCAACTTGCCCGAGGGCATAATACACCACAAGAACGGTGTGTCAACATTAAAGTCCCCCACAGTACACAGTAATGCCACAAAGTCATCTGAAGGTCACAATGAGGTCCAAGACATCCAGGATACGCCCTTTTCGCACGGAAATACGCATAATATTTTCTGAATTAATTTGCCAATAATAAAAACCGATACGAATAACGATTCTTCTAAAATATTTGACATGTATAATCCTGGACTGATTTACATGGAGCAACTCCAGTTTAATGGGACTCGAACTATTTCTTAGAATTTAACAAATAGGAGGTTCCTGTAGCGCAGTTGGTTCATAGGTCAAAGGTCA
>NC_091174.1:1382175-1549675 GCF_040958095.1 Procambarus clarkii
CAACACAGTTAAATCCGAACCATCTAAGGTGAAAATATCAGTGCCAAGTGTTGCATTGAGTTGGTTCCGAGGATCACCGTCCCCACGGCCCGCTGGGTGCTCTGGTCAACTACACTGTTGGACGTGGCTGCTGGCAGCCTGACCCCATAGCTTGGTTGATCAGGTATCTTTTGGAGGTGCTTATGAAGTTCTCTTTTAGTACCGTAAGGCGGAGTGTTGAAATCTTGCACATATGATGTTGATAGAATGCTCTCCAAGATAACCTATTGCACCTCTGCTTTTCAAATGGGCTATTTTGCACATCCTGCCATGCCTCCTAGTATTAGAAGATGCTATTTCTGTGTCCTGATTTGGAACCAGTCCCTCTTAATATCGTCTGTGTAAGTTATAATGCATTTCTCCCGCCTGCGCTCAAGAGAACACAGATTTATTAACTTTAAACAGTTCCAATAATTTAGATATGTTATTGCGCGGCTTCTAGCCGTCAAAGATCTCTGCACGCTCTCCAGGTCAGCAATTTCTCCGGCTCTGAATGGGGCTGTTAGTGCGCAACAATATTCCACCCTTGAGAACATTAATGTCTTAAAAAGTATCATTGGTATGGTGTCCCTTGTTTGGAAGGTCCTTGATATCCAACCTGTCATTGTTCTTGCAGTCGTGACAGCTACTTTTTGGTGTTCTCTAAGGGTAAGGTCTTCCCACGTGATTACCCAAACATCTTTTATACTGTCTTACGGTCTTAAGTGTGATTTGACTGCATTTTATATATTTCCAGTTTTACATTTTCACTTTTACATAATACAAGAGCTGGAATTTATTTTCAGTGGACATATTTTTTGTGACGTATTGAAACACGTGATTTACATCAGTGTAAGTTCGCCGCGTCCTCTATATTATCTACTCTTATAAACCTCATAGTGTCATCTGTAAAAAATGATACGGGAATACGGTTTGTGTCCGGTATGAGAGAGGGAAAGTAATGGATCATGGTGGATGATCCGGATTTGACTGTGTTGACTATCACACACGGGATTCTGTTCGTTAGAAAATTTACAACTAATCTTCGTATTTTGCTACTAATTTATTTTGAGCGCATTTTGTGTGCAATAACACCATCATGGTCACACGTGTCGAAAGCTTTAACGAAATCTGCGTATATTACATCAGTGTTCTGCTTCTATTCAATTGCACCTATGACCATGTCATAGTGGTCCAGCAACAGGAGCGTCCTGTTGAGCGGAGTGGAGCCGGTGGCTGAGCGGACAGAACACTGGACGCGTGATCCTGTGGTCCCTGGTTCGATCCCGGGCGCCGGCGAGAAACAATGGGCAGAGTTTCTTTTACCCTAAGCCCCTGTTACCTAGCAGTAAATAAGTACCTGTGAGTTAGTCAGCTGTCACGGGCTGCTTTCTGGGGGTGGGGGCCTGGTCGAGAACCGGGCCGCGGGGACACTAAGCCCCGAAATAATCTCAAGATAACCTCAAGATAACCCCTATTCTGAACCCGTGTTGTCCAGGGTTATGGAGACGCCGTGATGCCATGTGTTTTGTGATCTTATTTCTAAACACTTTCAAAATATTTTACGATGTGTGATGTTAGTGTAATCGGTCTATAATATTTTTATTTATTTTGTTTACTTTGCTTTATTCCCTTCTTTATGGAGTGGTGCGATCTCTACTGTTTTAAGCATGCCTTATCTCCTAATAATGTTAAGGGCCTTGTGATAGTGGAGTTGTACAATTCTTGATGTATCTGGAATTCTATGGATCCGGGCATACTGTTGCAGAGTGCATGGCTACTGTACACGGCCATACTGTACACGGCCATACTGCACACGGCCATACTGTACACGGCCATACTGTACACGGCCATACTGCACACGGCCATACTGTACACGGCCATACTGCACACGGCCATACTGCACACGGCCATACTGTACACGGCCATACTGTACACGGCCATACTGTACACGGTCATACTGTACACGGCCATACTGTACACGGCCATACTGCACACGGCCATACTGCACACGGCCATACTGTACACGGCCATACTGTACACGGCCATACTGTACACGGTCATACTGTACACGGCCATACTGTACACGGCCATACTGTACACGGCCATACTGCACACGGTCATACTGTACACGGCCATACTGTACACGGCCATACTGCACACGGCCATACTGCACACGGCCATACTGTACACGGAAAACCTGTACACGGGCATACTGTACACGGCCATACTGTACACGGCCATACTGTACACGGCCATACTGTACACGGCCATACTGTACACGGGCATACTGTACACGGCCATACTGTACACGGCCATACTGCACACGGCCATACTGCACACGGCCATACTGCACACGGCCATACTGCACACGGCCATACTGCACACGGCCATACTGTACACGGCCATACTGTACACGGCCATACTGTACACGGCCATACTGTACACGGGCATACTGCACACGGCCATACTGCACACGGCCATACTGCACACGGCCATACTGTACACGGTCATACTGTACACGTCCATACTGCACACGGCCATACTGTACACGGCCAAACTGTACACGGCCAAACTGTACACGGGCATACTGTACACGGCCATACTGCACACGGCCATACTGCACACGGCCATACTGCACACGGCCATACTGTACACGGCCATACTGCACACGGCCATACTGTACACGGCCATACTGTACACGGCCATACTGCACACGGCCATACTGTACACGGGCATACTGCACACGGCCATACTGCACACGGCCATACTGCACACGGCCATACTGTACACGGTCATACTGTACACGGCCATATTGCACACGGCCATACTGCACACGGCCATACTGTACACGGCCATACTGCACACGGCCATACTGTACACGGCCATACTGCACACGGCCATACTGCACACGGCCATACTGTACATAGCTACTTCAAAGTCCAGTGAGGTTTGGGTCACATATATCATTTGAGTGTACTACCCTTCCGTGTACTCTCCAGGTGTGGCCATGCAGCCTTCAGGTGTAGCCTACATATGCACGGGTTCAGGTGTAGCAGCATAACCTGTGTAAGTTGCAGGTGTAGCTGCGGGTCACCCCACCAGTTGATGAACTAGGGATTACCGCCCACATTGGGACCCCAAAAGCCCCGCAGGCCGGCTGATCTGGCCAGGAATTCAAGGAGCCATTTCAAGGAACCACTTCAGACCTGATAGTAATTTCTTGAATATTTGCAAAAAAAAGGGTCATTAAGAAACTTTCAGGCGTGTATATTAAAATAGTGCTCTTAGGGCTTCTCTATCGGGCCCTATCGCTCTCCTCTGGAGTGTCCTGAGTGTGCACAGGTTGCACAGTGCGCACAGGTTGCACAGTGCGCACAGGTTGAGTCGGTTCCTGGAGTATATTCCAGGTATGAAGGACAGTATGTCTTTCCCGCCACACTTCAATGGTTAGAATTTGAAAGCTTTTAAGGTGCTGCAAATATTTTAGGTGTGGCGGGTGCGTTAAGCGGGTGTGTGTGGGGCAAGCAGGTGTGTGGCAGGTGTAAGGTCTCTACACATCCGCAAGGTCGGGAATTAGGAAAATCCTTCACCATTAGTTCAAGCTCCAGAATTCATGAATTCTAAAAATAAATTCTTTTATAAAGAGAGAGAGAGAGAGAGAGAGAGAGAGAGAGAGAGAGAGAGAGAGAGAGAGAGAGAGAGAGAGAGAGAGAGAGTGTGTGTGTGTGAGAGTGTGAGAGTGTGAGAGTGTGAGAGTGTGAGAGTGTGAGAGTGTGAGTGAGTGAGTGAGTGAGTGAGTGAGTGAGTGAGTGAGTGAGTGAGTGAGTGAGTGAGTGAGTGAGTGAGTGAGTGAGTGAGTGAGTCTGACTGACTGACTGACTGACTGACTGACTGACTGACTGACTGACTGACTGTGCGTGCGTGCGTGTGGAGCGTGATGGACGTGCCGGTGCAAGAGCTTGTACTGTTACAGTGTTGCCCACAGCTGGTTGTCCCGCTCCTGGAGAATGCAATTATACCGTGGGTGGCAAGTGTCATTAATGTTCACTGAACACCGACTTGCTCTCCCTCCTGCATATTGCGCTAATTTCCCTGTCATCAGCACAGGTCCACTCACAACCCAACCACTTGGACTGGACGGTAAACCGACGGTCTCGCTTCATGCAGGTCGGCGTTCAATCCCCGACCGTCCACAAGTGGTTGGGCACCATTCCTTTCCCCTCGTCCCACCCCTTATCCTGACCCCTTCCCAGTGCTCTTTCTGTGGCTCGTTACCTTTACCTTGCAATTACCTTGAGGTGATTTCGGGGCTTAGCAACCCCGTGGCCCAGTCGTCGACCAGGCCTCCTGGTTGCTGGATTGATCAACCAGGCTGTTGGACGCGGCTGCTCGCAGCTTGACGTATGAATCACAGCCTGGTTGATGAGGTATTCTTTGGAGGTGTTTTACCAAGTTCTCTCTTGAACACTGTGAGGGGTCGGCCTGTTATGTGTAGTGATAATCTTGAACACTGTGAGGGGTCGGCCTGTTATGTGTAGTGATAATCTTGAACACTGTGAGGGGTCGGCCTGTTATGTGTAGTGATAATCTTGAACACTGTGAGGGGTCGGCCAGTTATGTGTAGTGATAATCATAAAAATCTTAACTACCGTACATTGTATTTTCTTATTAATGTCTTCAACTTCACCATTCTTCACTGTCCATGACTCATTATCTTTCACTAGTGCCTTGATGTGCTCCTTATCTATCCTCACCTCCTCAACTTGGTAATTTCCTTACCTTGCTGGGGAAAAAACTTACTTTTAAATTACAAAACTCAATGTTGAGACGTTAATTTTCTTGTTCTAATTTAATTACCATTAGTTTAGTTCATTTATCATGCACCCCATACCCATCTTGTGGGCGGTAGAGGAAAGGGTTACAGAGGCACATAATGGGCTCAGGGACTGAACCCCACAATTCATTTAGCTAAGCATTTAGCTAATTACCATTTCTTCATCATTCTTCAACAGGTCGTCAATAACCTAACCTGCTAAGAAAATCACCTTTAACTATATCCTGTGCTGGGAATCCTTCCAAACATTCATCTGTTGGTGTGTGTCGATCACAGGTACAATACTAGTGACGCATCTGTTATCTTGAGGTTATCTTGAGATGATTTCGGGGCTTTAGTGTCCCCGCGGCCCGGTCCTCGACCAGGCCTCCACCCCCAGGAAGCAGCCCGTGACAGCTGACTAACACCCAGGTACCTATTTTACTGCTAGGTAACAGGGGCATAGGGTGAAAGAAACTCTGCCCAATGTTTTTCGCCGGCGCCTGGGATCGAACCCAGGACCACAGGATCACAAGTACCGCGTGCTGTCCGCTCGGCAGACCGGCTCCCACATGCTTATCGCCCATCACAGGCTGTAGGAGTGGTGTTAGCATAGAATGCCAGGGATTTGCATAGTGTCTCTCATGTACATTTGGTGGGCTGCTGTATTATGTTTTATGATGTATTAGTGTGTGTAAGGTATGGTGTATTATGGTGTATAGTGTATGAGGGAAGATGGCTGCCTGTTGAGTGAAGTTGAAGTATTTGTGAAGCGGATGTGTGAGTGAGGCGGCGAGAGACGTGTCCAGTGGACCTTGCCAGCTTGTTGAAGCATTTTATACAGTCATATAAACCATTTAGGAATCTTTATGTCTTAGTTCATATGCCAGAATGTGTATATTATATATATAATTATATATATATATATATTATATATATATATATAATTATATATATTATATATATATTATATATATATATATATATATATATGTTGTACCTAGTTGCCAGAACGTCGTACTCGGCCTACAATGCACGGCCCGATTTGCCTAATAAGCCAAGTTTTCCTGAATTTATATATTTCTCCAATTTTTTTCTTATGAAATGATAAATCTCTCCATTTCATTATGTATAAGTTAATTTGTTTAAATTTGAGTTAAAACTAACGTAGATATATGACCAAACCTAACCAACCCTACCTAACCTAACCTATCTTAACCTAACCTAAACTAACGCAACTAAGTCAATAAATTATGGTCGTATTTTCCTGTAGTAAAGTTGTGTCTACTAGGAGCATCCTGGTGTATCAAACACATGAACAGTAACCTTACTCTTAGATATGTTCCAGTGCTGACACGAGCCTTGCTGAACTAGATAGATAACAGTGTGTAGTCCTTCCCTGCGGTGGCGGCCATCTTTGTTGTTGACATTCCTCTGAAGTGGAATATCAACTTTTCCAACCCAGATTTTTCACTTGCACTTATTTATTGTCTCTCAGTTACTTTCCAAAAACTTCCCTACACCTTCATGTATCCTGGGACACCACTTACAGCCCTCACCATGTGCCCAATACTTAGACAATTGGATTTGTCTTGGAGTCTGTAGCAGTGTGCCTCCTGGCGCTCCTCCTCCTGTGTACTCACCTAGTTGTGCTTGAGGGGGTTGAGCTCTGGCTCTTTGGTCCCGCCTCTCAACTGTCAATCAACTGATGTACAGGTTCTTGAGCCTATTGGGCTCTATCATATCTACACTTAGAACTGCGTATGGAGTCAGCCTCCACCACATCACTGCCTAATGCATTCCAGTGTGTATTCACCTAGTTGTTTTTGCGGGGGTTGAGCTTTGCTCTTTCAGCCCGCCTCTCAACTGTCAATCAACTGTTTACTAACTACTTTTTTTTCCACACCCCCCCCCCCCCAGGAAGCAGCCCGTGACAGCTGACTAACTCCAAGGTACCTATTTACTGCAAGGTAACAGAGGCATTCAGGGTGAAAGAAACTTTGCCCATTTGTTTCTGCCTGGTGCGGGAGTCGAACCCGCACCACAGAATTAAGAGTGCTGCGCGCTATCCACCAGGCTACTAGGCCCCAGAGTGTGTGTGTGTGTGTGTGTGTGTGTGTGTGTGTGTGTGTGTGTGTGTGTGTGTGTGTGTACTCACCTAGTTGTGTCTGCAGGATCGAGCATTGACTCTTGGATCCCGCCTTTCGAGCATCGGTTGTTTACAGCAATGACTCCTGTCCCATATCCCTATCATACCTGGTTTTAAAATTATGAATAGTATTTACTTTCACAACCTGTTACTGAAGTGCATTCCATTTTCCCACTACTCTCACGCTAAAAGAAAACTTCCTAACAGAAGTGTGTGTGTGTGTGTGTGTGTGTGTGTGTGTGTGTGTGTGTGTGTGTGTGTGTGTGTGTGTGTGTGTGTGTGTGTGTGTGTGTGTGTGTGTGTGCGTGCGCGTGCGTGCGTGCGTGCATAACCTCTATTCACACGCAGCTTTGACCCAAGTGAATACCTGGAGTATACCTCAATAGTGTTCTAAGAGTTGCTCTATTTCCAAGCGTGGCCAAGGGCCAGGCCTGACCTGAGACAACTTGGACGAAAAGGCTGTTGTCTGGAGAGACCAGCAAGGCCCACACGTCCACTACAGCCTGCTTGGTCCGGCACCTCCTGCAGACAGGTCAGGTAGCCTTGCTTCCACCCGGGCTCCTTCCCAACACACAACTCAACAAGAAGGCCGTGGAATCAAAGCCTGAGAAACAGATGCTTAGAGACAGATCCCAGCGTTTTCTTTAAGAATAAGGAGCAAATGGAATGAATTAAATAAGCAGGTTGAAGAAGCGAACTCCATTCTAAGAACTCGATCCTGCAGGCATAAACAGGCGAGTACAAGCACTCAACTAAAGAACCAACGTCATACATAAGCATGCATAAATAACACTGCCAGCAGCAGCAGCAGCAGCATTCTCACCGGCATGAATTATAGCACAATATCGGGCCGCCAGAGGCACACGGCTCACACCACAACCGTTCCCAGTGTGTCCGAATCCTTATTATTGTGGCGGGACACAGTCAACTGGAGCGGGGCGTGGGAGGCGACTCAATACCCGCCACCTCCCTCCCCACCCCCACTCTCACACCCCCCAACACCCCACAATAACCCCCCCACACCCCACAATAACCCCCCACACCCCACAATAACCCCCACACCACCCACCAAGGAGCCAGCTATGGTTAATATGGCGGCGTTATTCACAGCAATATTGACCTTTATGGTTACCTGTAAAGTTATACCAAGTGATTTGTAAGGTGTTGTTAATAATATATTTGTGTACACCCCCCCCCCGTTGGTCTGTATCGCCAATGGCAGCCCCTTTGGTCTGTGTCGCCAACGGCAGCCCCCCCTTGGTCTGTGTCGCCAACGGCAGCCCCCCCTTGGTCTGTGTCGCCAACGGCAGCGCCCCCTTGGTCTGTGTCGCCAACGGCAGCCCCCTTGGTCTGTGTCGCCAACGGCAGCCCCCTTGGTCTGTGTCGCCAACGGCAGCCCCCTTGGTCTGTGTCGCCAACGGCAGCCCCCTTGGTCTGTGTCGCCAACGGCAGCCCCCCTTGGTCTGTGACGCCAACGGCAGCCCCCCTTGGTCTGTGACGCCAACGGCAGCCCCTTGGTCTGTGTCGCCAACGGCAGCCCCCTTGGTCTGTGTCGCCAACGGCAGCCCCCTTGGTCTGTGACGCCAACGGCAGCCCCCCTTTGTCTGTGACGCCAACGGCAGCCCCCCTTGGTCTGTGACGCCAACGGCAGCCCCTTGGTCTGTGTCGCCAACGGCAGCCCCCTTGGTCTGTGTCGCCAACGGCTGCCCCCTTGGTCTGTGTCGCCAACGGCAGCCCCCTTGGTCTGTGTCGCCAACGGCAGCCCCCTTGGTCTGTGTCGCCAACGGCAGCCCCCTTGGTCTGTGACGCCAACGGCAGCCCCCCTTGGTCTGTGACGCCAACGGCAGCCCCCCCCCCCTTGGTCTGTGTCGCCAACGGCAGCCCCCTTGGTCTGTGTCGCCAACGGCAGCCCCCTTGGTCTGTGTCGCCAACGGCAGCCCCCCTTGGTCTGTGTCGCCAACGGCAGCCCCCTTGGTCTGTGTCGCCAACGGCAGCCCCCTTGGTCTGTGACGCCAACGGCAGCCCCCTTGGTCTGTGACGCCAACGGCAGCCCCCCTTGGTCTGTGACACCAACGGCAGCCCCCTTGGTCTGTGACCCCAACGGCAGCCCCCCTTGGTCTGTGACACCAACGGCAGCCCCCTTGGTCTGTGACACCAAGACTGTGATCCCAACACTGGTCCTGGTTGATACCTGGTTGATGTGGTTCTGGGAGTTCTTCTACTCCCCAAGCCCGGCCCGAGGCCAGGCTTGACTTGTGAGTTTGGTCCACCAGGCTGTTGCTTGGAGCGGCCCGCAGGCCCACATACCAACCACAGCCCGGTTGGTCCGGCACTCCTTGGAGGAATAAATCTAGTTTCCTCTTGAAGATATCCACGGTTGTTCCGGCAATATTTCTTATGCTTGCTGGGAGGACGTTGAACAACCGCGGACCTCTGATGTTTATACAGTGTTCTCTGATTGTGCCTATGGCACCTCTGCTTTTCACTGGTTCTATTCTGCATTTTCTTCCATATCGTTCACTCCAGTACGTTGTTATTTTACTGTGTAGATTTGGTACTTGGCCCTCCAGTATCTTCCAGGTGTATATTATTTGATATCTCTCTTGTCTTCTTTCTAGTGAGTACATTTCGAGGGCTTTGAGACGATCCCAATAATTTAGGTGCTTTATTGCGTCTATGCGTGCCGTATATGTTTTCTGTATTCCCTCTATTTCAGCAATCTCTCCTGCTCTGAAGGGGGAAGTGAGTACTGAGCAGTACTCAAGACGGGACAACACAAGTGACTTGAAGAGTACAACCATTGAGATGAGATCCCTGGATTTGAAAGTTCTCGTAATCCATCGTATCATTTTTCTGGCTGTCGCAATATTTGCTTGGTTATGCTCCTTAAACGTTAGGTCGTCAGACATTATTATTCCCAAATCCTTTACATGCTGTTTTCCTACTATGGGTACATTTGATTGTGTTTTGCACTCTGTATTATGTTTAAGGTCCTCATTTTTACCGTACCTGAGTACCTGGAATTTATCACTGTTAAACATCATGTTATTTTCTGATGCTCAGTCGAAAACTTTATTAATATCAGCTTGAAGTTTTTCAATGTCTTCAGCCGAGATAATTTTCATACTGATTTTTGTGTCATCTGCAAAGGATGATACGAAGCTGTGACTTGTATTTTTGTCTATATCTGATATGAGAATAAGGAAAAGCAGCGTTGGAAGGACTGTACCCTAAGGTACAGAGCTTTTAACTGCACTTGGACTAGATTTTATATGGTTGACCGTTACTCGCTGAGTCCTGTTTGACAGAAAACTGAGTATCCAGCGTCCTACTTTACCGGTTATTCCCATTAACTTCATTTTGTGTGCTATCACGCCATGGTCACATTTATCGAAAGCCTTTGCGAAGTCCGTGTATATCACATCAGCATTCTGTTTTTCTTCTAATGCCTCAGTGACTTTGTCGTAGTGCTCAAGTAGCTGTGAGAGGCACGATCTTCCCGCTCGAAATTGATGTTGGCCTGGGTTGTGAAGGTCATTGGTCTCCATGAAATTGGTGACCTGACTCCTAATCACTCTCTCAAATACTTTTATGATGTGCGATGTTAGTGCAACTGGTCTATAATTCTTTGCCAATGCTTTGCTCCCTCCCTTGTGTAGAGGGGCTATGTCTGCTACTTTAAGTGCATCTGGTATCACCCCCGTGTCCAAGCTCTTCCTCCACACTATACTGAGTGCCTGTGCTACCGGCACTTTGCATTTCTTTATAAATATTGAATTCCATGAGTCTGGACCTGGGGCCGAGTGCATGGGCATGTTTTCAATTTCTCTTTCAAAATTTAGTCGTCACAGTCCACCAGAGTGTGACGCCAACACTGGTCCACCAGACTGTGACGCCAACACTGGTGCACCAGACTGTGACGCCAACACTGTGACGCTAGCACGGCCTCCATTCACGTCTCTCCCGCAACGTTGTGTCGATATCGTGAATACTTCATGAAGGTTATCGATGTATCACAGGTACTCCAGTGTTGTGATAACAGTACACCCACCACTGGTACTCCGGTGTTGTGATAACAGTACACCCACCACTGGTTCCAGTGTTATAATAACAGGGAGGGGTTATTGTGGGGTGTGGGGGGATATTGTGGGGTGTGGGGGGTTATTGTGGGGTGTGGGGGGTTATTGTCGGATGTGGGGGTTATTGTGGGGTGTAGGGGGTTATTATCGGATGTGGGGGTTATTGTGGGGTGTAGGGGTTATTGTGGGGTGTGGGGGGATATTGTGGGGTGTGGGGGGTTATTGTGGGGTGTGGGGGGTTATTGTGGGGTGTGGGGGGTTATTGTCGGATGTGGGGGTTATTGTGGGGTGTAGGGGGTTATTGTCGGATGTGGGGGTTATTGTGGGGTGTAGGGGTTATTGTGGGGTGTGGGGGGTTATTGTCGGATGTGGGGGTTATTGTGGGGTGTGGGGGTTATTGTGGGGTGTGGGGGTTATTGTGGGGTGTAGGGGGTTATTGTGGGGTGTAGTGGGTTATTGTGGGGTGTAGGGGGTTATTGTGGGGTGTGGGGGTTATTGTGGGGTGTGGGGGTTATTGTGGGGTGTGGGGGGATATTGTGGGGGGTTATTGTGGGGTGTGGGGGGATATTGTGGGGTGTGGGGGTTATTGTAGCGTGTGGGGGTTATTGTAGCGTGTGGGGGTTATTGTGGGGTGTGGGGGTTATTGTAGCGTGTGGGGGTTATTGTGGGGTGTGGGGGGATATTGAGGGGTGGCGGTTATTGTGGGGTGTAGGGGGTTATTGTGGGGTATGGGGGTTATTGTGAGGGTGTGGGTGTTATTGTGAGGGTGTGGGTGTTATTGTGAGGGTGTGGGGGTTATTGTGAGGGTGTGGGGGTTATTGTGAGGGTGTGGGGGTTATTGTGGGGTGTGGGGGTTATTGTGGGGTGTGGGGGTTATTGTGGGGTGTGGGGGTTTTTGTGGGGTGTGGGGGTTATTGTGGGGTGTGGGGGGTTATTGTGGGGTGTAGGGAGTTATTGTGGGGTGTGGGGGTTATTGTGGGGTGTGGGGGTTATTGTGGGGTGTGGGGGTTATTGTGGGGTGTGGGGGGTTATTGTGGGGTGTGGGGGTTATTGTGAGGTGTGGGGGTTATTGTGGGGTGTGGGGGGTTATTGTGGGGTGTAGGGGGGTTATTGTGGAGTGTGGGGGTTATTGTGGGGTGTGGGGGGTTATTGTGGGGTGTGGGGGTTATTGTGGGGTGTGGGGGGTTATTGTGGGGTTTGGGGGTTATTGTGAGGTGTGGGGGTTATTGTGGGGTGTGAGGGGTTATTGTGGGGTGTAGGGGGGTTATTGTGGAGTGTGGGGTTTATTGTGGGGTGTGGAGTGTTATTGTGGGGTGTGAGGGGGTTATTGAGGGGTGTGGGAGGTCATTGTGGGGTGTGGGGGGTTATTGTGGGGTGTGAGGGGGTTATTGTGGGGTGTGGGGTGTTATTGTGGGGTGTGGGGGTTATTGTGAGGTGTGGGGGGTTATTGTGAGGTGTGGGGGGTTATTGTGGGGTGTGGGGGTTATTGTGAGGTGTGGGGGTTATTGTGAGGTGTGGGGGTTATTGTGAGGTGTGGGGGTTATTGTGGGGTGTGGGGGTTATTGTGGGGTGTGGGGGGTTATTGTGGGGTGTAGAGGGGCTATTGTGGGGTGTGGGGGGTTATTGTGGGGTGTGGGGGTTATTGTGGGGTGTGGGGGTTATTGTGGGGTGTGGGAGGTTATTGTGGGGTGTGGGGGTTATTGTGGGGTGTGGGGGTTATTGTGGGGTGTGGGGGTTATTGTGGGGTGTGGGGTGTTATTGTGGGGTGTGGGGGTTATTGTGAGGTGTGGGGGTTATTGTGAGGTGTGGGGGGTTATTGTGGGGTGTGGGGGTTATTGTGGGGTGTGGGGGTTATTGTGAGGTGTGGGGGTTATTGTGAGGTGTGGGGGTTATTGTGGGGTGTGGGGGTTATTGTGGGGTGTGGGGGGTTATTGTGGGGTGTAGAGGGGCTATTGTGGGGTGTAGAGGGGCTATTGTGGGGTGTGGGGGGTTATTGTGGGGTGTGGGGGTTATTGTGGGGTGTGGGGGGTTATTGTGGGGTGTGGGGGTTATTGTGAGGTGTGGGGGTTATTGTGGGGTGTGGGGGTTATTGTGGGGTGTGGGGGGTTATTGTGGGGTGTGGGGGTTATTGTGGGGTGTGGGGGTTATTGTGGGGTGTGGGGGTTATTGTGGGGGGTGTGGGGGTTATTGTGGGGAGTGGGGGGTTATTGTGGGGAGTGGGGGGTTATTGTGGGGTGTGGGGGTTATTGTGGGGTGTGGGGGTTATCTCCAAGCCCTGGCCCACACTAACACCTAACAATCCACCTCTCACAAAAGATTGAAACACACGAGGATGTTTTTAAAATGTAAACAATGTCTTGAGAGTAAACAAAGCCCCGTCTTGCGTAAGTGATCTTACCAAAAGGAAAACAATGACAATACTTTATGAAATGCAATCAAATTGAGGTTATCTATCTTGAGGTTATCTTGAGATGATTTCGGGGCTTAGCGTCCTTGCGGCCCGGTCCTCAACGAGGCCTTTTTGTTACACACTCTCCAGGAAGCAACACGTTGCAGCTGTCTAACTCCCAGGTACCTATTTACTGCTAGTGAACAGGAGCATTAGCTGAAAGAAACTCTACCCATTTGTTTCCGCCTCCACCGGGGATCGAACCCAAAACCTCAGGACTAGGAATCCGGAGCGATGTCCACTTAGCCGTCAGGTCCCCTAGAACTCCCAGTCCCCCCCCCCCCCCACCTATCGCCTTATATCATGTCTCAGTAACGGGAAGAGTTCATTAAGAAGTGTTCCAGTAGCAAGACACACGTGACTGTTCACACCTGCCTTAATAATCTTGCAAGACACACGTGACTGTTCACACCTGCCTTAATAATCTTGTTCACGTCTGCACTGATATCCTAGAAAATATCTTGCATATTTCCCATTTTCTTGTGTGCAGTAAGATATATCTTGCATATTTCCCATTTTCTTGTGTGCAGTAAGATATATCTTGCATATTTCCCATTTTCTTGTGTGCAGTAAGATATATCTTGCATATTTCCCATTTTCTTGTGTGCAGTAAGATTGTCCTTTCCCGCACAGGATACTTAAGAGTGCTTGAAGCTGGTAAACACCAGACAACCACTCCACCAAACTACCACGTTGTTACAACGTTCCAACAAGGGTCCTAACTATTGTAACAACCCATATAGCAAGTTGTAACAACGTTCTAATGCGTCATAAAAACGTTATAACAACAATTAACAACTTTATTACAGGTTGTAACAAGGGAATCACAGGTACCATTGCGGTGTGTGTGTGTGTGTGTGTGTGTGTGTGTGTGTGTGTGTGTGTGTGTGTGTGTGTGTGTGTGTGTGTGTGTGTGTGTGTGTGTGTGTGTACTCACCTAATTGTACTCACCTAATTGTGCTTGCGGGGGTTGAGCTCTGGCTCTTTGGTCCCGCCTCTCAACCGTCAATCAACTGGTGTACAGATTCCTGAGCCTATTGGGCTCTATCATATCTACATTTGAAACTGTGTATGGAGTCAGCCTCCACCACATCACTTCCTAATGCATTCCATTTGCTAACTACTCTGACACTGAAAAAGTTCTTTCTAACGTCTCTGTGGCTCATTTGGGTACTCAGCTTCCACCTGTGTCCCCTTGTTCGCGTCCCGCCAGTGTTGAATAGTTCATCCTTGTTTACCCGGTCGATTCCCCTGAGGATTTTGTAGGTTGTGACCATGTCCCCCGTTACTCTTCTGTCTTCCAGTGTCGTAAGGTGCATTTCCCGCAGCCTTTCCTCATAACCCATGCCTCTTAGTTCTGGGACTAGTCTAGTAGCATACCTTTGGACTTTTTCCAGTGTATGTGTGTGTGTGTGTGTGTGTGTGTGTGTGTGTGTGTGTGTGTGTGTGTGTGTGTGTGTGTGTGTGTGTGTGTGTGTGTGCGTGCGTATGTGTGAGTGTGAGTGTGTGTGTGTGTGTGTGTGTGTGTACTCACCTATATGTACTCACCTATATGTGCTTGCAGGATCGAGCATTGACTCTTGGATCCCGCCTTTCGAGCATCGGTTGTTTACAGCAATGACTCCTGTCCCATTTCCCTATCATACCTGGTTTTAAAATTATGAATAGTATTTGCTTCCACAACCTGTTCCTGAAGTGCATTCCATTTCCCCACTACTCTCACGCTAAAAGAAAACTTCCTTACATCTCTGTGACTCATCTGAGTTTCAAGCTTCCATCCATGTCCTCTCGTTCTGTTACTATTCCGTGTGAACATTTCGTCTATGTCCACTCTGTCAATTCCTCTGAGTATCTTATACGTTCCTATCATGTCCCCCCTCTCCCTTCTTCTTTCTAGTGTCGTAAGGCACAGTTCCCTCAGGCGCTCTTCATACCCCATCCCTCGTAGCTCTGGGACGAGTCTCGTTGCAAACCTCTGAACCTTTTCCAGTTTCATTATATGCTTCTTCAGATGGGGACTCCATGATGAGGCGGCATACTCTAAGACTGGCCTTACGTAGGCAGTGTAAAGCGCCCTAAATGCCTCCTTACTTAGGTTTCTGAATGATGTTCTAACTTTTGCCAGTGTAGAGTACGCTGCTGTCGTTATCCTATTAATATGTGCCTCAGGAGATAGATTAGGTGTTACGTCCACCCCCAGGTCTCTTTCACGCGTCGTTACAGGTAGGCTGTTCCCCTTCATTGTGTACTGTCCCTTTGGTCTCCTATCTCCTAGTCCCATTTCCATAACTTTACATTTGCTCGTGTTGAATTCTAGTAGCCATTTCTCTGACCATCTCTGCAATCTGTTCAGGTCCTCTTGGAGGATCCTGCAATCCTCATCTGTCACAACTCTTCTCATCAACTTTGCATCATCCGCAAACATCGACATGTAGGACTCTACGCCTGTAAACATGTCGTTAACATATACAAGAAATAGAATTGGTCCCAGCACCGATCCTTGTGGTACTCCACTTGTTACTGTTCGCCAGTCCGACTTCTCGCCCTTTACCGTAACTCTTTGGCTCCTTCCTGTTAGGTAGTTCCTTATCCATTCTAGGACCTTTCCCCCCACCCCCGCCTGCCTCTCGAGCTTGAACAGCAGTCTCATGTGCGGTACTGTATCAAAGGCTTTTTGGCAGTCCAGAAATATGCAGTCTGCCCAACCATCTCTGTCCTGTCTTATCCTCGTTATTTTATCATAGAATTCCAGAAGGTTTGTTAGGCACGATTTCCCTGTCCAGAACCCATGTTGATGTTTGTTCACAAACCTAATGTTCTCCAGGTGTGCAACCAGTCGTAGCCTAATTATTCTTTCCAGTATTTTACAGGGGATGCTTGTCAGTGATACAGGTCTGTAGTTAAGTGCCTCCTCCCTATCTCCTTTCTTGAAGATCGGCGTGTGTGTGTGTGTGTGTGTGTGTGTGTGTGTGTGTGTGTGTGTGTGTGTGTGTGTGTGTGTGTGTGAGAGTGAAGGGGAGTGAGTGGTGTTGCTGACGGTCAGTGTTGGCCAACATTACGGACCTGGAGAGCAGAGCTGCTGCCACTACACCCACACCTCCAACTCCTCTGGAAAAGTGATTGCCTGTTAGGACCCTCACAACCACCTTGGGACCAAATAGTTCAGTCTAGCAGTGCTTCAACAGTGCCCTTAACAAGGGGGCTCTTGTGTGTTCTTTGTTGTTTTAGATTCAGCTACTTAGAACAAAAGTGCCAAAGTAGCACGGGCTACCTACCTTGAGGCTACCTTGAGGTGCTTCCGGGGCTTAAGTGTCCCCGCGGCCCGGTCGTCGACCAGGCCTCCTGGTTGCTGGACTGATCAACCAGGCTGTTAGACGCGGCTGCTCGCAGCCTGACGTATGAGTCACAGCCTGGTTGATCAGGTATCCTTTGGAGGTGCTTATCCAGTTCTCTCTTGAACACTATGAGGGGTCGGCCAGTTATGCTCCTTATGTGTAGTGGAAGTGTGTTGAACAGTCTCGGGTCTCTGATGTTGATAGTTCTCTCTCAGAGTACCTGTTGCACCTCTGCTTTTCAACGGGGGTATTCTGCACATCCTGCCATGCCTCCTGGTCTCATGTGATGTTATTTCTGTGTGCAGGTTTGGGACCAGCCCCTCAATTATTTTCCACGTGTAAATTATTATGTATCTCTCCCGCCTGCGCTCAAGGGAGTACAGATTTAGGCTCTTTAGTCGGTCCCAGTAATTTAGATGTTTTACTGAGTGGATTCTAGCAGTAAAGGATCTCTGCACGCTCTCTAGGTCAGCAATTTCTCCAGCTTTGAAAGGGGCTGTCATTGTGCAGCAGTACTCCACTCTAGATAGCACAAGCGTTTTGAAAAGTATCATCATCGGTATAGCATCTCTAGTGTGAAAAGTTCTTGTTATCCAACCTGTCATTTTTCTTGCAGTTGTGACGGCTACTTTATTGTGTTCTTTAAAGGTAAGGTCTTCCGACATGAGTACACCCAGGTCCTTTACATTGCCTTTTCGTTCTATGTTATGATTTGCCTGCGTTTTGTACGTGGTTTCTGTTTTTATATTTTCAATTTTTCCGTAGCGCATGAGCTGAAACTTATCCTCGTTGAATACCATATTATTTTCTGTAGCCCATAGAAAGACCTGATCTACATCTGATTTGAGGTTTGCCGTGTCCTCTATGTTGCCAACTCTCATGAAAATCCTAGTGTCATCTGCAAAGGATGATACAGTGCTATAGGTCTATGTTCGGTCTATGTCCGGTCTATGTTCTGGTCTATGTCCGATATGAGGATGAGAAAAAGTACTGGAGCAAGCACAGTACCCTGGGGGACTGAGCTCTTCACGGTTGATGGGCTGGATTTTATTTTGTTGACTATTACACATTGGGTTCTGTCAGTCAGGAAATTGTAGATCCATCTGCCTATTTCCCGGTAATTCCTTTTGAACGCATTTTATGTGCAATAACACCATGGTCACATTTATCAAAAGCTTTTGCGAAATCTGTGTAAATTACATCAGCGTTTTGTTTGTCTTCCATAGCATCTAATGCCATATCATAGTGGTCCAGCAACTGTGACAGGCAAGAGCGCCCTGTTCTGAAACCATGTTGTCCGGGGTTATGGAGATGCTGTGATTCCATGTATTTTGTGATCTTACTTCTTAGCACTCTCTCAAAAATTTTTATGATGTGCGATGTTAGTGCTATCGGTCTGTAATTTTTTGCCTCTGCCTTATTTCCTCCTTTATGGAGTGGTGCTATCTCTGCTGTTTTTAGTATGTCAGGGATAACGCCAGTATCTAGGCTTTGTCTCCACAGAATGTGAAGGGCCTGCGATAGTGGTTTTTTACAGTTCTTGATGAATATGGAGTTCCAAGAATCCGGGCCTGGTGCAGAGTGCATAGGCATACTGTTTATGGCTTCTTCAAAATCTAGTGGGGATAGGGTAACGTATGATATATGATTTGATGTTGGTATCATATCCATGAAAAATTCATTTGGGTTATCAATCTTTAGTGCATTTAATGGCTCACTGAAAACAGAGTCGTACTGCTTCCTCAGTAACTCGCTCATTTCTTTGTTGTCATCTGTGAAAGTTCCATCTCCCTTTCGCAGGGGCCCGATACTAGATGTGGTTTTTGATCTTGATTTTGCATAGGAGAAAAAATATTTCGGATTTCTCTCTATTTCACTGATGGCCTTTTGCTCTCTTTGCCTCTCCTGGGTTTTGTATGATTCTTGTAGCTTGAGTTCAATTGTTTCTATTTCTCTACCTAACCTTCTTCGCCGTTCTTGAGATAGGGTGCGACTCTCAAGTTGTTCCGCGATTCGTTTTCTTCGCCTATATAGGGAACGACGTTCCCGTTCCAATCTGCATCTCTTTCTCTTTTTTCTTAGGGGTATGCGGTTTGAACATATTTCTAGTGCTACTGAGCTTATTTTTTCCAGGCACTGGTTCAGGTTTGCATTTCCTAGCTGTTCTTCCCAGTTTATTTCTGTGAAGTCCTGGTTTATTTGCTCCCAGTTTATCCGTTTATTATTGAAGTTGAATTTGCTGAAATCTCCTCCACCGGGAATCTGGACTGGTTTTGAAGGTCCATTCCCCATGGTTGTCAGAACTTCAATTAAGTTGTGATCTGAGTAACAGGTATTTGTAATCATTATGTTCCCGATCAACTCATCATTATTAGTGAAAATGAGGTCCAGCGTGTTCTCCTTCCTAGTTGGTTCTACTATTTGCTGGTTTAAGGCAAACCTATCGCACATCCGTAGCAGGTCATTTGCATGTGCCTGTTCATTTAGGCTACTTCCTGGTATTCTTTCTGATATTACTGTATTAGCCAGGTGCTTCCATTTCAGGTGCCGTAGGTTGAAGTCCCCAAGCAGGATGATGTTCGGAGCTGGATTTGTGAGGTTTTCCAAGCAGTGCTCTATTTTCATTAGTTGGTCTTTAAACTGCTGAGGGTTTGCCTCCGGTGACTTATATACAAGGACAACAACTACATTTAGGATCTCTATTTTGACTATCAGCACTTCCACCATATCATTTGAGGTGTTTAGCTGCTCAGTACAGATGAGTGTGTCTTTGATGTAGAGGCTGACCCCACCCTGAAGCCGGTGTTTCCTATCACATCTGAAGAGATTGTATTCTGGGATCCATATTTCACCATCAAGGTAGTCCTTTGTGTGAGTTTCCGTTAGGGCTGCAAACACTACATTTGCCTCATGAAGGAGACCATCTATAAAATGAACTTTGTTGGATTTGCGTGTTTTTATACCCTGGATGTTGGCAAATATAAATGATGTTATCGTGTTAGTGGAAGTGCTGGATGCTTTAATTGGTGTTAATATCTGAGGCTCTGGTAAGGAGGCCACTGTGTTTGCGTCCTCTCTAGTATTTGACCGAGTTGGTGGTAGAGTCTGGTCATTTTTAGCCATTCTTCTCCTCCTCCTCTTGCTAAAAAATTATCCCGGTTGATGGAGTAGTGACTGTTTTCATAGTGGTAGTCTGTCGGTTTTATTCGCCTGGTACCTCTTATATGAAAAGCTGGGCATTCAGCATTGAAGCACTCTTTCCTGTCCAAAGAGTTCTTGCAAATTTCTGGGTGAAAGAATTCACAGCTTTTGGTACATTTACCTGTATTGAGGAGGTTTCTGCACTTTCTAGGGTGATTGTGTGTACATGTTCCATTTATTCTTCCCGATTCCCCATGCTTACAGGTAGCCCATCTGTAATACCAACAGATTTTGGGGCCTTGTTTTGTTTGTTTCCCTCTGCCAGGGACCGCACCCTGCTGCGGCGCCCCCGACACTGTGCCCTGCTCCGGTGCCTGTGACACTGTGCCCTGCTCCGGTGCCTGTGACACCGCGCTCTGCTCCGGTGCCTGTGACACCGCGCTCTGCTCCGGTGCCTGTGACACCGCGCTCTGCTCCGGTGCCTGCGACACCGCGCTCTGCTCCGGTGCCTGCGACACCGCGCTCTGCTCCGGTGCCTGCGACACCGCGCTCTGCTCCGGTGCCTGCGACACCGCGCTCTGCTCCGGTGCCTGCGACACCGCGCTCTGCTCCGGTGCCTGCGACACCGCGCACTGCTCAGGGTCCCCGACTCCGTGCCCTGCTCAGGCATCCCCGACTCCGCGCCCTGCTCAGGCATCCCCGACTCCGCGCCCTGCTCAGGCATCCCCGACTCCGCGCCCTGCTCAGGCATCCCCGACTCCGCGCCCTGCTCAGGCATCCCCGACTCCGCGCCCTGCTCAGGCATCCCCGACTCCGCGCCCTGCTCAGGCATCCCCGACTCCGCGCCCTGCTCAGGCATCCCCGACTCCGCGCCCTGCTCAGGCATCCCCGACTCCGCGCCCTGCTCAGGCATCCCCGACTCCGCGCCCTGCTCAGGCATCCCCGACTCCGCGCCCTGCTCAGGCATCCCCGACTCCGCGCCCTGCTCAGGCATCCCCGACTCCGCGCCCTGCTCAGGCATCCCCGACTCCGCGCCCTGCTCAGGCATCCCCGACTCCGCGCCCTGCTCAGGCATCCCCGACTCCGCGCCCTGCTCAGGCATCCCCGACTCCGCGCCCTGCTCAGGCATCCCCGACTCCGCGCCCTGCTCAGGCATCCCCGACTCCGCGCCCTGCTCAGGCATCCCCGACTCCGCGCCCTGCTCAGGCATCCCCGACTCCGCGCCCTGCTCAGGCATCCCCGACTCCGCGCCCTGCTCAGGCATCCCCGACTCCGCGCCCTGCTCAGGCATCCCCGACTCCGCGCCCTGCTCAGGCATCCCCGACTCCGCGCCCTGCTCAGGCATCCCCGACTCCGCGCCCTGCTCAGGCATCCCCGACTCCGCGCCCTGCTCAGGCATCCCCGACTCCGCGCCCTGCTCAGGCATCCCCGACTCCGCGCCCTGCTCAGGCATCCCCGACTCCGCGCCCTGCTCAGGCATCCCCGACTCCGCGCCCTGCTCAGGCATCCCCGACTCCGCGCCCTGCTCAGGCATCCCCGACTCCGCGCCCTGCTCAGGCATCCCCGACTCCGCGCCCTGCTCAGGCATCCCCGACTCCGCGCCCTGCTCAGGCATCCCCGACTCCGCGCCCTGCTCAGGCATCCCCGACTCCGCGCCCTGCTCAGGCATCCCCGACTCCGCGCCCTGCTCAGGCATCCCCGACTCCGCGCCCTGCTCAGGCATCCCCGACTCCGCGCCCTGCTCAGGCATCCCCGACTCCGCGCCCTGCTCAGGCATCCCCGACTCCGCGCCCTGCTCAGGCATCCCCGACTCCGCGCCCTGCTCAGGCATCCCCGACTCCGCGCCCTGCTCAGGCATCCCCGACTCCGCGCCCTGCTCAGGCATCCCCGACTCCGCGCCCTGCTCAGGCATCCCCGACTCCGCGCCCTGCTCAGGCATCCCCGACTCCGCGCCCTGCTCAGGCATCCCCGACTCCGCGCCCTGCTCAGGCATCCCCGGCTCCGCGCCCTGCTCAGGCATCCCCGGACTCCGCGCCCTGCTCAGGCATCCCCGGCTCCGCGCCCTGCTCAGGCATCCCCGGCTCCGCGCCCTGCTCAGGCATCCCCGGCTCCGCGCCCTGCTCAGGCATCCCCGGCTCCGCGCCCTGCTCAGGCATCCCCGGCTCCGCGCCCTGCTCAGGCATCCCCGGCTCCGCGCCCTGCTCAGGCATCCCCGGCTCCGCGCCCTGCTCAGGCATCCCCGGCTCCGCGCCCTGCTCAGGCATCCCCGGCTCCGCGCCCTGCTCAGGCATCCCCGGCTCCGCGCCCTGCTCAGGCATCCCCGGCTCCGCGCCCTGCTCAGGCATCCCCGGCTCCGCGCCCTGCTCAGGCATCCCCGGCTCCGCGCCCTGCTCAGGCATCCCCGGCTCCGCGCCCTGCTCAGGCATCCCCGGCTCCGCGCCCTGCTCAGGCATCCCCGGCTCCGCGCCCTGCTCAGGCATCCCCGGCTCCGCGCCCTGCTCAGGCATCCCCGGCTCCGCGCCCTGCTCAGGCATCCCCGGCTCCGCGCCCTGCTCAGGCATCCCCGGCTCCGCGCCCTGCTCAGGCATCCCCGGCTCCGCGCCCTGCTCAGGCATCCCCGGCTCCGCGCCCTGCTCAGGCATCCCCGGCTCCGCGCCCTGCTCAGGCATCCCCGGCTCCGCGCCCTGCTCAGGCATCCCCGACTCCGCGCCCTGCTCAGGCATCCCCGACTCCGCGCCCTGCTCAGGCATCCCCGACTCCGCGCCCTGCTCAGGCATCCCCGACTCCGCGCCCTGCTCAGGCATCCCCGACTCCGCGCCCTGCTCAGGCATCCCCGACTCCGCGCCCTGCTCAGGCATCCCCGACTCCGCGCCCTGCTCAGGCATCCCCGACTCCGCGCCCTGCTCAGGCATCCCCGACTCCGCGCCCTGCTCAGGCATCCCCGACTCCGCGCCCTGCTCAGGCATCCCCGACTCCGCGCCCTGCTCAGGCATCCCCGACTCCGCGCCCTGCTCAGGCATCCCCGACTCCGCGCCCTGCTCAGGCATCCCCGACTCCGCGCCCTGCTCAGGCATCCCCGACTCCGCGCCCTGCTCAGGCATCCCCGACTCCGCGCCCTGCTCAGGCATCCCCGACTCCGCGCCCTGCTCAGGCATCCCCGACTCCGCGCCCTGCTCAGGCATCCCCGACTCCGCGCCCTGCTCAGGCATCCCCGACTCCGCGCCCTGCTCAGGCATCCCCGACTCCGCGCCCTGCTCAGGCATCCCCGACTCCGCGCCCTGCTCAGGCATCCCCGACTCCGCGCCCTGCTCAGGCATCCCCGACTCCGCGCCCTGCTCAGGCATCCCCGACTCCGCGCCCTGCTCAGGCATCCCCGACTCCGCGCCCTGCTCAGGCATCCCCGACTCCGTGCCCTGCTCAGGCATCCCCGACTCCGCGCCCTGCTCAGGCGCCGCTGCCACAGAGCTCTGTGCTACAGCTGGTTGTACCTTGGTGTCATGTACAGTTTGTTTGAAGACATTAGAAATTGCTATGCAGGCATTAATTAGTAATTCTCTGTTTTCGGCGGGAGTTTTATCCAGGATTTCCATCAATTTCAAAAAAGTTACATCATCCTTTTTGCAGAGCCAGTACACAGAGTGGTCACTGGGACCATTTCTCCTTGAATTGTTAGTCATGTTGGCACATTTTTTGTGTATGGCTGCTGAACAGAGTTGGCATTGAAAGCTCTGTTGGTAATCTACCTTCATGTTGCATTCTATGCACGTTTTTATCAAAGCCATTTTTTGAACACTTCTGTTCAGTGGTGATGGTCTTACAAGGTGGGGTGTTATGGTGGGGTGCTATGGTGAGCCCGTAGTGGACTTACCTTGTTTCTGTGTTCTTTGTGCCTTTAAGTACTATTGCTTACAGCAGCCTAGATGATAAAGCACTTCACCAGTGTTTCTGGCGAGTCAGAATCATCACAAGTCTTTCAAACTTCAGTTCATTTTTGTCCTATCATTATCAGTGGCGTATGTTCTCTGCCTGTTATCATCTGCTCCACATGACACTCAGTTTTGATGTACAATCTTTATTCCTTTTTTTATTCATTTGTTTTGTATTCCCTATCACAGCATCAGAGTTTGTTCATATATATATACACTTCAGCGCCATGGACCAGGTATGCCTGGAGTATTAGAAATATTGCCGGAACAACCGTAGACATCTTCAAGATGAAACTATATAGTTATCTTCAAGGAGTGCCGGACCAACCGGGCTGTGGTGGGTATGTGGGCCTGCGGGCCGCTCCAAGCAACAGCCTGGTGGACCAAGTTCTCACAGGTCAAGCCTGGCCTCGGGCCGGGCTTAGAGGAACTCCCAGAAGCCCACCCAGCAGGTAAGCCTACCTGAAGAGAGGTCTATATCCCCGAGCCCGGCCTGGGCCCAGGCTCTCAGCGGCTCCTGGAGAGTTCCTGGAGCCCCTGGAGAGTTCCTGGAGCCCCTGGAGAGTTCCTGGAGAGTTCCTGGAGCCCCTGGAGAGTTCCTGGAGCCCCTGGAGAGTTCCTGGAGCCCCTGGAGAGTTCCTGGAGCTCATGGAGAGTTCCTGGAGCCCCTGGAGAGTTCCTGGAGCCCCTGGAGAATTCCTGGAGCCCCTGGAGAGTTCCTGGAGCCCCTGGAGAGTTCCTGGAGCCCCTGGAGAGTTCCTGGAGCCCCTGGAGAGTTCCTGGAGCCCCTGGAGAGTTCCTGGAGCCCCTGGAGAGTTCCTGGAGCCCCTGGAGAGTTCCTGGAGCCCCTGGAGAGCCCCTGGAGAGTTCCTGGAGCGCCTGGAGAGTTCCTGGAGCCCCTGGAGAGTTCCTGGAGCCCCTGGAGAGTTCCTGGAGCCCCTGGAGCTCTCCTGGAGAGTTCCTAGAGCCCCTGGAGCTCTCTTTGAGGTCTCGTGGCTCCAGCACGCCCGGGGGTGTACCAACCATTCAGCGTTGCTACCAACATGTGAGAGTGTACCAGGAACCCTCGCTCATAATATATGACTATAAATAACAACATTCACACCAACGGATGGAATCCAAGTCGAGCTCTGCCTGTGCTCTCGTATTCTATTTTTTATAATGGAATTCAAATTATTCTTAAGCCATATTATTAGTAGAGTGCCTATATATTTTTCATTGTTGCTGAGACATCTAGTAAACAATTTGACTTTTATTTAACAATGGGAAAACTGTTCGATAGAGATGACTAATTTAGTTTAATTCCACGAAGAAGGGCTTGTGTACTGGTACACGGGTATTGTATAGCTTTCACTGGTCGACTACCAGGTTGGGTGTCCAGGTGTGTCGGGCGGGTCACACCTGGCGCCACCCTACCTGGTGTTGAGCTCCCACCCTCATCTTGCGCCACACCCCACTTGGTGCCACACCGCTTGGTGCCACACCGCTTGGTGCCACACCGCTTGGTGCCACACCACTTGGTGCCACACCACTTGGTGCCACACCGCTTGGTGCCACACCGCTTGGTGCCACACCGCTTGGTGCCACACCACTTGGTGCCACACCGCTTGGTGCCACACCGCTTGGTGCCACACCGCTTGGTGCCACACCACTTGGTGCCACACCACTTGGTGCCACACCGCTTGGTGCCACACCGCTTGGTGCCACACCCCACTTGGTGCCACACCCCACTTGGTGCCACACCGCTTGGTTGATACCTGGTTGATACCTGGTTGATGGGGTTCTGGGAGTTCTTCTACTCCCCAAGCCCGGCCCGAGGCCAGGCTCGACTTGTGAGAGTTTGGTCCACCAGGCTGTTGCTTGGAGCGGCCCGCAGGGCCACGTACCCACCACAGCCCGGCTGATCCGGAACTTCTCTTAGAAAACCGTCCAGTTTTCTCTTGAAGATGTCCACGGTTGTTCCGGCAATATTTCTTATGCTCGCTGGGAGGACGTTGAACAACCGCGGACCCCTGATGTTTATACAGTGCTCTCTGATTGTGCCTATGACACCTCTGCTCTTCACAGGTTCAATCTTGCATTTTCTTCCATATCGTTCACTCCAGTACGTTGTTATTTTACTGTGTAGATTTGGGACCTGACCCTCCAGTATTTTCCAGGTGTATATTATTTGGTATCTCTCTCGTCTCCTTTCTAGAGAGTACATTTGGAGAGCTTTGAGACGATCCCAATAATTTAGGTGTTTTATCTCGTCTATGCGTGCCGTATATGTTCTCTGTATTCCCTCTATTTCAGCAATCTCTCCTGCTCTGAAGGGGGAAGTGAGTACTGAGCAGTACTCGAGACGGGACAGCACAAGTGACTTGAAGAGTACAACCATTGTGATGGGATCCCTGGATTTGAAAGTTCTCGTAATCCATCCGATCATTTTTCTGGCTGACGCGATATTTGCTTGGTTATGCTCCCTAAACGTTAGATCGTCGGACATCATTATTCCCAAATCCTTGACATGCTGTTTTCCTACTATGGGAAGATTCGATTGTGTTTTGTACCCTGTATTATGTTTCAGATCCTCATTTTTGCCGTACCTGAGTACCTGAAATTTATCACTGTTAAACATCATGTAATTTTCTGCTGCCCAATCAAAAACTTTGTTGACATCTGCTTGTAGTTTTTCAAGTTGTGTGGTGCCACACAGCTTGGTGCCACACCGCTTGGTGCCACACCGCTTGGTGCCACACCGCTTGGTGCCACACCACTTGGTGCCACACCGCTTGGTGCCACACCGCTTGGTGCCACACCACTTGGTGCCACACCACTTGGTGCCACACCGCTTGGTGCCACACCGCTTGGTGCCACACCACTTGGTGCCACACCACTTGGTGCCACACCGCTTGGTGCCACACCGCTTGGTGCCACACCGCTTGGTGCCACACCGCTTGGTGCCACACCCCACTTGGTGCCACACCCCACTTGGTGCCACACCCCACTTGGTGCCACACCACGCCACCATTCCCTACACCCCACATACCTAGGTGCCTCACTCTACAGCGCCAGAAAAACTCTGCACTCATATAGTGATGGAGATTCCGTAACCACAACTGGCACTTGTCTCGTCAAACTCAACTATTAGCCGTACTTGTTGCACTCAAATGTGTAATTGGCGCCAACATTGGCACCAGGTGATTCCTTGTCCTTAATTACACTCAGTTTCTAAGTGTTGTTGAACGTGTTTGTGTCTGAAGCCATTACACAGATATAATAAAGTTATTAATGACGGTAAGAGTCCATTTCCCCTCATGATAGCTTCCGCATGCATGATAGAACTGATGAGTTAGCCAAGGAACATAGCTGGCCTGGAGCTGGTTTACCCTTGGAGTGTCTGTAAGCAGTCTGAAAGCAGTAGTACTTCAAGAAAGCCTTCTAGATCCGAGACGGATGGTAATCCACTCTACCTAACCGGGCGCCTGACAGCTGGGTGGACAGCGCTTCGGATTCGTAGTCCTGAGGTTCCGGGTTCGATCCCCGGTGGAGGCGGAGACAAATGGGCAAAATGTTTCTTTCATCCCTGATGTCCCTGTTACCTAGCAGTAAATAGGTACCTGGGAGTTAGACAGCTGCTACGGGCTGCTTTCTGGGGATGGAAGCCTGGTCGAGGACCGGGCCGCGGGAACGCTACGCCCCGAAATCACCTCAAGATAACCTATTCTATTACCACTGTAGCATCTAAGAGCAATATAGTTGCTCCAAAGTCATCAGAAGTTCCATTTCAGGGAATTAGATGCCGCTGTTAATTCCACATAACTTATCCCTACGAATGCCACACTCCAAGACGTCCTATACTAATCCTACGTGCACTAATTGGTCATTCCTGCCAAGGGTTCTGGGGATCACCCAAGACAGCCCAAAGGTAACCAGCAAGATGATGGTCAACTTGGCCATTCAGGAGAAGTGTGGAATATAAGCCCTCAAGAACGGGACGCTCACACACCCCTCCTGTGCCAGGTAAGTCCACTACGGGCTCACCATAGCCCGTGCTACTTACCTCGCTCCTGTGCCAGGTAAGTCCACTACGGGCTCACCATAGCCCGTGCTACTTACCTCGCTCACGTGCCAGGTAAGTTACGGGCTCACCATAGCCCGTGCTACTTACCTCGCTCCTGTGCCAGGTAAGTTACGGGCTCACCATAGCCCGTGCTACTTACCTCGCTCCTGTGCCAGGTAAGTTACGGGCTCACCACAGCCCGTGCTTCTTGGAACTTGTTCCGAATAGCTGACTCTATAACAACAACAACGGGACGCTCACATTTACAGCCCCGCTCCTGCGTCAGCTAAGTCCACTACGGGCTCACCATAGCCCGTGCTACTTGGAACTTTTTGTTCGAGTGGCTGAATCTAAAACAATAAGAAGAACGGGTCGTGGGCAGTGTACTCCAGTAGCGGCTCCGTGACGGACGCTCTATATACTTGGAATCATCTTCAACACGTTAACATTCACCAGCAAGATTACAACACTCGACGAATGTAGTTCCTGCTCTCACAAGACGCTACAGCCTCGCCAACGAGCAGACAGCCAGATTCCCGCCACACACGAGTGAACGGCTCTCACCCAGCATTAGAGCTCTACGCTCTCACCCAGCATTCGAGCTCTAGGCTCTCACCCAGCATTCGAGCTCTAGGCTCTCACCCAGCATTCGAGCTCTAGGCTCTCACCCAGCATTCGAGCTCTAGGCTCTCACCCAGCATTCGAGCTCTACGCTCTCACCCAGCATTCGAGCTCTACGCTCTCACCCAGCATTAGAGCTCTACGCTCTCACCCAGCATTAGAGCTCTACGCTCTCACCCAACATTAGAGCTCTACGCTCTCACCCAGCATTCGAGCTCTAGGCTCTCACCCAGCATTAGAGCTCTACGCTCTCACCCAACATTAGAGCTCTACGCTCTCACCCAGCATTCGAGCTCTAGGCTCTCACCCAGCATTAGAGCTCTAGGCTCTCACCCAGCATTAGAGCTCTACGCTCTCACCCAGCATTAGAGCTCTAGGCTCTCACCCAGCATTAGAGCTCTAGGCTCTCACCCAGCATTAGAGCTCTACGCTCTCACCCAGCATTCGAGCTCTACGCTCTCACCCAGCATTAGAGCTCTACGCTCTCACCCAGCATTAGAGCTCTAGGCTCTCACCCAGCATTTGAGCTCTACGCTCTCACCAAGCATTCGAGCTCTACGCTCTCACCCAGCATTAGAGCTCTACGCTCTCACCCAGCATTAGAGCTCTAGGCTCTCACCCAGCATTAGAGCTCTACGCTCTCACCCAGCATTAGAGCTCTACGCTCTCACCCAGCATTAGAGCTCTACGCTCTCACCCAGCATTAGAGCTCTACGCTCTCACCCAGCATTAGAGCTCTACGCTCTCACCCAGCATTAGAGCTCTACGCTCTCACCCAGCATTAGAGCTCTAGGCTCTCACCCAGCATTTGAGCTCTACGCTCTCACCAAGCATTCGAGCTCTACGCTCTCACCCAGCATTAGAGCTCTACGCTCTCACCCAGCATTAGAGCTCTAGGCTCTCACCCAGCATTAGAGCTCTAGGCTCTCACCCAGCATTAGAGCTCTACGCTCTCACCCAGCATTAGAGCTCTAGGCTCTCACCCAGCATTAGAGCTCTAGGCTCTCACCCAGCATTAGAGCTCTAGGCTCTCACCCAGCATTAGAGCTCTACGCTCTCACCCAGCATTAGAGCTCTACGCTCTCACCCAGCATTCGAGCTCTACGCTCTCACCCAGCATTCGAGCTCTACGCTCTCACCCAGCATTAGAGCTCTACGCTCTCACCCAGCATTAGAGCTCTACGCTCTCACCCAGCATTAGAGCTCTACGCTCTCACCCAGCATTAGAGCTCTAGGCTCTCACCCAGCATTTGAGCTCTATGCTCTCACCCAGCATTCGAGCTCTACGCTCTCACCCAGCATTAGAGCTCTAGGCTCTCACCCAGCATTCGAGCTCTACGCTCTCACCCAGCATTAGAGCTCTAGGCTCTCACCCAGCATTCGAGCTCTACGCTCTCACCCAGCATTAGAGCTCTAGGCTCTCACCCAGCATTCCAGCTCTAGGCTCTCACCCAGCATTAGAGCTCTAGGCTCTCACCCAGCATTCCAGCTCTAGGCTCTCACCCAGCATTAGAGCTCTAGGCTCTCACCCAGCATTCGAGCTCTATGCTCTCACCCAGCATTCGAGCTCTAGGCTCTCACCCAGCATTAGAGCTCTACGCTCTCACCCAGCATTAGAGCTCTACGCTCTCACCCAACATTAGAGCTCTACGCTCTCACCCAGCATTAGAGCTCTACGCTCTCACCCAAAATTAGAGCTCTAGGCTCTCAACCAAAATTAGAGCTCTAGGCTCTCACCCAGCATTAGAGCTCTAGGCTCTCACCCAGCATTAGAGCTCTAGGCTCTCACCCAGCATTAGAGCTCTAGGCTCTCACCCAGCATTAGAGCTCTACGCTCTCACCCAACATTAGAGCTCTACGCTCTCACCCAGCATTAGAGCTCTACGCTCTCACCCAAAATTAGAGCTCTAGGCTCTCACCCAAAATTAGAGCTCTACGCTCTCACCCACCATTAGAGCTCTACGCTCTCACCCAGCATTAGAGCTCTACGCTCTCACCCAGCATTAGAGCTCTAGGCTCTCACCCAGCATTAGAGCTCTAGGCTCTCACCCAGCATTAGAACTCTACGCTCTCACCCAGCATTAGAGCTCTAGGCTCTCACCCAGCATTAGAGCTCTAGGGTCTCACCCAGCATTAGAGCTCTAGGGTCTCACCCAGCATTAGAGCTCTACGCTCTCACCCAGCATTAGAGCTCTACGCTCTCACCCAGCATTAGAGCTCTACGCTCTCACCCAACATTAGAGCTCTAGGCTCTCACCCAGCATTAGAGCTCTACGCTCTCACTCAGCATTAGAGCTCTACGCTCTCACCCAACATTAGAGCTCTAGGCTCTCACCCAGCATTAGAGCTCTACGCTCTCACCCAGCATTAGAGCTCTATGCTCCCAGCCTTGCCTTAGCCATCACGACACATTACACTTCCAACACCTGACTATATTAAATAAATATCAAAAACCACTAAATTCCCTGAATGTTGTCATCTGTGCACACTGCCACACTATGTGGTGGACCTGTGCACACTGCCACACCTTGTGGTGGACCTGTGCACACTGCCACACCTTGTGGTGGGGCTGTGCACGCCGCCACACCTGGTGGTGGACCTGTGCACACTGCCACACCTTGTGGTGGACCTGTGCACACTGCCACACCTTGTGGTGGACCTGTGCACACCGCCACACCTTGTGGTGGACCTGTGCACACTGCCACACCTTGTGGTGGACCTGTGCACACCCCCACACCATGTGGTGGACCTGTGCACACTGCCACACTATGTAGTGGACCTGTGCACACCGCCACACTATGTAGTGGACCTGTGCACGCCGCCACACCTTGTGGTGGACCTGTGCACACTGCCACACCTTGTGGTGGACCTGTGCACACTGCCACACCTTGTGGTGGACCTGTGCACGCCGCCACACCTTGTGGTGGACCTGTGCACGCCGCCACACCTTGTGGTGGACCTGTGCACACTGCCACACCTTGTGGTGGACCTGTGCACACTGCCACACCTTGTGGTGGACCTGTGCACACTGCCACACCTTGTGGTGGACCTGTGCACACTGCCACACCTTGTGGTGGACCTGTGCACACTGCCACACCATATGGTGGACCTGTGCACGCCGCCACACCTTGTGGTGGACCTGTGCACACTGCCACACCATGTGGTGGACCTGTGCACGCCGCCACACCTTGTGGTGGACCTGTGCACGCCGCCACACCTTGTGGTGGACCTGTGCACACTGCCACACCTTATGGTGGACCTGTGCACACTGCCACACCTTGTGGTGGACCTGTGCACACTGCCACACCTTGTGGTGGACCTGTGCACACTGCCACACCTTGTGGTGGACCTGTGCACACTGCCACACTATGTAGTGGACCTGTGCACACCGCCACACTATGTAGTGGACCTGTAAACGCCGCCACACCTTGTGGGGGACCTGTGCACACCGCCACACCTTGTGGTGGACCTGTGCACACTGCCACACCTTGTGGTGAACCTGTGCACACTGCCACACCATGTGGTGGACCTGTGCACGCCGCCACACCATGTGGTGGACCTGTGCACACTGCCACACCTTGTTGTGGAACTGTGCACACTGCCACACCTTGTGGTGGACCTGTGCACACCGCCACACCTTGTGGTGGACCTGTGCACACCGCTACACCGTGTGAAGGAACTGTGCACACCGCCACACCTTGTGGTGGACCTGTGCACACCGCTACACCGTGTGAAGGAACTGTGCACACCGCCACACCTTGTGGTGGACCTGTGCACACCGCCACACCTTGTGGTGGACCTGTGCACACCCCCATACCTTGTGGTAGACCTTTGCACACCGCCACACCTTGTGGTGGACCTGTGCACACCCCCACACCTTGTGGTAGACCTGTGCACACCGCCACACCTTGTGGTGGACCTGTGCACACCGCCACACCATGTGGTGGACCTGTGCACACCGCCACACCTTGTGGTGGACCTGTGCACACCCCCACACCTTGTGGTGGACCTGTGCACACCCCCACACCTTGTGGTAGACCTGTGCACACCGCCACACCTTGTGGTAGACCTGTGCACACCGCCACACCTTGTGGTGGACCTGTGCACACCGCCACACCATGTGGTGGACCTGTGCACACTGCCACCTTGTGGTGGACCTGTGCACACCGCCACACCTTGTGGTGGGACTGTGCACACTGCCACACCTTGTGGTGGGACTGTGCACACTGCCACACCTTGTGGTGGAACTGTGCACACTGCCACACCTTGTGGTGGAACTGTGCACACTGCCACACCTTGTGGTGGGACTGTGCACACTGCCACACCTTGTCGTGGACCTGTGCACACTGCCACACCTTGTGGTGAAACTGTGCACACTGCCACACCTTGTGGTGGAACTGTGCACACCGCCACACCATATGAAGGAACTGTGCACACTGCCACACCATGTGAAGGAACTGTGCACACCGCCACACCATATGAAGGAACTGTGCACACCCCCACACCTTGTGAAGGAACTGTGCACACCGCCACACCATATGAAGGAACTGTGCACACCCCCACACCTTGTGAAGGAACTGTGCACACCGCCACACCGGGTGAAGGAACTGCGCACACTGCCACACCATGTGAAGGAACTGTGCACACCCCCACACCTTGAAGGAACTGTGCACACCCCCACACCTTGTGAAGGAGCTGTGCACACCCCCACACCTTGTGAAGGAACTGTGCACACTGCCACACCTTGTGAAGGAACTGTGCACACTGCCACACCTTGTGGTGGGACTGTGCACACTGCCACACCTTGTGGTGGGACTGTGCACACTGCCACACCTTGTGGTGGAACTGTGCACACCGCCACACCATATGAAGGAACTGTGCACACTGCCACACCATGTGAAGGAACTGTGCTCACCGCCACACCCTGTGAAGAAACTGTGCACACCGCCACACCATATGAAGGAACTGTGCACACTGCCACACCATGTGAAGAAACTGTGCACACCGCCACACTGTGCGAAGGAACTGTGCACACTGCCACACCATGTGAAGGAACTGTGCACACTGCCACACCGTGTGAAGGAACCGTGCACACCCCCACACCATGTGAAGGAACTGTGCACACCGCCACACCATGTGAAGGAACTGTGCACACCGCCACACCATGTGAAGGAACTGTGCACACCGCCACACCATGTGAAGGAACTGTGCACACTGCCACACCGTGTGAAGGAACTGTGCACACCCCTACACCATGTGAAGGAACTGTGCACACCCCCACACCGTGTGAAGGAACTGTGCACACCCCCACACCGTGTGAAGGAACTGTGCACACCCCCACACCGTGTGAAGGAACTGTGCACACCCCCACACCATGTGAAGGAACTGTGCACTCCCCCACACCGTGTGAAGGAACTGTGCACACCCCCACACCATGTGAAGGAACTGTGCACACCCCCACACCATGTGAAGGAACTGTGCACACCCCCACACCGTGTGAAGGAACTGTGCACACCCCCACACCGTGTGAAGGAACTGTGCACACCCCCACACCATGTGAAGGAACTGTGCACACCCCCACACCATGTGAAGGAACTGTGCACACCCCCACACCGTGTGAAGGAACTGTGCACACCCCCACACCGTGTGAAGGAACTGTGCACACCCCCACACCATGTGAAGGAACTGTGCACACCCCCACACCGTGTGAAGGAACTGTGCACACCCCCACACCGTGTGAAGGAACTGTGCACACCCCCACACCGTGTGAAGGAACTGTGCACACCCCCACACCGTGTGAAGGAACTGTGCACACCCCCACACCGTGTGAAGGAACTGTGCACACCCCCACACCGTGTGAAGGAACTGTGCACACCCCCACACCATGTGAAGGAACTATGCACACCCCCACACCGTGTGAAGGAACTGTGCACACCCCCACACCATGTGAAGGAACTGTGCACACCCCCACACCATGTGAAGGAACTGTGCACACCCCCACACCATGTGAAGGAACTGTGCACACCCCCACACCATGTGAAGGAACTGTGCACACCCCCACACCGTGTGAAGGAACTGTGCACACCCCCACACCGTGTGAAGGAACTGTGCACACCCCCACACCATGTGAAGGAACTGTGCACACCCCCACACCATGTGAAGGAACTGTGCACACCCCCACACCGTGTGAAGGAACTGTGCACACCCCCACACCGTGTGAAGGAACTGTGCACACCCCCACACCATGTGAAGGAACTGTGCACACCCCCACACCATGTGAAGGAACTGTGCACACCCCCACACCATGTGAAGGAACTGTGCATACCCCCACACCGTGTGAAGGAACTGTGCACACCCCCACACCATGTGAAGGAACTGTGGACACCCCACACCATGTGAAGAAACTGTGCACACCCCCACACCGTGTGAAGGAACTGTGGACACCCCACACCATGTGAAGGAACTGTGCACACCCCCACACCGTGTGAAGGAACACGACAAAAATGTTTTTTGTCCCCCAAAAGATATATAACATGATCAATCTTAACCAAATATCCAAACTTTGGTTACTGGAAGTGGTTCATGGCGTGACCGTCCCCGCCCTCCCTCCACGCTCCACCCACTACTGTGTCACACCGTACCACCCACTACTGTGTCACACCGTACCACCCACTACTGTGTCACACCGTACCACCCACTACTGTGTGTCACACCGTACCACCCACTACTGTGTGTCACACCGTACCACCCACTACTGGGTGTCACACCGTACCACCCACTACTGTGTGTCACACCGTACCACCCACTACTGTGTGTCACACCGTACCACCCACTACTGTGTGCCACACCGTACCACCCACTACTGTGTGTCACACCGTACCACCCACTACTGTGTGTCACACCGTACCACCCACTACTGTGTCACACCGTACCACCCACTACTGTGTCACACCGTACCACCCACTACTGTGTCACACCGTACCACCCACTACTGTGTCACACCGTACCACCCACTACTGTGTCACACCGTACCACCCACTACTGTGTCACACCGTACCACCCACTACTGTGTCACACCGTACCACCCACTACTGTGTGCCACACCGTACCACCCACTACTGTGTGCCACACCGTACCACCCACTACTGTGTGCCACACCGTACCACCCACTACTGTGTGCCACACCGTACCACCCACTACTGTGTGCCACACCGTACCACCCACTACTGTGTGTCACACCGTACCACCCACTACTGTGTGTCACACCGTACCACCCACTACTATGTGCCACACCGTACCACCCCACTACTGTGTCACACCGTACCACCCACTACTGTGTCACACCGTACCACCCACTACTGTGTCACACCGTACCACCCACTACTGTGTCACACCGTACCACCCACTACTGTGTCACACCGTACCACCCACTACTGTGTCACACCGTACCACCCACTACTGTGTGCCACACCGTACCACCCACTACTGTGTGCCACACCGTACCACCCACTACTGTGTGCCACACCGTACCACCCACTACTGTGTGTCACACCGTACCACCCACTACTGTGTGTCACACCGTACCACCCACTACTGTGTGTCACACAGTACCACCCACTACTGTGTGTCACACAGTACCACCCACTACTGTGTGTCACACAGTACCACCCACTACTGTGTCACACCGTACCACCCACTACTGTGTGTCACACCGTACCACCCACTACTGTGTCACACCGTACCACCCACTACTGTGTGTCACACAGTACCACCCACTACTGTGTCACACAGTACCACCCACTACTGTGTGTCACACCGTACCACCCACTACTGTGTCACACCATACCACCACTACTGTGTCACACCGTACCACGTACTACTGTGTCACACCGTACCACGTACTACTGTGTCACACCGTACCACCCACTACTGTGTGTCACACCGTACCACGTACTACTGTCACACCGTACCACCCACTACTGTGTCACACCATACCACGTACTACTGTGTCACACCGTACCACCCACTACCGTGTCACACCGTACCACTCACTACTGTGTCTCACACCGTACCACCCACTACTGTGTCACTCCGTTACCACCCACTACTGTGTCTCACACCGTACCACCCACTACTGTGTCTCACACCGTACCACCCACTACTGTGTCACACCGTACCACCCACTACTGTGTCACACCGTACCACCCACTACTGTGTCACACTGTACCACCCACTACTGTGTCATACCGTACCACCCACTACTGTGTCACATCGTACCACCCACTACTGTGCACTACCCACTACTGTGCACCAAGCCTCACCACCCACTACTGTGCACTACTTACTACTGTGCGCCAAGCCTCACCACCCACTACTGTGCACTACGAACTACTGTGCACCATGCCTCACCACCCACTACTGTGCACCAAGCCTCACCACCCACTACTGTGCACTACCCACTACTGTGCACCAAGCCTCACCACCCACTACTGTGCACTACCCACTACTGTGCACCAAGCCTCACCACCCACTACTGTGCACTACCCACTACTGTGCACCAAGCCTCACCACCCACTACTGTGCACTACCCACTACTGTGCACCAAGCCTCACCACCCACTACTGTGCACCACCCACTACTGTGCAACAAGCCTCACCACCCACTACTGTGCACTACCCACTACTGTGCACCAAGCCTCACCACCCACTACTGTGCACTACCCACTACTGTGCACCAAGCCTCACCACCCACTACTGTGCACTACCCACTACTGTGCACCAAGCCTCACCACCTACTACTGTGCACCAAGCCTAACCACCCACTACTGTGCACCACCCACTACTGTGCACCACCTACTACTGTGCACCAAGCCTCACCACCCACTACTGTGCACTACCCACTACTGTGCACCAAGCCTCACCACCTACTACTGTGCACCAAGCCTCACCACCCACTACTGTGCACCAAGCCTCACCACCCACTACTGTGCACCAAGCCTCACCACCCACTACTGTGCACCAAACCTCACCACCCAATACTGTGCACCACCCACTACTGTGCACCACGCCTCACCACCTACTACTGTACACCACCCACTACTGTGCACCAAGCCTCACCACCCACCACTGTGCACCAAGCCTCACCACCCACTACTGTGCACCACCCACTACTGTGCACCACCCACTACTGTGCACCAGGAGTCCATAGAAACGTTTCCCAGAAACTAACAAATTAACCTTTACATGTGAACTGAACCCCAACCAGTTAGACCCAATTTAAATCTGGTTTATTGAACGCCTGAGGCCACGTGGACGGCTGATCAACCAGGCTGTTGTGGGCTGCAGCTGCAACAAATTGGTTAATCCGACACAATCAGCGGATAAGCCAGGCCATTAGGCTCGGTAACGACTGTAGAGTAATTATTACAGCAGAATAATTATCAGGAGTAAGTGCTAAGCCAGAATGACTGTGTAACATATGGTAGAGAGGTCAGGCACTGGGATACTGGGACAGGTCAGGCACTGGGCTACGAGGACAGGTCAAGCACTGGGATACGAGGACAGGTCAAGCACTGGGATACGAGGACAGGACAGGCACTGGGATACGAGGACAGGTCAGGCACTGGGATACGAGGACAGGTCAGGCACTGGGATACGAGGACAGGTCAGGGGCTGGGATACGAGGACAGGTCAGGGGCTGGGATACGAGGACAGGTCAGGGGCTGGGATACGAGGACAGGTCAGGGGCTGCGATACGAGGACAGGTCAGGGGCTGGGATACGAGGACAGGTCAGGCACTGGGATACGAGGACAGGTCAGGCACTGGGATACGAGGACAGGTCAGGCGCTGGGATACGAGGACAGGTCAGGCGCTGGGATACGAGGACAGGTCAGGCGCTGGGATACGAGGACAGGTCAGGCGCTGGGATACGAGGACAGATCAGGCCCTGGGATACGAGGACAGATCAGGCGCTGGGATACGAGGACAGATCAGGCGCTGGGATACGAGGACAGATCAGGCACTGGGATACGAGGACAGGTCAGGCGCTGGGATACTGGGACAGGTCAGGCGCTGGGATACTGGGACAGGTCAGGCGCTGGGATACGAGGACAGATCAGGCGCTGGGATACGAAGACAGGTCAGGCACTGGGATACGAGGACAGGTCAGGCACTGGGATACGAGGACAGGTCAGGCGCTGGGATACGAGGACAGGTCAGGCGCTGGGATACTGGGACAGGTCAGGCGCTGGGATACGAGGACAGATCAGGCACTGGGATACGAGGACAGATCAGGCACTGGGATACGAGGACAGGTCAGGCGCTGGGATACGAGGACAGGTCAGGCGCTGGGATACGAGGACAGGTCAGGCGCTGGGATACTGGGACAGGTCAGGCGCTGGGATACGAGGGCAGATCAGGCACTGGGATACGAGGACAGGTCAGGCACTGGGATACGAGGACAGGTCAGGCGCTGGGATACTGGGAGAGGTCAGGCGCTGGGATACGAGGACAGATCAGGCACTGGGATACGAGGACAGGTCAGGCACTGGGATACGAGGACAGGTCAGGCACTGGGATACGAGGACAGGTCAGGCACTGGGATACGAGGACAGGTTAGGCGCTGGGATACTAGGACAGGTCAGTCGCTAGGATACTAGGACAGGTCAGGCGCTGAGATACGAGGACAGATCAGGCACTGGGATATTGGGACAGGTCAGGCACTACGATACGAGGACAGGTCAGGGGCTGGGATACGAGGTCAGGTCAGGCACTGGGATACGAGGACAGGTCAGGGGCTGGGATACGAGGACAGGTCAGGGGCTGGGATACGAGGACAGGTCAGGGGCTGGGATACGAGGACAGGTCAAGGGCTGGGATACGAGGACAGGTCAGGGGCTGGGATACGAGGACAGGTCAGGGGCTGGGATACGAGGACAGGTCAGGCACTGGGATACCGTGACAGGTCAGGGGCTGGGATACGAGGACAGGTCAAGGGCTGGGATACGAGGACAGGTCAAGCACTGGGATACGGGGACAGGTCAAGCACTGGGATACGAGGACAGGTCAGGCGCTGGGATACTGGGACAGATCAGGCCCTGGGATACGAGGACAGATCAGGCGCTGGGATACGAGGACAGATCAGGCGCTGGGATACGAGGACAGATCAGGCACTGGGATACGAGGACAGGTCAGGCGCTGGGATACTGGGACAGGTCAGGCGCTGGGATACTGGGACAGGTCAGGCGCTGGGATACGAGGACAGATCAGGCGCTGGGATACGAAGACAGGTCAGGCACTGGGATACGAGGACAGGTCAGGCACTGGGATACGAGGACAGGTCAGGCGCTGGGATACGAGGACAGGTCAGGCGCTGGGATACTGGGACAGGTCAGGCGCTGGGATACGAGGACAGATCAGGCACTGGGATACGAGGACAGATCAGGCACTGGGATACGAGGACAGGTCAGGCGCTGGGATACGAGGACAGGTCAGGCGCTGGGATACGAGGACAGGTCAGGCGCTGGGATACTGGGACAGGTCAGGCGCTGGGATACGAGGGCAGATCAGGCACTGGGATACGAGGACAGGTCAGGCACTGGGATACGAGGACAGGTCAGGCGCTGGGATACTGGGAGAGGTCAGGCGCTGGGATACGAGGACAGATCAGGCCCTGGGATACGAGGACAGGTCAGGCACTGGGATACGAGGACAGGTCAGGCACTGGGATACGAGGACAGGTCAGGCACTGGGATACGAGGACAGGTTAGGCGCTGGGATACTAGGACAGGTCAGTCGCTAGGATACTAGGACAGGTCAGGCGCTGAGATACGAGGACAGATCAGGCACTGGGATATTGGGACAGGTCAGGCACTGCGATACGAGGACAGGTCAGGGGCTGGGATACGAGGTCAGGTCAGGCACTGGGATACGAGGACAGGTCAGGGGCTGGGATACGAGGACAGGTCAGGGGCTGGGATACGAGGACAGGTCAGGGGCTGGGATACGAGGACAGGTCAAGGGCTGGGATACGAGGACAGGTCAGGGGCTGGGATACGAGGACAGGTCAGGGGCTGGGATACGAGGACAGGTCAGGCACTGGGATACCGTGACAGGTCAGGCGCTGGGATACGAGGACAGGTCAGGCACTGGGATACGAGGACAGGTCAGGCACTGGGATACGAGGACAGGTCAGGCACTGGGATACGAGGACAGGTCAGGCACTGGGATACCGTGACAGGTCAGGGGCTGGGATACGAGGACAGGTCAAGGGCTGGGATACGAGGACAGGTCAAGCACTGGGATACGGGGACAGGTCAAGCACTGGGATACGGGGACAGGTCAGGCACTGGGATACCGTGACAGGTCAGGCACTGGGATACCGTGACAGGTCAGGCACTGGGATACCGTGACAGGTCAGGGGCTGGGATACGAGGACAGGTCAGGCGCTGGGATACGAGGACAGGTCAGGCACTGGGATACCGTGACAGGTCAGGGGCTGGGATACGAGGACAGGTTAGGGGCTGGGATACGAGGACAGGTCAGGGGCTGGGATACGAGGACAGGTCAGGGGCTGGGATACGAGGACAGGTCAGGGGCTGGGATACGAGGACAGGTCAGGGGCTGGGATACGAGGACAGGTCAGGGGCTGGGATACGAGGACAGGTCAGGGGCTGGGATACGAGGACAGGTCAGGGGCTGGGATACGAGGACAGGTCAGGGGCTGGGATACGAGGACAGGTTAGGGGCTGGGATACGAGGATAGGTCAGGGGCTGGGATACGAGGACAGGTCAGGGGCTGGGATACGAGGACAGGTCAGACACTGGGATACCGTGACAGGTCAGGCGCTGGGATACGAGGACAGGTCAGGCACTGGGATACGAGAGTGTGTAGCGGATCTATAACAGCAAAAGCTATAACAGGGGGAGGGGGGGAGGGAGGGGGAGGGAGGGAGTGAATTAACTACTATACTGGAGGGGGGGGGAGTGATGAAGGTACTCCTGTGACGTCAATAGCTTGAAGACTGACGGTGCTGTGACTTCACTGTACTTGTGGCCTAGGGGGGGCGGGGGGCAAGTGCGACCTTGGGAAGGGGGGGGGGGGACAAGTGCGGCCTGGTTGATACCTGGTTGATGGGGTTCTGGGAGTTGTTTTACTCCCCAAGCCCGCCCCGAGGCCAGGCTTGACCCACCACAGCCCGGTTGGTCGGGCACTCCTTGGAGAAAATGATTTAATATCTTTCTCTCGTCTTCTTTCTAGTGAGTACATTTGGAGAGCTTTGAGACGATCCAAATAATTTTGGTGCTTTATTGCGTGCCGTATATGTTCTCTGTATTCCCTCTATTTCAGCAATCTTTCCTGTTCTGAAGGGGAAGGTGAGTACTCAGCAGTACTCAAGACGGGATACTACAAGTGACTTGAAGAGTACAACCATTGTGATGGGATCCCTGGATTTGTAAGATCTCGTAATCCATCCTATCATTTTTCTGGCTGACGCAATATTTGCTTGGTTATGCTCCTTAAACGTTAGATCGTCGGACATCATTATTCCCAAATCCTTGACATGTTGCTTTCCTACTATGGGCAGATTTGATTGTGTTTTGTACTCTGTATTATGTTTAAGGTCCTCATTTTTACCGTACCTGAGTACCTGGAATTTATCTCTGTTAAACATCATGTTATTGTCTGTTGCCCATTCGAAAACTTTATTAATATCTGCTTGAAGTTTTTCAATGTCTTTAGCAGAGGTAATTTTCATGCTGATTTTTGTGTCATCTGCAAAGATGATACGAAGCTGTGACTTGTATTTGAGTCTATATCTGATATGAGAATAAGGAAAAGCAGCGGTGCAAGGACTGTACCTTGAGGTACTGAGCTTTTAACTGCGCATGGACTAGATTTTATTTGGTTGACCGTTACTCTTTGTGTTCTGTTTGACAGAAAACTGAGTATCCAGCGTCCTACTTTATCAGTTATTCCCATTGACCTCATTTTGTGTGCAATCACTCCATGGTCACATTTATGGAATGCCTTTGCGAAGTCTGTGTATACCACATCTGCATTCTGTTTGTTTTTCTAATGCTTCAGTGATTTTGTCGTAGTGGTCAAGTAGCTGTGAGAGGTATGATCTTCCTGCTCTAAATCCATGTTGGCCTGGGTTGTGGAGGTCATTGGTCTCCATGAAACTAGTGACCTGACTCCTAATCACTCTCTCAAATACTTTTATGATGTGCGATGTTAGTGCAACTGGTCTATAATTCTTTGCCAATGCTTTGCTCCCTCCCTTGTGTAGAGGAGCTATGTCTGCTACTTTAAGTGCATCTGGTATCTCCCCCGTGTCCAAGTCCACACTATACTGAGTGCCTGTGCTACTGGCACCTTGCATTTCTTTATAAATATTGAATTCCATGAATCTGGATCTGGAGCTAAGTTCATGGGCATGTTTTAAATTTTTCTTTCAAAATCTGCCACGCTCGTGTTGATATCAATTATATTTACAGGTGTTGGAATACGCATAAAGAACGAACGATGCGTGATATCACGCTATGCACGAACGGTGTTTAATCAACACTGATTTAACGTTACTGGTGGATATTGTGGCCACTGGACGAGTGCAACAACACCCCCCCCCCCAACAACCACACGCTCTTACAACCCCCCCCCCAACAACCACACGCTCTTACAACCCCCCCCCCCCAACAACCACACGCTCTTACAACCCCCCCCCCCCCCAACAACCACACGCACTAACAACCACCACCACATAGAGGTCGGTCGATCATCTGGGAGAAGATAAAGCGGCTTAGAGCTTAGCAGTGAGCTAAACCACACTTTCCCGTAGTCAGTGACAGGTACGTCCTGCTAGGTCAGTAGCAGCGGCTACCACCGAGGAGCGATGAAGGGGTTCACCAGGAAGTACTGAGCCCATGGTGGACACGCCACCCAACTTCCACACCTCCTCTCTACACCCACATCCTCTCCCACAGTGTCACCTCCCCATCCCTCTCCCTCTCCCATCCTTACCAAACCCTTTGGACATCAACACTAAAGAAAAAGAGGAAGTGTAAGTGAATCTCTATGACCAGACACGCAAAAGAGAGAGCATTCAGACATTAACTCCATCTCACTTCTGGAGACCATGTACCTGGTTGATGGGGTTCTGGGAGTTGTTCTACTCCCCAAGCCCGGCCCGAGGCCAGGCTTGACTTGTGAGAGTTTGGTCCACCAAGCTGTTGCTTGGAGCGGCCCGCAGGCCCACATACCCACCACAGCCCGGTGATGGATGTAGTAGACATGTCCTGACATGTTCCCACCAATAATAGTAGTTTATGGTTGACGTTCTATTAACACTTTGTACTGTCCAAAGATCCTCCAGCTCTCCCAGTGTCCTCATACTATACTCATCACAGTATATTTATTATCCTCAAATTATTGGGTTTTCATATTCTCACATCCATCTAGAGATATATGTAGTTCAATAGAATGAACAAACTGATTTGTTCTCAATTGTTCAGATTAGTAAACTATATAACGAGCAGCGAGCCCCCCCCCCCCTGCATTTGTACAAACTCAACATTTCCATTTATCATTCACCTCTCACGGCTAACTGTTAACAATTCACAAGTGTTGTAAAATAAATTCACCAACTGTTTTTGTTATCAAGATATAACCGAGGCTCCACAATACTTGGTAACTGAAAACTCTAATAAGTAACGATTTTGTTAATTATTTGATTTGCTGTTGTATTAAATACAACTGTTTTATCAATGTATCAGAGAGTGCACACACTTTCAGCTACAACCTTATCGTCGTATTAAAAATAAATAAATAAATAAAATAAATAAATAATAATAATAAAATAATAAACCAATGAGAAAATCCCCTGGAGCCGTTATGAGGATTCGAACCTATGTGCTGGGTGTTCCCAGATGCCCTCTAGACGACCCCGCCACGACATGGTCAAAAGAATTGAAACCTAAAGTACTACTGGACGACAGAGGCAGAATGCAGGGGGGGGGAGGGAGGGAATTATCAGCGGAAAGCGCCAAGCTATTACAACTATATAGCACTGGGAAGGGGGCAAGGATAAGGATTTGGGATGGGACGAAGTGAAGGAATCGTACCCAACCATTTGGACGGTCGGGGATTGAACGCCAACCTACAAGAAGCGAGACCGTCGCTCTACCGTCCGATCCAAGTTGTTGGCCGGGGGGGGGGGGGGGGGGGAATTGAATGAAACTTTCGTTAGGCTTCAGTGGATTTCCTCCCTGATATCATGATAATGTGATTTGTGTAATAATAATAATGTAAGAAAAGAACAGTTCACAGTAGAACAGTATAACAGTATAACATGTCTGAGCGAGGTGACTGCCAGGCTAGCCGAGGACAAGGACAATTCAACACCCCCCACACACATGAACGAACAGCCGCCAAGTCAGGTTCAAGTACGTTTATTGAGGTTATCAAATACATCTCAAAGGGATAGAGTAGCTTAGGCTATTTCTACCCTCCTATCCCAGTCAGGTGAAGTGCGTAGGCAATCTTGAGGTTATCTTGAGATGATTTCGGGGCTTTAGTGTCCCCGCGGCCCGGTCCTCGACCAGGCCTCCACCCCCCAGGAAGCAGCCCGTGACAGCTGATTAACACCCAGGTACCTATTTTACTGCTAGGTAACAGGGACATAGGGTGAAAGAAACTCTGCCCATTGTTTCTCGCCGGCGCCCGGGATCGAACCCGAGTCCACAGGATCACAAGTCCAGCGTGCTGTCCGCTCGGCCGACCGGCTCCCCTACATAACAATACTGTCAGTTTACTACAGTATTAGACAGTAACAATACTGTCAGTTTAATACAGTATTAGACAGTAACATTACTGTCAGTTTAATACAGTATTAGACAGTAACAATACTGTCAGTTTACAGTATTAGACAGCAACAATACTGTCAGTTTACTACAGTATTAGACAGTAACATTACTGTCAGTTTACAGTATTAGACAGTAACACTACTGTCAGTTTACAGTATTAGACAGCAACAATACTGTCAGTTTACAGTATTAGACAGCAACAATACTGTCAGTTTACAGTATTAGACAGTAACAATACTGTCAGTTTACAGTATTAGACAGCAACAATACTGTCAGTTTACAGTATTAGACAGTAACACTACTATCACTTTACAGTATTAGACAGCAACAATACTGTCAGTTTACAGTATTAGACAGTAACACTACTATCACTTTACAGTATTAGACAGCAACAATACTGTCAGTTTACAGTATCAGACAGTAACAATACTGTCAGTTTACAGTATTAGACAGCAACAATACTGTCAGTTTACAGTATTAGACAGTAACAATACTGTCAGTTTACAGTATTAGACAGTAACAATACTGTCAGTTTACAGTATTAGACAGTAACAATACTGTCAGTTTACAGTATTAGACAGCAACAATACTGTCAGTTTACAGTATTAGACAGCAACAATACTGTCAGTTTACAGTATTAGACAGTAACACTACTGTCAGTTTACAGTATTAGACAGCAACAATACTGTCAGTTTACAGTATTAGACAGTAACACTACTGTCAGTTTACAGTATTAGACAGCAACAATACTGTCAGTTTACAGTATTAGACAGCAACAATACTGTCAGTTTACAGTATTAGACAGTAACAATACTGTCAGTTTACAGTATTAGACAGCAACATTACTGTCAGTTTACAGTATTAGACAGCAACAATACTGTCAGTTTACAGTATTAGACAGTAACACTACTGTCAGCCGCCTTGCTAATCCGCTTGTGACAAAAGCAGATTAAAAAAAAGCGATTGTAACTAATCAACAACAAATGATGCTGGAGGGCGTCACACAAGCCAATAGTTGTATATGTAAGAGTACACATAGTCAGAGTACATATAGAGTGAGGGTTGTGTGTACTTTACCTCGCGTGTGTACAGGTACTCACACCTGGTGGAAGCGTGTGTACAGGTACTCACACTTGGTGGAAGCGTGTGTACAGGTACTCACACCTGGTGGAAGCGTGTGTACAGGTACTCACACTTGGTGGAAGCGTGTGTACAGGTACTCACACCTGGTGGAAAAGTGTGTACAGGTACTCACACCTGGTGGAAGCGTGTGTACAGGTACTCACACCAGGTGGAAACGTGTGTACAGGTACTCACACCTGGTGGAAGCGTGTGTACAGGTACTCACACCTGGTGGAAGCGTGTGTACAGGTACTCACACCTGGTGGAAGCGTGTGTACAGGTACTCACACCTGGTGGAAGCGTGTGTACAGGTACTCACACCTGGTGGAAGCGTGTGTACAGGTACTCACACCTGGTGGAAGCGTGTGTACAGGTACTCACACCTGGTGGAAGCGTGTGTACAGGTACTCACACCTGGTGGAAGCGTGTGTACAGGTACTCACACCTGGTGGAAGCGTGTGTACAGGTACTCACACCTGGTGGAAGCGTGTGTACAGGTACACACACCTGGTGGAAGCGTGTGTACAGGTACTCACACCTGGTGGAAGCGTGTGTACAGGTACTCACACCTGGTGGAAGCGTGTGTACAGGTACTCACACCTGGTGGAAGCGTGTGTACAGGTACTCACACCTGGTGGAAGCGTGTGTACAGGTGCTCACACCTGGTGGAAGCGTGTGTACAGGTGCTCACACCTGGTGGAAGCGTGTGTACAGGTACTCACACCTGGTGGAAGCGTGTGTACAGGTACTCACCTAATAGTAATAATAATTTATTTAGTAAAAGTACATACATAGTTGCTGAGTTACAGTATAAACATTCTGTTGGATTTAAAGATAGAGGTAGTACATACAATACCTAAAGCCACTAGTGTGGCTAGTGAATAGGTGAGTAAATAGGTGAGTAAAACCACTTAGTTGATGAGTGTGGTGTACCACTCATCAACTCGCTCTCATCAAGCGACATGTGGTGTGAAACTTAAGTGGCTCTCGTGTCCATCACTTAAATCATCAATTCAGTTTGCCTCAACTAGGGACCCATAGTTAAGACCAACCGTCTAAAGAATTAAATAGAGTATGAACTGTCGACCCCATTGTGTGTGTTAATTGTTTAAGTGCGATGTGTGTTTGTGAGCTGACTGTCCCTTGACCTACTGACCTAATATCCCGAACTGTCAAGTATTCTGTCCCAAGTCAATCGCTGTCACTGTTTGGCTGTCACTGGCTGTCACTGGCTGTCACTGTCAAGTGTTCAGAGAATATTACTCCAGTTCTTCCCCTGTACAGGGCATAGTAAGGGGGGGGGGGTTCTGGGATCGGTGGAGCTAAGGCCCGGGATATCTTCCAGTACTCGTGGCTATACCTTCCCAGCAGTGATATAACAACACTTTTCACCGCCTCTCACCCGGTGTCGACCCGTGGTGTGTGGAGTCTAACAACTATGTCGTAAGTGAGGGTGGTGGCTGTGGTGAAGGTTTGGTTAACCTGTAGTAGCTGCTAACATACATGCCTGCCTGCCTGCCTGCCTGCCTGCTTGCTTGCTTGCTTGCTTGCTTGCTTGCCTGCCTGCCTGCCTGCCTGCCTGCCTGCCTGCCTGCCTCTCTCTCTCTCTCTCTCTCTCTCTCTCTCTCTCTCTCTCTCTCTCTCTCTCTCTCTCTCTCTCTCTCTCTCTCTCTCTCTCTCTCTCTCTCTCTCTCGGACTGGACGGTTGAGCAATAGTCTCGCTTAATGCAGGTCGGCGTTCAATCCCCGACCGTCCAAGTGGTTGGGCACCATTCCTATTCCCCCGTCCCATCCCAAATCCCTATCCTAACCCCTTCCAAGTGCTACATAGTCGTTTTGGCTTGGAGCTTTCTCCTGACAATTCCCTCCCTTCCCTCTCCCTCTGGTTCTATCCATTTAATCAGAAGAATTAAATTTAATTAAAATTAGATCCCAATAAATGGATGAATGTAAGTAGTGCCATTAGCCGCTTTCCTCTGGGCACGGAGGGAGGTACGAGGGCCACCGTCCAGGTCAACACCTCTAGTAATGACTCCTCCACGGCTCACAATATTAACATTACAGAATGCAACCCGTTCTCGCACTTGCTTATAGCCAATATTGGCTTATTTAATAAGTGCATATGTGACATACTATTGATTGTGAATATTTTAGTTTATCTTGAAAAGCAAGCTATAAGCAAGTGCGAGAACGGGTTGCAACATGGACACCTGGTGATAATTCCGTAGAAGACATGATCGTAGGTACATTGGCAGACAGCACCGCTCCTGTGTCACTATATGACTCCTGTATGAGTCCACTACGGGCTCACCATAGGCCGTGCTACTTGCGACTTTTTGTTCCCAGTAGCTGACTCTAAAACAACAACAACAATAACAACAACCACAACAGCAACAAGGGATAAGAGCAGCATTAGTGGTGGAGGCATAGGGCTCAACCTCACCACACACTCACACCTTAACAAGGCACTCCGGTGGTCCGACTAATTACCCAAATCTCCTCAAAGTCGCCCCAAAGCTTCCCAGCATTACCTAAGTCATGAAGAAATATAATATATCTACTCACTATAATGTTGGTTCTAAATGTAGAACATGAACAACATACATTTTGACTCTGAAATAATATAATTTTTTGGCGAAATTAGACAAAATTAAGGGGCAGGTGACGCCACAGGAAGTCGATGATCCAAGCGACAATGTTGTGGCTTTGGGTAATTAGATGGACCCAATTTCGTTATATTAGTTCATAGTAAAAATATGTTTTTTCGTGTCCACCATTAAGCACCAACATTATAGTGAGTTAATATATCATAGTTCTTCATTACTGACGTCATGCTGGCAGGCGCGGAGTAATTAGTCGCATCCTTAAATAATAATAATAATGGAAGACATTGCGAATGTTGGTGGTGGTGTGATGACCGTGTACCACAGTACCACCGTGGTGGTGGTGTGATGACCGTGTACCACAGTACCACCGTGGTGGTGGTGTGATGACCGTGTACCACAGTACCACCGTGGTGGTGGTGTGATGACTGTGTACCACAGTACCACCACCAAGACACAACACGCCACACCTTGGTACAAGGGACACTGAGGGGCGTCCACCTTGGTACAAGGGACGCTGAGGGGCGTCCTCCTTGGTACAAGGGACGCTGAGGGGCGTCCACCTTGGTACAAGGGACGCTGAGGGGCGTCCACCTTGGTACAAGGGACGCTGAGGGGCGTCCACCATGGTACAAGGGACGCTGAGGGGCGTCCACCTTGGTACAAGGGACGCTGAGGGGCGTCCACCTTGGTACAAGGGACGCTGAGGGGCGTCCACCTTGGTACAAGGGACGCTGAGGGGCGTCCACCTTGGTACAAGGGGCGCTGAGGGGCGTCCACCTTGGTACAAGGGGCGCTGAGGGGCGTCCACCTTGGTACAAGGGGCGCTGAGGGGCGTCCACCTTGGTACAAGGGACGCTGAGGGGCGTCCACCTTGGTACAAGGGACGCTGAGGGGCGTCCACCTTGGTACAAGGGACGCTGAGGGGCGTCCACCTTGGTACAAGGGACGCTGAGGGGCGTCCACCTTGGTACAAGGGACGCTGAGGGGCGTCCACCTTGGTACAAGGGACGCTGAGGGGCGTCCACCATGGTACAAGGGACGCCGAGGGGCGCACATTGTCTATAATTATAATACCCGACCCCGTCAGAGCTGCTTCAAGACCTGAAGTATAATTACCTCTCCAGTAGAGAAACTTGTAACGCCAATTTAGTGTTAATTCCAACATCAACGAAGCTGTGTAAAATAATTCCCAGACAAGCTATTATCTCAAATTTTAAATACAATATAATTCCATCAAATTATCAAGGAACACATTCACTGGAATTACCCTATGAATAATTTGTGGCGTTTCTGGCAAAATGTCGGACTACTGGTCCGAGGCTCCACAGTATTGTGCTCCGGTGGTGGTGACTCCTGACATTGTTAGGCGGGGTGGTGAGGTGAGGGAGGAGGAGTGGTGAGGTGAGGTGGGGGAGTGGTGAGGTGAGGTGGGGGAGTGGTGAGGTGAGGTGGGGGAGTGGTGAGGTGAGGGAGGAGTGGTGAGGTGAGGGGGGGGAGTGGTGAGGTGAGGGAGGAGTGGTGAGGTGAGGGAGGAGTGGTGAGGTGAGGGAGGAGGAGTGGTGAGGTGAGGGAGGAGGAGTGGTGAGGTGAGGGGGAGGAGTTGTGAGGTGAGGGAGGAGGAGTGGTGAGGTGTTGTGAGGTGAGGGGGGAGGTGTGGTGAGGTGAGGGAGGAGGAGTGAGGTGAGGTGAGGGGGGGAGGAGTGGTGAGGTGAGGGAGGAGGAGTGGTGAGGTGAGGGAGGAGGAGTGGTGAGGTGAGGGAGGAGGAGTGGTGAGGTGAGGGGGAGGAGTTGTGAGGTGAGGGAGGAGGAGTGGTGAGGTGTTGTGAGGTGAGGGGGGAGGTGTGGTGAGGTGAGGGAGGAGGAGTGAGGTGAGGTGAGGGGGGGAGGAGTGGTGAGGTGAGGGAGGAGGAGTGGTGAGGTGAGGGAGGAGGAGTGGTGAGGTGAGGGAGGAGGAGTGGTGAGGTGAGGGAGGAGGAGTGAGGTGAGGTGAGGTGAGGTGGGGGAGTGGTGAGGTGAGGGAGGAGGAGTGGTGAGGTGAGGGAGGAGGAGTGGTGAGGTGAGGGGAGGAGGAGTGGTGAGGTGAGGGGAGGAGGAGTGGTGAGGTGAGGGGGGGAGGAGTGGTGAGGTGAGGGAGGAGGAGTGGTGAGGTGAGGGAGGAGGAGTGGTGAGGTGTTGTGAGGTGAGGGGGGAGGTGTGGGGAGGTGAGGGAGGAGGAGTGGTGAGGTGAGGGAGGAGGAGTGGTGAGGTGAGGGAGGAGGATTGGTGAGGTGAGGGGGAGGAGTTGTGAGGTGAGGGAGGAGGAGTGGTGAGGTGTTGTGAGGTGAGGGGGGAGGTGAGGTGAGGGAGGAGGAGTGGTGAGGTGAGGGAGGAGGATTGGTGAGGTGAGGGGGGAGGAGTGGTGAGGTGAGGGAGGAGGAGTGGTGAGGTGAGGGAGGAGGAGTGGTGAGGTGAGGGGAGGAGGAGGAGTGGTGAGGGGAGGGAGGAGGAGTGGTGAGGTGAGGGAGGAGGAGTGGTGAGGTGTTGTGAGGTGAGGGGGAGGTGTGGTGAGGTGAGGGAGGAGGAGTGGTGAGGTGAGGGAGGAGGATTGGTGAGGTGAGGGGGGAGGATTGGTGAGGTGAGGGGGAGGAGTTGTGAGGTGAGGGAGGAGGAGTGGTGAGGTGTTGTGAGGTGAGGGGAAGGTGTGGTGAGGTGAGGGAGGAGGAGTGGTGAGGTGAGGGAGGAGGATTGGTGAGGTGAGGGGGGAGGAGTGGTGAGGTGAGGGAGGAGGAGTGGTGAGGTGAGGGAGGAGGAGTGGTGAGGTGAGGGAGGAGGAGTGGTGAGGGGAGGGAGGAGGAGTGGTGAGGTGAGGGGGAGGAGGAGTGGTGAGGTGAGGGGGGAGGAGTGGTGAGGTGAGGGAGGAGGAGGAGGAGTGGTGAGGTGAGGGAGGAGGAGGAGTGGTGAGGTGAGGGAGGAGGAGTGGTGAGGTGAGGGAGGAGGAGGAGTGGTGAGGTGAGGGGGGAGGAGGAGTGGTGAGGTGAGGGGGGAGGAGGAGTGGTGAGGTGAGGGGGGAGGAGTGGTGGTGAGGTGAGGGGAGGAGGGGAGGAGTAGTGAGGTGAGGGGGGAGGAGGAGTGGTGAGGTGAGGGGGGAGGAGTGGTGGTGAGGTGAGGGCAGGAGGGGAGGAGTAGTGAGGTGAGGGGGGAGGAGGAGTGGTGAGGTGAGGGGGAGGTGTGGTGAGGTGAGGGAGGGAGGAGTGGTGAGGGGGGGGGAGCTCCTCACAATACTGGCACCTGGCTTAGTTTACCAGTAAACTATTTGTCAGAAGCTGAACATTCACAAACCACTTCCCTTCTTATCCTCTGACACTCACGTCATGAACAACCCACGCCAGACCCATTTATTAAATGCCTTTCCAAATTAGCTTTATACAACATCTACCATTTGCCTATCTTCTGATACTTGATGACAATGGCTGTGTATTTCCTAATACTTCTTATTTCATCTCTGAAGTCCATAGTAACCTGGAGTGTGTAGTTGTGAAGATTTCTGGAGAAACGTCTTTAAAATTTCTGGAGAAACTGGAGATGTCTCACCTAACCAGTCATTCTGAGACTCTACAAGGACTTCCAGGAGTCGGAACCCGGAGTCTAGAGCTTGACCATATGTTATGAATTATTTGTGTTAAAGCTGAATGTGTTTATGTGTGTTATATTGTCCGCGTTGTGGGTATTGATCATGAAAATGTTGTCAGTTCCTTCAACATTAACCTTATTTATTGTGGTGCTGAACACACTGCAGCTACATGGTGGTGGACCACGCCAGGAGACAGGCAGAGGTGCAGACAGGTGGTGGTGGACCACGCCAGGAGACAGGCAGAGGTGCAGACAGGTGGTGGTGGTGGACTACGCCAGGAGACAGGCAGAGGTGCAGACAGATGGTGGTGGTAGACCAAGCCAGGAGACAGAGGTGCAGACAGGTGGTGGTGGTGGACCAAGCCAGGAGACAGGCAGAGGTGCAGACAGATGGTGGTGGTAGACCAAGCCAGGAGACAGAGGTGCAGACAGGTGGTGGTGGACCAAGCCAGGAGACAGGCAAAGGTGCAGACAGGTGGTGGTGGTGGACCAAGCCAGGAGACAGGCAGACAGAGGTGCAGACAGAGGTGCAGACAGGTGGTGGTGGTGGTGGACCAAGCCAGGAGACAGGCAGACAGAGGTGCAGACAGGTGGTGGTGGTGGTGGACCAAGCCAGGAGACAGGCAGACAGAGGTGCAGACAGGTGGTGGTGGTGGTGGTGGACCAAGCCAGGAGACAGGCAGACAGAGGTGCAGACAGGTGGTGGTGGTGGTGGACCAAGCCAGGAGACAGGCAGACAGAGGTGCAGACAGGTGGTGGTGGTGGACCAAGCCAGGAGACAGGCAGACAGAGGTGCAGACAGGTGGTGGTGGTGGTGGACCAAGCCAGGAGACAGGCAGACAGAGGTGCAGACAGGTGGTGGTGGTGGTGGACCAAGCCAGGAGACAGGCAGACAGAGGTGCAGACAGGTGGTGGTGGTGGTGGTGGACCAAGCCAGGAGACAGGCAGACAGAGGTGCAGACAGGTGGTGGTGGTGGTGGACCAAGCCAGGAGACAGGCAAAGGTGCAGACAGGTGGTGGTGGTGGACCAAGCCAGGAGACAGGCAGACAGAGGTGCAGACAGGTGGTGGTGGTGGTGGTGGACCAAGCCAGGAGACAGGCGGACAGAGGTGCAGACAGGTGGTGGTGGTGGTGGACCAAGCCAGGAGACAGGCAGACAGAGGTGCAGACAGGTGGTGGTGGTGGTGGTGGTGGACCAAGCCAGGAGACAGGCAGACAGAGGTGCAGACAGGTGGTGGTGGTGGTGGTGGACCAAGCCAGGAGACAGGCAGACAGAGGTGCAGACAGGTGGTGGTGGTGGTGGTGGACCAAGTCAGGAGACAGGCAGACAGAGGTGCAGACAGGTGGTGGTGGTGGACCAAGCCAGGAGACAGACAAAGGTGCAGACAGGTGGTGGTGGTGGACCAAGCCAGGAGACAGGCAGACAGAGGTGCAGACAGGTGGTGGTGGTGGTGGACCAAGCCAGGAGACAGGCAGAGGTGCAGACAGGTGGTGGTGGTGGTGGACCAAGCCAGGAGACAGGCAGACAGAGGTGCAGACAGGTGGTGGTGGTGGTGGTGGACCAAGCCAGGAGACAGGCAGAGATACGGACGGTAAACACTTACCACTCGGGGCGGTCGACACATTGAAGATGCCAAACAACTTGGCATAGATGGATGCGGGTCTCTGAGGCTTCAGAGTGCTATCGATAGGTTTCATGAAGGCAGCCTTGGAGGGGGCGGGACCCGTCGGAACGCCCACTTTGGCCGCCCACCCCTCCATCACCATGTCCCTAAGCCCACCGTGGGCGGCGGCCTTGGGGTCGCCCTGCACCACATCGCCCTTGGTGGTGCTCGACGCTCCGCCGCCATTGCTACGTTTTCGAACGCGGCGACTCCGCTCCTCCACCAACTCCAGCACCTCCAGTTCGAAGTCCTCAATTATGGTCGGTGCGGGCGCCATGGTAGCGGGTAGAGTGGGCGGTGAGGAGACGGGTGGTGTGGGCGGTGAGGCGACGGGGGGGTGTGGGAGGTGAGGAGATAGGTGATGTGGGCGAGGACTCGCGCCCACAGGCACTACACCAGCAGGCAAGAGTGGCGCCGGCCGCCCGCCATCACTACGATAACCCGCGCGCCGCCCACACAAGTCTTGCACATATTGGCTTCCTCCAAGTCCACAACACAGAGGAGGGCCGTGGCGGGTGTGTCACCAGCTGGGACACAGGTATGCGAGCAGGACACAAGTGTCACCCTCGTCTCCTCGGCAACACTGACGCCCTCAGGGTCGCCCGCCCACAGTACACACAGTACACACACTAATCAGGCGGTCATCTGGTGGCCACCGTAGTTCAGGTGCGCACAATACCACCAGCACAGTACACTGAGTACATTCACGTATCAAAACCTATTTTGTGCATATAATACACAGGACTACACACACATAAGGATTAATGATTATTTAATAGCAAAGGAATTAAAGGTTACTTCACTCAACTGTACATAACTCTCTCTTGACAACACTCTCAATAATAACAATGAGATATTCAACCCAACCGTGACAGGATATTTCCGTCTGGTGCTGACCGCTGTACGTGACAGTCAGTGAGCGCGAGTGAGAGCACGCGAGAGCGAGAGCACGCGCGAGCGAGCACAAGAGTGTAGGAGTGAGTGTTTCCCCAAAGAATTTGTTTAGTGTTTACGCCGTCGTCAACCTGGAGGTTTGTGTAGCGACATATAAATAGCCTCCGTTGTTGGTGATTGAGAGATTGACGCACAGATGGCGTGAGGCGCGTATATTACACTCTGAGCAGCGAGGGGGTTAAACACTTATCACCAGGCGTCTCTGATCCCTCCTGTCACTCCACCACTTTTTATCTACTCAGACCCAACCTTGTTATACTCTCAACAAAACCTCCACCCCAGGCTACACACATGTCCTACACTCCAGTTACGTGAAATAACACAAATATGAGGGGCTACAACCCACACAAACTGAGCCATCCGTGAAAAAGCCGCTTAAAGGTTTGGAAGCCGTCAGTTGCCGTCGACGTGAACGACAATTATTAGTCGCCCCAAATAACACATTCCTGACAAAAATATGATCGCATTTAGACATGGCGGCCAGTTACCCAACACACCCCTGGATGAAGCTGTGTCACCCACGAGCGCGCCATGCAACCCGTTCTCGCAAATTTAATAAGTCAATATTGACTTATTAAATATGTGCATAGGTGACATACTTAACATAATTGATACCCTTAAAAAGATTCCGCCATGAATGGGGCCTCCAGGCCGGCTAGTCAAGCGGGAGGCAAAGTTCTGTTAAGACACCGACCAGTGTAGATTAGCTGATAAACAAAATGGAAATTAGTGCTGACAAAATACAGATGGCAAAGCTTAGAAGAAAACAGCGGAGGGGTTAGGATAGGGTCTGCTGAATCATCGCTGAGCCAATATGATTTGGAGGGCTAGGAGGTGGAGGGCTGGGAGGTGGAGGGCTAGGAGGTGGAGGGCTAGGAGGTGGAGGGCTGGGAGGTGGAGGGCTAGTAGGTGGAGGGCTGGGAGGTGGAGGGCTAGGAGGTGGAGGGCTGGGAGGTGGAGGGCTAGTAGTTGGAGGGCTGGGAGGTGGAGGGCTGGGAGGTGGAGGGCTAGTAGGTGGAGGGCTGGGAGGTGGAGGGCTAGTAGGTGGAGGGCTGGGAGGTGGAGGGCTAGTAGGTGGAGGGCTGGGAGGTGGAGGGTTAGGAGGTGGAGGGCTGGGAGGTGGAGGGTTAGGAGGTGGAGGGCTGGGAGGTGGAGGGCTAGTAGGTGGAGGGCTGGGAGGTGGAGGGCTAGGAGGTGGAGGGCTGGGAGGTGGAGGGCTGGGAGGTGGAGGGCTAGGAGGTGGAGGGCTGGGAGGTGGAGGGCTAGTAGGTGGAGGGCTAGTAGGTGGAGGGCTGGGAGGTGGAGGGCTAGTAGGTGGAGGGCTGGGAGGTGGAGGGCTAGTAGGTGGAGGGCTGGGAGGTGGAGGGCTAGTAGGTGGAGGGCTGGGAGGTGGAGGGCTAGTAGGTGGAGGGCTGGGAGGTGGAGGGCTAGTAGGTGGAGGGCTAGTAGGAGGAGGGCTTGGAGGTGGAGGGCTGGGAGGTGGAGGGCTAGTAGGTGGAGGGCTGGGAGGTGGAGGGCTAGTAGGTGGAGGGCTAGTAGGAGGAGGGCTAGGAGGAGGAGGGCTAGGAGGTGGAGGGCTGGGAGGTGGAGGGCTGTGAGGTGGAGGGCTAGTAGGTGGAGGGCTGGGAGGTGGAGGGCTAGTAGGTGGAGGGCTAGTAGGAGGAGGGCTAGGAGGTGGAGGGCTGGGAGGTGGAGGGCTGGGAGGTGGAGGGCTGGGAGGTGGAGGGCTGGGAGGTGGAGGGCTAGTAGGTGGAGGGCTGGGAGGTGGAGGGCTGGGAGGTGGAGGGCTGGGAGGTGGAGGGCTGGGAGGTGGAGGGCTAGTAGGTGGAGGGCTAGGAGGTGGAGGGCTAGTAGGTGGAGGGCTAGGAGGAGGAGGGCTAGGAGGTGGAGGGCTGGGAGGTGGAAGGCTGGGAGGTGGAGGGCTAGGAGGTGGAGGGCTAGTAGGAGGAGGGCTAGGAGGTGGAGGGCTAGGAGGAGGAGGGCTAGGAGGAGGAGGGCAAGGAGGAGGAGGGCAAGGAGGTGGAGGGCTAGGAGGTAGAGGGCTGGGAGGTTAAATAAATAGTTAATAGTAGAAACAGTTGATTGACTGTCGAGGCGGGCCGAAAGAGCAGAGCTCAACCCCCGCAAGCACAACTAGGTGAATACACACACATACATGATCACCACATACAAGATTCTCAGAGGAATTGATAGAATAAAGACAGGCTATTTACCACAAGGGGCACATGCACTATGGGACACAGGTGGAAATTGAGTGCTCAAATGAGCCACAGAGATGTTAGAAAGAATTTTTTCAGTGTTAGAGTAATAGACAAATGAAATGCATTAGGAAGTGATGTGGTGGAGGCTGACTCCATACACAGTTTCAAATGTAGGTATGATAGAGCCCAGTAGGCTCAGGAACCTGTACACCAGTTGATTGACAGTTGAGAGACGGGACCAAAGACCCAGAGCTCAACCTCCGCAAGCACAACAAGGTGAGTACATCCTCTCTGCTCACCCTGCGCAGAGGAGCCTTGCCTCTACCCAGTGTCCAGCAGAGAAAGAGCCTCAGTCTTATGTACCATAGTTCTACTGCCTTTGCTAGTCGCCTGGTTGGAGTTACACTATGCCCAGGGAGAGATGGGCACACAACTGGCCTGGAACTATATTTGTGGTTCCACCTTGCAGCCACTTACAATATAAACCTGTTGGTGAATTTCAACTTAAAGCATCTAAAATAGAAAAATATAGAAAATACTTCATTCACCTGGGCTATAGGAGATTCGAACCGTGGACCCCACGCGTGTGAGACCGAAGCTCTATCGACCGAGCTATTGTGTGGTCTTAATAAGGAGAGTTTCCTGAAGCAGCAGCCTGCTGCCAAGCTGGAATTTTCGACTTTGCCTGACTGCTACTGAAGTTCAGTAGTTAGCTTCAATGGCTCAGTAGTATTGTTACTGAGTAGTACTACTCAATCAAGGCTCAGTAGTATACTATTGAGTTCAGTAGACCTCAGTAGTTCCATTCACCTAGAGCCTAGGTGAATGGAATGTTAATCCCACGGAAGTGTGGATAACAAGTGATGTGGAAAACACTGTTGTAGCAGATAGACTCCCAAGAAGCAGTCTAAATGAAGAGTCACACCCTAATGACCTTTTGCAGATGTGTAACAAATTTACTTTAAACCAGCAAACAGTAGAGCCAACTAGGAAACACCCTAGACCTTATTTCTACAAACAACGATGAGCTGATTAGGAACATAAAGATCACAACTACTTGTTGCTCAGATAACAACCTACTCCAGGTTGAGACAAGCATGGATAACAAGACCTGCTCAGCCAGCCTCAAATCCAAGAGGAAGAGAATTCAGCAATTTTAATAACAAACTGATTAACTGGAAAGAAATAAACCAAGACCTCGCAGAAATATGCTGGGAAGAACAGCTAGAAAATGCAAACATCAACCAGTGCTTGGAGAACATAGAGGTAGCGGCACTAGCAATATGCGGAAGGTATAGACCAGTGAGGAAAGGAGAGAAAAAGATGCAAACTGGAACAACGTTCCCTCTATAGGCGAAGAAAACAAATCGCAGAACACATCCAACGCTCCACTCGACCCCAACAACGACCAGGGAACAACTATGACGGGAAATAGAAATGGTCAACCTCAACCTGCAAGAATCTTTAAAATCCGCGGTTGTTCAACGTCCTCCCAGCGAGCATAAGAAATATTGCCGGAACAACCGTGGACATCTTCAAGAGGAAACTAGATTGTTTCCTTCAAGGAGTGCCGGACCAACTGGGATGTGGTGGGTATGTGGGCCTGCGGGCCGCTCCAAGCAACAGCCTGGTGGACCAAACTCTCACAAGTCAAGCCTGGCCTCGGGCCGGGCTTGGGGAGTAGAAGAACTCCCAGAACCCCATCAACCAGGTATCCAAGAGAGGGAAAGAGAGCAAAAGCCCATAAATAGAGAGGATTTCTAAATAGTTTTCTCCTATACAAAAACAACAACAAAAACTGCGCTCAGCATTGGGCCCCTTGCACAAGGATGATGAAACATTCTTAGATCAACCCGTCCTCGACTCAAGTCCATTCCATCCAGCGGTCGACCCCAAAGACGCAGTCATCAGTTTTAACATGCTGTTTATTCAAAACAGGAATTTTGTCAGATATATATTAATATTATAATATGTTAGCATATTGTGCATGCATAGGTTAGGTTACGTTAGGGGTTTAGGTTCTGTTGGCGATTATTTGTAGTACGTGGGTGAAGCATTTACAGCGTTGTGGTTCGAACAAAATTAGTCGGTGAAACACTTGTTCCGGAAGTGTTCGAACGTCAGCAGTTGTGAGTCGTGTGTAAACCGTTTATCATTCATAAACAGCTGGGGTTTGGCGGGTGGATGGAATCACAACATCTACATAATCCAACCCTTGAGCAGTGAACTTTCTTTTCCAGCACCTCAGTGTGGCGATCTATAAGGGAAATGCCAACTGCATCCAAGGTACTTGACTAGCTTCGGACTTTAAAGAAAATTACAGCCTCTGGGGTTCACGAAATGAAAATATTGTTTGACAAGTCTAATAAAATTGTCTGAATGACCAACTTCGGACAAGAGAGCAAGATGGGTGGTCTGCATCTTACTAAACTCCCAGAAGACACTTGATACAATTTTCCACGAGAGACTTCTATAAAATATTAAAACAAACTACAATAAAAGGGAAGATACTAGACTGAGTGGTCCAGGCTGGTCATCCAACAGCCTGGTTGACCAGTCCAGCAGCGAGGAGTCCTGGTCGACAACCGGGCTGCGGGGTCGCTGAGCCCCGGAATCACCTCAAGATAGGAGTGCTGTAATACATGCTATGAAGGATAGTTATCAACAAAAGGCCGCTTCACAACTACGCCAAGAGGAAGGAAACTATCAGGAGAAAGCGCCGAGCCATTACGACTATATACCACTTGGAAGGGGATTTGGGATGGGACGGGGGGAAGGAATGGTGCCCAACCACTTGGACGGTCGGGGATTGAACACCGACCTGCATGAAGCGAGACCGTTGCTCTACCGTCCAGGCCAAGTGGTTGGACAGCTATATGCCGCTATACTGGATCCCCTTTGTTATATGTGACTGACGTGCCTGAGAGAGAGTAGATTCACTCGTGTCAACCTATGTATAAGATGTTAAGGTGGTGAGGGAGGTGTGGAGAAGACATGACAGCAAGGTGATGCTCGAGTACCAGTCTTAAAACCTGCTCACATAAATGGCTATTGGAGTTTAACGCTAGTACATGCAAAGGTGTGAGAATGTAGAAGAAGTGACCAGAAGACCAATACTGGCTGACCGGAAGTCAACTAGAGAACTTGGGACAATTATTAAATAGAACTTTTCGCCAAAAAGACACACATAATATTGAAAACAGTCTTAAAATTACCAGACATAAGACATAATAATAAGACAAATAACTATTACTTCGAAACATTATAAACAACCTATGCCAGACCAGTGGTAGAATATGCAACGCCACCACAACTCATACTAAACAAACAAAATAGACACCCTAAAACACGCTACAAGAATGAAGTCGAGAAAATAGAAGCCAGAGCTGCGACAATACATAATACAGCACAATATCTTCAACCATCTGAGGAGAGAAGAACCAGAGAATATATGATTCAGGGGAACACGACTACGAGGGATAGACCAGGTCGACGACAACACTTCCCTACAACATGCAGGGAACCAGAGGCCGCAGGTGGACGCTGCCACGAGAACGGATGTGACAATGTACTTCAATGTATGCGTCGTGGACGTCGTGGATGGATGGATGGAACTAGTTCAAGTTAAATAAATATAATATCTGCTTTTGAAGTTGTGAATCATTTTGAGGGTGAAGCAGCTCGTCTTAAGGTTCACTCCGACCGTCACGCACACAACCCAGTATGAAGATCACACCTCACACATCACGAAAGGAGGAGACGACGACATTAATGGTCCAGGACGGACCGAGACAAGCCGATTAAGTCACGTTATTGTGCCTCATCGTCTACATAGTCCTGTACATGGTGACACCCCTACACCCCGGGGCGCTCTCACCACCACCACTCCTCCTCTCCAGAAATATTATTATACAGACATGTTTGAGTGCACAGCTGAGTGCATTGCTGCTGATGCTGCTGCTGCTGCTATTGCTGCTGCTGCTGCTGCTTCTGCCGCTCACTTTAAAACACTACAATGACCACTGTACGAAAACTTCGCTATACTAATAGAAGTTCCACACTGGGTGCCTCACATCTTCAGTATTTATAAGAAGACATCCCGCAGGCTACTCTCATACATTACTTTTACCCAATAATTAGTGATGATTATCACAAACATTTTAAAGATAACAAGTGTGTGTGTGGTGGAGGGGGGGGGGATAAATAAATAGTTAGTAGTAGTTAGAAACAATTGAGAGGCGGGCTGAATGAGCAGAGCTCAACCCCCGCAAGCACAACTAGGTGAACACACACACACACACACACACACACACACACACACACACACACACACACACACACACACACACACACACACATGATACGAAGTGATATGATAGAGCCCAATAGGCTCAGGAATCTGTACACCTGTTGATTGACGGTTGAGAGGCGGGACCAAAGAGCCAGAGCTCAACCCCCGCAAACACAACTAGGTGAGTACAACTAGGTGAGTACACACACACACACACACACACAGCAAAACTGCTAGAGGTGACTAGAAACTTTTTAAGTCAGCATGTCAAGGGTCCCACGAGAATGAGAGGCAATGATGAACCAGCAAGACTCGACCTAGTATTCACTCTGAACGATTCAGACATAAGGGAAGTCGGTCTTGAAGCCCCCGTGGGTATGAGTGATCACAGTGTACTGTTGTTTGAGTATCTGGTCGAAGAAGGGTTAATGTACTCAAGGACCAGAAAACAAGAGGGCGGCATTCCGGAAGGGAAACTATGAGGAGATGAGAAAATTCCTAACTGAAATAGCTTGGGTAACAGAGCTCAGAGGAAAGACGATTCAAGACATGATGGACTACATCACACAGAAGTGTAAGGAGGCAGCAGACAGGATCGTCCCAGTCCAAAAGGAAAAAATTGAAATGGAGATGAGAAACCCATAGTTTAATCAGAATTGCAAGCTAGCAAAGCAGAAAGTAAAAGGGCGTGGAGAAACTATAGAGACAGCAGAACACTATTGAGCAGAGAAAGATACCAGAGTGCCAGGCATGAATACGTCAGGGTGAGAAGAGAGGTAGAAAGGCAATATGAAAATGACATAACTAGCAAGGCAAAGACTCGGCCCAAACTGTTGCATAGCCACATCAGGAGGAAAACAACAGTGAAGGAACAGGTAATGAAAATGAGGATAGGTGCAGAAAGATTCACTACAAACGACAAGGAAGTGTGCGAGGAACTCAATAAGAAATTCAAGGAAGTCTTCACACCAGAGCAAGGAGAAGTCCCAGAGATAAGGGAGGGAACATCAACCCAGACACCACTAGAGGAGTTTGAGATTACCAGTGGGGAGGTGATGAAGCATCTGCTAGATTTGGACGTGACAAAGGCTATAGGCCTGGATGGAATCTCACAATGGATTCTAAAGGAAGGAACAGAAGCTCTGTGCCTACCACTCTCCATGGTGTAAGTCACTGGTAACAGGTGAACTGCCAAAAATTTGGAAGACGGCCAATGTAGTCCCAATATACAAGAAGGGTGATAGACAGGAGGCACTGAACTACAGGCCAGTGTCCCTAACTTGTATTCCATGCAAGATGATGGAAAAGATTGTGCGAAAAAAGCTAGTGGAACATCTGGAGCAAAGGAACTTTGTAACACAACACCAACATGGGTTCATAGATGGCAAATCATGCCTAACAGGATTAATTGAGTTCTATGACCAGGCAACAAAAATCAGGCAAGAGAGAGAGGGCTGGACAGACTGCATATTTCTGGACTGCCAGAAAGCTTTTGGCACAGTACCACATAAGAGACTAGTGCACAAACTGGAGATGCAGGCAGGAGTGAAAGGGAAGGTATTCCACTGGATAAGAGAGTACCTTAGCAACAGGACACAGCGAGTCACCATGAGTGGTGAGGTCTCTGAGTGGCGGGGAGTCACCAGTGGAGTCCCACAGGAATCAGTCCTTGGACCTATACTGTTTCTGATATACGTAAATCATCTCCCAGAAGGAATTGACTCGTTCCTCTCGATGTTTGCTGATGATGCAAAAATAATGAGGAGGATCAGGACACATGAGGATAGTATGAGGCTACAAGATGTCCTTGACAAACTGAAGGAATGGTCCGACAAATGTCTACTAAAGTTCAACCCAAGTAAATGTAATGTAATGGAATTATGAGGAGGAACTAGGAGGCCAGTCACTGGATACCGAATTGGTGATGAAGTCTTTCACGAAACGGACAAAAAGAAAAATCTGGGAGTTGATATCACGCCAAACCTGTCTCCTGAAGCCCACATTAAAAGAATAACATCAGTGGCCTATGCGAGGCTGGCTATCAGAACTGCTTTCAGAAACCTGTGTAAAGTATCCTTCAGAACCTTGTATACCACATATATAAGGCCAATCCTGGAGTATGCGGCCCTAGCATGGAGCCCGTACCTTGTCAAGCACAAGGAGCCTCGTAGCCTGGTGGATAGCGCGCAGGACTCGTAATTCTGTGGCGCGGGTTCGATTCCCGCACGAGGCAGAAACAAATAGGCAAAGTTTCTTTCACCCTAAGTGCCCCTGTTACCTAGCAGTAAATAGGTACCTGGGAGTTAGTCAGCTGTCACGGGCTGCTTCCTGGGGTGTGTGTGTGTGGTGTGGGGAAAAAAAAAGAAAAAAAAAGTAGTTAGTAAACAGTTGATTGACAGTTGAGAGGCGGGCCGAAAGAGCAAAGCTCAACCCCCGCAAAAACACAACTAGTAAACACACACACACACACACACACACACACACACACACACACACACACACACACACACACACACACACACACACACACACACACACACTAGTCAGAGCAATAGTCCTTGCATGTACATATAGCACACTATTACATACAAACAGGCCACTTACGTATACCGTATTATGTAAATACCCGCCACTTGTGTATACTGAATAATGCCTCTTATTATGGGCTTAGTCATGGAGCCGGGCACCGTGCCTCTTGCTGCCACCAACACTACCACCTCACATGTGTACTGCCCACTACTCATCCCCACAACTACTACACACCTGCCTCACACACACCTGGCTACTAACACACCTGCCTCACACACACCTGGCTACTAACACACCTGCCTCACACATACCTGACTACTAACACACCTGCCTCACACACACCTGGCTACTAACACCCCTGCCTCACACACACCTGTTCAGTAACACACCTGCCTCACGCACACCTGTTTACTAACACCCCTGCCTCACACACCTGGCTAATAACACCCCTGCCTCAGGCACACCTGGCTACTAACACACTTGCCTCACACACACCTGTTTACTAACACCCCTGCCTCACACACCTGGCTACTAACACCCCTGCCTCAGGCACACCTGTTTAGTAACACACCTGGCTACTAACACCCCTGCCTCACACACACCTGTTTAGTAACACACCTGGCTACTAACACCCCTGCCTCACACACACCTGTTTACTAACACACCTGCCTCACACACACCTGGCTACTAACACCCCTGCCTCACACACACCTTTTTAGTAACACACCTGGCTACTAACACCCCTGCCTCACACACACCTGTTTACTAACACACCTGCCTCACACACACCTGGCTACTAACACCCCTGCCTCACACACACCTGGCTACTAACACACCTGGCAACTAACACCCCTGCCTCACACACACCTGACTACTAACACCCCTGCCTCACAAACACCTGTTTAGTAACACACCTGGCTACTAACACACCTGCCTCACACACACCTGACTACTAATACACCTGCCTCACACACACCTGTTTAGTAACACACCTGGCTACTAACACACACCTGACTACTAATACACCTGCCTACTAACACACCTGCCTCACACACACCTGACTACTAATACACCTGCCTCACACACACCTGGCTACTAACACACCTGCCTCACACACACCTGACTACTAATACACCTGCCTCACACACACCTGGCTACTAACACACCTGCCTCACACACACACCTGGCTACTAACACACCTGCCTCACACACACCTGACTACTAATACACCTGCCTCACACACACCTGGCTACTAACACACCTGCCTCACACACACCTGGCTACTAACACACCTGCCTCACACACACACCTGGCTACTAACACACCTGCCTCACACACACCTGACTACTAACACACCTGCCTCACACACACCTGGCTACTAATACACCTGCCTCACACACACCTGGCTACTAACACACCTGGCTACTAACACACCTGCCTCACACACACCTGGCTACTAACACACCTGGCAACTAACACCCCTGCCTCACACACACCTGACTACTAACACCCCTGCCTCACAAACACCTGTTTAGTAACACACCTGGCTACTAACACACCTGCCTCACACACACCTGACTACTAATACACCTGCCTCACACACACCTGTTTAGTAACACACCTGGCTACTAACACACCTGCCTCACACACACCTGACTACTAATACACCTGCCTCACACACACCTGGCTACTAACACACCTGCCTCACACACACCTGGCTACTAACACACCTGCCTCACACACACACCTGGCTACTAACACACCTGACTACTCCAAGCACACACCTGCCATCAATCACGCCTAAGCTCTGCTGTACTTTACACTTGGTCAAAGTATGGCGAGGAAAACTTAGCAGCGATCAATACAGTAGTTGTATGGCGATCAATACAGGTGTTGTAGGCCAAGATATTCAATACACCCCCTCCCCCCAGCCCCCCATCACCCCCCCCCCACCCTCGTCCACTGTTAAGACAGACCGACACGACGTTCAAAATCTCCCCCCCCCCCCGCCTTGTTTACAACACTATTTGTCTCTGTATTCACTTAGTTTTATTCCCCTAGTTTTATTCCCCTAGTTGTATTCACCTATGTATGGGAGCCGGTCGGCCGAGCGGACAGCACACTGGACTTGTGATCCTGTGGTCCCGGGTTCGATCCCGGGCGCCGGCGAGAAACAATGGGCAGAGTTTCTTTCACCCTATGCCCCTGTTACCTAGCAGTAAAATAGGTACCTGGGTGTTAGTCAGCTGTCACGGGCTGCTTCCTGGGGGTGGAGGCCTGGTCGAGGACCGGGCCGCGGGGACACAAAAAAGCCCCGAAATCATCTCAAGATAACCTCAAGATAACCTCCACTCAGGGTCGCCTGACAGCTGGGTAGACAGCGCTTCGTATTCGTAGTCCTGAGGTTCCGGGTTCGATCCCCGGTGGAGGCGGAGACAAATGGGCAAAATGTGTCTTTCACACTGATGCCCCCTGTTACCTAGCAGTAAACAGGTACCTGGGAGTTAGACAGCTGCTACGGGCTGCTTCCTGGGGGTGTGTAACAAAAAGGAGGCCTGGTCGAGGACCGGGCCGCGGAGACGCTAAGCCCCGAAAGATAACCTCAAGATAATCTAGTTGTGCTTGCGGGGGTTGAGCTCTGGCTCTTTGGTCCGCTTCTCAACTGTCAATCAACAGGTGTACAGGTTCCTGAGCCTATTGGGCTCTATTATATCTACACTTGAAACTGTGTATGGAGTCAGCCTCCACCACATAACTTCCTAATGCATTCCATTTGTCAGCCACTCTGACACTAAAAAAATTCTTTCTAACGTCTCTATGGCTCATTTGGGCACTCAATTTCACCTGTGTCCCCTAGTGCGTGTGCCCCTTGTGTTAAATAGTCTGTCTACCCTATCAATTCCTCTGAGAATCTTGTATGTGGTGATCATGTCCCCTCAAGTCTTTTGTCTCCCAGTGACGCGAGGTTTAATTCCTGTAGTCTCTCCTCGTTGCTCATACCCCTCAGTTCGAGTACTAGTCTGGTGGCAAACCTTTGAACCTTTTTCAGTTTAGTCTTATGCTTGACTAGATATGGACTCCATGTTGGAGCCGCATACTCCAGAACTGGTCTGACATATGTTGTATACAAAGTTCTGAAAGATTCCTTACACAAGTTTCTAAAGGCCGTTCTTGTGTTAGCCAACCTGGCATATGCCGCTGATGTTATCCTCCTGATATTAGCCTCAGGGGACAGGTCTGGCGTGATATCAACCCTCAGGTCTTTCTCTCTCTCCGACTCTTGAAGTATTTCATCTTCCAAACGATACCCTGTATCTGGTGTCCTGCTCCCTACACCTATCTTCATTACATTACATTTGCTTGGGTTAAACTCTAACAACCATTTGTTCGACCATTCCTTCAGTTTGTCTAGGTTTTCTTGAAGCCTCAAGCTGTCCTCCTCTGTCTTAATCCTTCTCATAATTTTGGCGTCGTCAGCAAACATTGAGACGAATGTCTATACCCTCTGGGAGATCATTTACGTATATCAGAAACAGGATAGGTCCAAGTACAGAGCCCTGTGGGACTCCACTGGTGACTTCACTCCAATCTGAGGTCTCACCCCTCACTATAACTCTGCTTCCTATTGCTTAGGTACTCCCTTATCCACTGGAGCGCCCTACCAGTTACTCCTGCCTGTTTGATGATGACCAGACCACACACTAGAAATTGAAGGGACGACGACGTTTCGGTCCGTCCTGGACCATTCTCAAGTCGATCTTGAGAATGAGAATCTCGATCTTGAGAATCGACTTGAGAATGGTCCAGGACGGACCGAAACGTCGTCGTCCCTTCAATTTCTAGTGTGTGGTCTGGTCAACATACTTCAGCCACGTTATTGTGACTCATCTCCTGCCTGTTTCTCCAGCTTATGCATCAACCTTTTATGGGGTACTGTGTACTTTCCAACAGTCCAAAAAAATGCAGTACACCCATCCTTCTCTTTCTTGCTTAATCTTTGTCACCTGATCGTAGAATTCTATTAAGCCTGTGAGGCAAGATTTACCCTCCCTGAACCCATGTTGATGGGTTGTCACGAAGTCTCTTCTCTCCAGATGTGTTACTAGGTTTTTTCTCACAATCTTCTCCATCACCTTGCATGGTATACAAGTTAAGGACACTGGCCTGAAGTTCAGTGCCTCTTGTCTGTCACCCTTTTTGTATATTGGGACCACATTAGCCGTCTTCCATATTTCTGGTAGGTCTCCCGTCTCCAGTGATCTATTATACACTATGGAGAGTGGCAAGCAAAGCGCTCCTGCACACTCTTTCAATACCCATGGTGAGATCCCGTCTGGACCAACAGCCTTTCTCACGTCAAGATCCAACAGATGCCTCTTGATCCATCCCTTGTAATTTCGAATCCTTCCAAGGCCGCCTGGTTTACTGCTACCTCTCCTAGCGCAGTGACCTCTCCTTGTTCTATTGTGAAGACCTCCTGGAGCTACTTGTTGAGTTCTTCACACACACCTCTTTGTCGTTCTCCGTGTACCCGTTCTACGTTTTATCACCTGTATTCACCTAGTTGTATTCAGCTAGTTGTCCTTGCGGGGGTTGAGCTCTGCTCTTTCGGCCCGCCTCTCAACCGTCAATCAACTGTTACTAACTACTATTTCCCGTCCCCCCCCCCACACACACCAGGAAGCAGCCCGTGACAGCTGACTAACTCCCAGGTAGGTACCTATTTACTGCTAGGTAACAGGGGCATAGGGTGAACAAAAATTCTGCCCATTGTATCTCGCCGGCGTCCGGGATCGAACCCGGGACCACAGGATCACACGTCCAGCGTGCTGTCCGCTCGGCCGGCCGGCCCCCGACCTCTGTGTGTGTGTGTGGGGGGGGGGGTGCGTGCGTGCATCAACACTTCACAATACACATAACAACCCCCAAGTTACAGCCGCCCTCATCAGTGAAGTAAACACAACGCGGGCAGCCATCAAAGGGACGCGGATTACCAACTGTAACGGAAAATTAAACATGAACAACAGATTACACTTTTAGATGTGGCGATGACCTGGACGGCTTGATGGTCAGTCTGCCTCTACAACCACACCACACAACACCTTTGCACCAACAACCACACACAACAACCACAGACAACACCTTTGCACCAACAACCACACACAACACCTTTGCACCAACAACCACAGACAACACCTTTGCACCAACAACCACAGACAACACCTTTGCACCAACAACCACAGACAACAACCACAGACAATACCTTTGCACCAACAACCACACACAACACCTTTGCACCAACAACCACAGACAACACCTTTGCACCAACAACCACAGACAACACCTTTGCACCAACAACCACAGACAACACCTTTGCACCAACAACCACAGACAACACCTCTGCACCAACCACCACAGGCACCACCTCACACAGGTACCCCAATAATCCACATTCTCCCGAGGACGACAAGTCTGGTTAAGGACAAAACGTATTTAGCGAAAATGTACATTATATGAACCCCAAGAGGAATAAATGGAGCCACAGTCCGTTAATTAAACTGTAACACTGTGATCATTTGACGTCCTGTCCACCTCTTGTATTGGGTCAGTGTTTACACTGAGGCGAACACGCTCGCTGATGATGAGAGGTCAGTGTACCACCACACACACGAGGCCAGGGTACACGTGGTCAGTGTACCACCACACACACGAGGCCAGGGTACACGTGGTCAGTGTACCACCACACACACGAGGCCAGGGTACACCAGTGGTCAGTGTACCACCACACACACGAGGTCAGGGTACACGAGGTCAGTGTACCACCACACACACGAGGCCAGGGTACACGAGGTCAGTGTACCACCATACACACGAGGCCAGGGTACACGAGGTCAGTGTACCACCACACACACGAGGCCAGGGTACACGAGGTCAGTGTACCACCACACACACGAGGCCAGGGTACACGAGGTCAGTGTACCACCACACACACGAGGCCAGGGTACACGAGGTCAGTGTACCACCACACACACACGAGGCCAGGGTACACGAGGTCAGTGTACCACCACACACACGAGGCCAGGGTACACGAGGTCAGTGTACCACCACACACACGAGGCCAGGGTACACGAGGTCAGTGTACCACCACACACAAGAGGCCAGGGTACACCAGTGGTCAGTGTACCTCAGTGTACACACTGAAGGTTAACAATCAGAATAATTCATGAAGTAACGTCATCCTTATCTCACATTAACACGTCACACTGAGGCCTGCCATGGCCAGGTGGAGATAACACCATGGCCAGGTGGAGATAACACCATGGCCAGGTGGAGATAACACCATGGCCAGGTGGAGATAACACCATGACCAGGTGGAGATAACACCATGACCAGGTGGATAACACCATGGCCAGGTGGAGATAACACCATGGCCAGGTGGAGATAACACCATGGCCAGGTGGAGATAACACCATGACCAGGTGGATAACACCATGGCCAGGTGGAGATAACACCATGGCCAGGTGGATAACACCATGGCCAGGTGGATAACACCATGGCCAGGTGGAGAGATAACACCATGGCCAGGTGGAGAGATAACACCATGGCCAGGTGGAGATAACACCATGGCCAGGTGGAGAGATAACACCATGGCCAGGTGGAGAGATAACACCATGGCCAGGTGGAGAGATAACACCATGGCCAGGTGGAGATAACACCATGGCCAGGTGGAGATAACACCATGGCCAGGTGGAGATAACACCATGGCCAGGTGGAGATAACACCATGGCCAGGTGGAGATAACACCATGGCCAGGTGGAGATAACACCATGACCAGGTGGAGATAACACCATGGCCAGGTGGAGATAACACCATGGCCAGGTGGAGATAACACCATGGCCAGGTGGAGATAACACCATGACCAGGTGGAGATAACACCATGGCCAGGTGGATAACACCATGGCCAGGTGGAGAGATAACACCATGGCCAGGTGGAGAGATAACACCATGGCCAGGTGGAGAGATAACACCATGACCAGGTGGAGATAACACCATGGCCAAGTGGAGAGATAACACCATGGCCAGGTGGAGATAACACCATGGCCAGGTGGAGAGATAACACCATGGCCAGGTGGAGAGATAACACCATGGCCAGGTGGAGAGATAACACACACTTTGTATGTGACGTCCCCCCCCCCTAAACCCTCCCCCCACCTCACTAAACCCCCCCTCCCCTCCCCCCTCTCACCCCAAACCTGAGGTGAGAGTAACAGGTGAGAGAGAGAGAGAGGAGAGTGAATACATTGCGTGCACAACCGCTATTACTGCTCTCCACCCCGACTCTACCTAGATAAACACTCTGGAAGACCCTCCAGGTTTGTCAGTGACCCTCCAGGTCTGCCAGTGACCCTCCAGGTCTGCCAGTGACCCTCCAGGTCTGCCAGTGACCCTCCAGGTCTGTCACTGACCCTCCAGGTCTGTCACTGACCCTCCAGGTCTGTCACTGACCCTCCAGGTCTGTCACTGACCCTCCAGGTCTGTCACTGACCCTCCAGGTCTGTCACTGACCCTCCAGGCCTGTCACTGACCCTCCAGGTCTGTCACTGACCCTCCAGGTCTGTCAGTGACCCTCCAGGTCTGTCAGTGACCCTCCAGGTCTGTCAGTGACCCTCCAGGTCTGTCAGTGACCCTCCAGGTCTGTCAGTGACCCTCCAGGTCTGTCAGTGACCCTCCAGGTCTGTCAGTGACCCTCCAGGTCTGTCAGTGACCCTCCAGGTCTGTCAGTGACCCTCCAGGTCTGTCAGTGACCCTCCAGGTCTGTCAGTGACCCTCCAGGTCTGTCAGTGACCCTCCAGGTCTGTCAGTGACCCTCCAGGTCTGTCACTGACCCTCCAGGTCTGTCAGTGACCCTCCAGGTCTGTCACTGACCCTCCAGGTCTGTCACTGACCCTCCAGGTCTGTCACTGACCCTCCAGGTCTGTCACTGACCCTCCAGGTCTGTCACTGACCCTCCAGGTCTGTCACTGAGCCTCCAGGTCTGTCAGTGACCCTCCAGGTCTGTCAGTGACCCTCCAGGTCTGTCAGTGACCCTCCAGGTCTGTCACTGACCTTCCAGGTCTGTCAGTGACCCTCCAGGTCTGTCAGTGACCCTCCAGGTCTGTCAGTGACCCTCCAGGTCTGTCAGTGACCCTCCAGGTCTGTCAGTGACCCACCATCGGTAGTGGGGACAATATTTGTACAAATTGGTAATTGATGAGAAGATAGTGAGCCTGTGGTGTCGGAGCCCCGCCCTGGCTGTGCTGTTGGGGCCTGGCCTGCGTCACACACCACCACAACCCCGTCACACACTACAACAACCCCGTCACACACTACAACAACCCCGTCACACACTACAACAACCCCGTCACACACTACAACAACCCCGTCACACACTACAACAACCCCGTCACACACTACAACAACCCCGTCACACACTACAACAACCCCGTCACACACTACAACAACCCCGTCACACACTACAACAACCCCGTCACACACTACAACAACCCCGTCACACACTACAACAACCCCGTCACACACTACAACAACCCCGTCACACAACAACCCCCCACACACCCAACCCCCCCAGCACACTGGACTTGTGATCCTGTGGTCCCGGGTTCGATTCCGGGCGCCGGCGAGAAACAATGGGCAGAGTTTCTTTCACCCTATGCGTCCCTGTTACCTAGCAGTAAAATAGGTACCTGGGTGTTAGTCAGCTGTCACGGGCTGCTTCCTGGGGGTGGAGGCCTGGTCGAGGACCGGGCCGCGGGGACACTAAAGCCCCGCAAGATAACCTCAAGATAACCCAAGTATACAAGGCTATATAATCACTATTCTCACCTCCAACACTTAGTCAAATCTTCATTTTAAAAAAAATTGGTGGTTGTTGATTACATTTGAAATTCACATTGTTTTTGTGAAGGTGTTAGGACGACACTCTGTGATAGATATAGATAGTTGTAGATAATTTATTACAACACAGCCCAACATGCTCTCCACACCGCCATGTTGGCCCCTACATGACAACACAGTCTCTCGGGGAGAACTGTCAAGTTAGCAACAGTAACTGTCAAGTTAGCAACAGGAACTGTCAAGTTAGCAACAGGAACTGTCAAGTTAGCAACAGTAACTGTCAAGTTAGCAACAGGAACTGTCAAGTTAGCAACAGTAACTGTCAAGTTAGCAATAGAAACTGTAAAGTTAGCAACAGTAACTGTCAAGTTAGCAACAGGAACTGTCAAGTTAGCAACAGGAACTGTCAAGTTAGCAACAGTAACTGTCAAGTTAGCAACAGAAACTGTAAAGTTAGCAACAGTAACTGTAAAGTTAGCAACGGTAACTGTAAAGTTAGCAACAGTAACTGTAAAGTTAGCAACGGTAACTGTAAAGTTAGCAACAGAAACTGTAAAGTCAGCAACAGAAACTGTAAAGTTAGCAACAGAAACTGTAAAGTTAGCAACAGAAACTGTAAAGTTAGCAACAGTAACTGTAAAGTTAGCAACAGTAACTGTAAAGTTAGCAACAGTAACTGTAAAGTCAGCAACAGAAACTGTAAAGTTAGCAACAGTAACTGTAAAGTTAGCAACAGTAACTGTAAAGTTAGCAACAGTAACTGTAAAGTTAGCAACAGTAACTGTAAAGTTAGCAACAGTAACTGTAAAGTTAGCAACAGTAACTGTAAAGTTAGCAACAGTAACTGTAAAGTTAGCAACAGTAACTGTAAAGTCAGCAACAGTAACTGTCAAGTTAGCAACAGTAACTGTCAAGTTAGCAACAGAAACTGTAAAGTCAGCAACAGAAACTGTAAAGTCAGCAACAGAAACTGTAAAGTCAGCAACAGAAACTCTACAAATTAACGGGAACAATAATTAGATCATGTTGCATGTGACTCACACATTTGAGGCAAACAGAACCTGTCCATAACTGGTTCACCACAAAACTAAGCCTATGGAACACAGGTTTAATTTCTGAACCCGTTATTACACTCGGTAACGTTCTGCTAATTAACGTAAACTAACATAACCTGCGCCCTGAGTGTCGCTACATGGTCTACTCAGCCAACCCGTTCTCGCACTTTCGTACAGTCAATATTGACTTATTAAATAAGTGCATATGTGACATACTAATTTATTGTGAATATTTTAGTTTACCTTGAAAAGCTTCATAGAAAACACCGACCTTACCTAACCTTCTAAGCATGTTAATTTAATTTAGGATAAGCATCTTATTGCTTCATAATTACAATTATTACTTAACCTATACCTATAATAGGTTAAGTAATAATTGTAATTACGAAGCAATAAGATGCTTATCTTAACATACTAAGAAGGTTAGGTAAGGTCAGTGTTTTCTATGAAGCTTTTCAAGGTAAACTAAAATATTCACAATAAATTAGTATGTCACATATGCACTTATTTAATAAGTCAATATTGACTGTACGAAAGTGCGAGAACAGGTTGACTCAGCAGCCACCTCAGCAATGTCTTAACTTTTAAGCTATGCGAATTATTGGGGTTAAATTCCAGAGATTTTTCCAGACAATTGTGTATTGTTGTGTCTAACGGCAACCACTCACAGGACGGGAAGTGGTTCCACTGCCGCTCACAGCACGGGAAGGGTTCCCACTGCCGCTCACAGCACGGGAAGTGGTTCCCACTGCCGCTCACAGGACGGGAAGGGGTTCCACTGCCGCTCACAGCACGGGAAGGGGTTCCACTGCCGCTCACAGCACGGGAAGGGGTTCCACTGCCGCTCACAGCACGGGAAGGGGTTCCACTGCCGCTCACAGCACGGGAAGGGGTTCCACTGCCGCTCACAGCACGGGAAGTGGTTCCCACTGCCGCTCACAGGACGGGAAGGGGTTCCACTGCCGCTCACAGCACGGGAAGGGGTTCCACTGCCGCTCACAGCACGGGAAGGGGTTCCACTGCCGCTCACAGCACGGGAAGTGGTTCCCACTGCCGCTCACAGCACGGGAAGGGGTTCCACTGCCGCTCACAGCACGGGAAGTGGTTCCCACTGCCGCTCACAGCACGGGAAGGGGTTCCACTGCCGCTCACAGCACGGGAAGTGGTTCCACTGCCGCTCACAGCACGGGAAGTGGTTCCCACTGCCGCTCACAGCACGGGAAGGGGTTCCACTGCCGCTCACAGCACGGGAAGGGGTCCCACTGCCGCTCACAGCACGGGAAGTGGTTCCCACTGCCGCTCACAGCACGGGAAGGGGTTCCACTGCCGCTCACAGCACGGGAAGGGGTTCCCACTGCCGCTCACAGCACGGGAAGGGGTTCCCACTGCCGCTCACAGCACGGGAAGGGGTTCCACTGCCGCTCACAGCACGGGAAGGGGTTCCACTGCCGCTCACAGCACGGGAAGTGGTTCCACTGCCGCTCACAGCACGGGAAGGGGTTCCACTGCCGCTCACAGCACGGGAAGGGGTTCCAATGCCGCTCACAGCACGGGAAGGGGTTCCACTGCCGCTCACAGCACGGGAAGGGGTTCCACTGCCGCTCACAGCACGGGAAGGGGTTCCACTGCCGCTCACAGCACGGGAAGGGGTTCCACTGCCGCTCACAGCACGGGAAGGGGTTCCCACTGCCGCTCACAGCACGGGAAGGGGTTCCCACTGCCGCTCACAGCACGGGAAGGGGTTCCACTGCCGCTCACAGCACGGGAAGGGGTTCCACTGCCGCTCACAGCACGGGAAGTGGTTCCACTGCCGCTCACAGCACGGGAAGGGGTTCCACTGCCGCTCACAGCACGGGAAGGGGTTCCAATGCCGCTCACAGCACGGGAAGGGGTTCCACTGCCGCTCACAGCACGGGAAGGGGTTCCACTGCCGCTCACAGCACGGGAAGGGGTTCCACTGCCGCTCACAGCACGGGAAGGGGTTCCCACTGCCGCTCACAGCACGGGAAGGGGTTCCCACTGCCGCTCACAGCACGGGAAGGGGTTCCCACTGCCGCTCACAGCACGGGAAGTGGTTCCACTGCCGCTCACAGCACGGGAAGTGGTTCCCACTGCCGCTCACAGCACGGGAAGTGGTTCCACTGCCGCTCACAGCACGGGAAGTGGTTCCACTGCCGCTCACAGCACGGGAAGGGGTTCCACTGCCGCTCACAGCACGGGAAGGGGTTCCACTGCCGCTCACAGCACGGGAAGGGGTTCCACTGCCGCTCACAGCACGGGAAGTGGTTCCACTGCCGCTCACAGCACGGGAAGTGGTTCCACTGCCGCTCACAGCACGGGAAGTGGTTCCACTGCCGCTCACAGCACGGGAAGGGGTTCCACTGCCGCTCACAGCACGGGAAGTGGTTCCACTGCCGCTCACAGGATGGTAAGTGGTTCCACTGCCGCTCACAGGATGGGAAGTGGTTCCACTGCCGCTCACAGTACGGGAAGGGGTTCCCACTGCCGCTCACAGGATGGGAAGTGGTTCCACTGCCGCTCACAGGATGGTAAGTGGTTCCACTGCCGCTCACAGGATGGGAAGGGGTTCCCACTGCCGCTCACAGGATGGGAAGGGGTTCCCACTGCCGCTCACAGGATGGGAAGGGGTTCCACTGCCGCTCACAGCACGGGAAGTGGTTCCCACTGCCGCTCACAGCACGGGAAGGGGTTCCACTGCCGCTCACAGCACGGGAAGGGGTTCCCACTGCCGCTCACAGCACGGGAAGGGGTTCCCACTGCCGCTCACAGCACGGGAAGGGGTTCCCACTGCCGCTCACAGCACGAGAAGGGGTTCCCACTGCCGCTCACAGCACGGGAAGGGGTTCCACTGCCGCTCACAGCACGGGAAGGGGTTCCACTGCCGCTCACAGCACGGGAAGTGGTTCCACTGCCGCTCACAGCACGGGAAGGGGTTCCACTGCCGCTCACAGCACGGGAAGGGGTTCCACTGCCGCTCACAGCACGGGAAGTGGTTCCACTGCCGCTCACAGCACGGGAAGTGGTTCCACTGCCGCTCACAGCACGGGAAGGGGTTCCACTGCCGCTCACAGCACGGGAAGGGGTTCCACTGCCGCTCACAGCACGGGAAGGGGTTCCACTGCCGCTCACAGCACGGGAAGGGGTTCCACTGCCGCTCACAGCACGGGAAGGGGTTCCACTGCCGCTCACAGCACGGAAAGTGGTTCCCACTGCCGCTCACAGCACGGGAAGGGGTTCCACTGCCGCTCACAGCACGGGAAGTGGTTCCCACTGCCGCTCACAGCACGGGAAGGGGTTCCACTGCCGCTCACAGCACGGGAAGGGGTTCCACTGCCGCTCACAGCACGGGAAGTGGTTCCCACTGCCGCTCACAGCACGGGAAGGGGTTCCACTGCCGCTCACAGCACGGGAAGGGGTTCCCACTGCCGCTCACAGCACGGGAAGGGGTTCCCACTGCCGCTCACAGCACGGGAAGGGGTTCCCACTGCCGCTCACAGCACGGGAAGGGGTTCCCACTGCCGCTCACAGCACGGGAAGGGGTTCCCACTGCCGCTCACAGCACGGGAAGTGGTTCCACTGCCGCTCACAGCACGGGAAGGGGTTCCACTGCCGCTCACAGCACGGGAAGGGGTTCCACTGCCGCTCACAGCACGGGAAGTGGTTCCACTGCCGCTCACAGCACGGGAAGGGGTTCCACTGCCGCTCACAGCACGGGAAGGGGTTCCCACTGCCGCTCACAGCACGGGAAGGGGTTCCCACTGCCGCTCACAGCACGGGAAGTGGTTCCACTGCCGCTCACAGCACGGGAAGTGGTTCCACTGCCGCTCACAGCACGGGAAGTGGTTCCCACTGCCGCTCACAGCACGGGAAGTGGTTCCACTGCCGCTCACAGCACGGGAAGGGGTTCCACTGCCGCTCACAGCACGGGAAGTGGTTCCACTGCCGCTCACAGCACGGGAAGTGGTTCCACTGCCGCTCACAGCACGGGAAGGGGTTCCACTGCCGCTCACAGCACGGGAAGGGGTTCCACTGCCGCTCACAGCACGGGAAGGGGTTCCACTGCCGCTCACAGCACGGGAAGTGGTTCCACTGCCGCTCACAGCACGGGAAGTGGTTCCACTGCCGCTCACAGCACGGGAAGGGGTTCCACTGCCGCTCACAGCACGGGAAGGGGTTCCACTGCCGCTCACAGCACGGGAAGGGGTTCCACTGCCGCTCACAGCACGGGAAGGGGTTCCACTGCCGCTCACAGCACGGGAAGGGGTTCCACTGCCGCTCACAGCACGGGAAGGGGTTCCCACTGCCGCTCACAGCACGGGAAGGGGTTCCACTGCCGCTCACAGCACGGGAAGGGGGTTCCACTGCCGCTCACAGCCCGGGAAGGGGTTCCCACTGCCGCTCACAGCACGGGAAGGGGTTCCACTGCCGCTCACAGCACGGGAAGGGGTTCCACTGCCGCTCACAGCACGGGAAGGGGTTCCACTGCCGCTCACAGCACGGGAAGTGGTTCCACTGCCGCTCACAGGATGGTAAGTGGTTCCACTGCCGCTCACAGTACGGGAAGTGGTTCCCACTGCCGCTCACAGGATGGGAAGTGGTTCCCACTGCCGCTCACAGGATGGGAAGTGGTTCCACTGCCGCTCACAGGATGGGAAGGGGTTCCCACTGCCGCTCACAGGATGGGAAGGGGTTCCCACTGCCGCTCACAGGATGGGAAGGGGTTCCCACTGCCGCTCACAGGATGGGAAGGGGTTCCCACTGCCGCTCACAGGATGGGAAGTGGTTCCACTGCCGCTCACAGCACGGGAAGTGGTTCCACTGCCGCTCACAGGATGGGAAGTGGTTCCCACTGCCGCTCACAGCACGGGAAGTGGTTCCCACTGCCGCTCACAGGATGGTAAGTGGTTCCACTGCCGCTCACAGCACGGGAAGTGGTTCCCACTGCCGCTCACAGGATGGGAAGTGGTTCCCACTGCCGCTCACAGCACGGGAAGTGGTTCCCACTGCCGCTCACAGGATGGGAAGTGGTTCCACTGCCGCTCACAGCACGGGAAGTGGTTCCCACTGCCGCTCACAGGATGGGAAGTGGTTCCCACTGCCGCTCACAGCACGGGAAGTGGTTCCACTGCCGCTCACAGGATGGTAAGTGGTTCCACTGCCGCTCACAGCACGGGAAGTGGTTCCCACTGCCGCTCACAGGATGGGAAGTGGTTCCCACTGCCGCTCACAGGATGGGAAGTGGTTCCACTGCCGCTCACAGGATGGGAAGGGGTTCCCACTGCCGCTCACAGGATGGGAAGGGGTTCCACTGCCGCTCACAGCACGGGAAGTGGTTCCACTGCCGCTCACAGCACGGGAAGTGGTTCCCACTGCCGCTCACAGCACGGGAAGGGGTTCCCACTGCCGCTCACAGCACGGGAAGGGGTTCCACTGCCGCTCACAGGATGGGAAGTGGTTCCACTGCCGCTCACAGGATGGGAAGGGGTTCCCACTGCCGCTCACAGGATGGGAAGGGGTTCCCACTGCCGCTCACAGGATGGGAAGGGGTTCCACTGCCGCTCACAGCACGGGAAGTGGTTCCCACTGCCGCTCACAGAATGGTAAGTGGTTCCACTGCCGCTCACAGCACGGGAAGTGGTTCCCACTGCCGCTCACAGCACGGGAAGTGGTTCCCACTGCCGCTCACAGAATGGTAAGTGGTTCCACTGCCGCTCACAGCACGGGAAGTGGTTCCCACTGCCGCTCACAGAATGGTAAGTGGTTCCACTGCCGCTCACAGCACGGGAAGTGGTTCCCACTGCCGCTCACAGGATGGGAAGTGGTTCCACTGCCGCTCACAGGATGGTAAGTGGTTCCACTGCCGCTCACAGGATGGGAAGGGGTCCCGGCGGCGGCAGAACAACAACAGCAGCCGCAGCCACAGCAGCAGCAGCAGCCGCAGTCACAGCAGCCACAGCAGCCGCAGCAACAGCAGCAGCAGCCACAGCAGCAGCCGCAGTCACAGCAGCCACAGCAGCCGCAGCAACAGCAGCAGCAGCAGCAGCCGCAGCCACAGCAGCCACAGCAGCAGCAGCAGCCACAGCAGCAACAGCAGCAGCAGCAGCAGCAGCAGCCGCAGTCACAGCAGCCACAGCAGCCACAGCAGCAGCAGCAGCCGCAGTCACAGCAGCCACAGCAGCAACAGCAGCAGCAGCAGCAGCCGCAGCCACAGCAGCAGCAGCAGCCGCAGCCACAGCAGCCGCAGCAACAGCAGCATCAGCAGCAGCAGCAGCCGCAGCCACAGCAGCAGCAGCAGCAGCCGCAGCCACAGCAGCCACAGCAGCAGCCGCAGCAACAGCAGCCACAGCAGCAGCAGCCGCAGCCACAGCAGCCGCAGCCACAGCAGCAGCCACAGCAGCCACAGCAGCAGCAGCAGCCACAGCAGCAGCCGCAGCCACAGCAGCAGCCGCAGCCACAGCAGCAGCAGCAGCCACAGCAGCCACAGCAGCAACAGCAGCCACAGCAGCAACAGCAGCCTCAGCAGCCGCAGCAGCCACAGCAGCCGCAGCAACAGCAGCAGCAGCAACAGCAGCAGCAGCCGCAGCCACAGCAGCAACAGCAGCAGCAGCCGCAGCAGCAGCCACAGCAGCAGCCGCAGTCACAGCAGCAACAGCAGCAGCAGGAGCAGCAGCAGCCGCAGCCACAGCAGCAGCAGCAGCCGCAGCCACAGCAGCCACAGCAGCAGCAGCAGCCACAGCAGCAGCAGCAGCAGCCGCAGCAGCCGCAGTCACAGCAGCCACAGCAGCCACAGCAGCAGCAGCAGCCACAGCAGCAGCAGCAGCAGCCACAGCAGCAGCAGCAGCCGCAGTCACAGCAGCCACAGCAGCCACAGCAGCAACAGCAGCAGCAACAGCAGCAGCAGCAGCAGCAGCCGCAGCAGCAGTCACAGCAGCCACAGCAGCAGCAACAGCAACAGCAGCAGCAGCAATATAAGAGCCAACACACACACCAGTAAACATCTATTCCGTTTTCATGTTTACTTCTGGTGGTTGTGAAGACTGAGCCGTTTATACAGGCTGAAGGTCGCCCTCATCCCGACATGTTGACGCGTCAGCCCAACACTCCTGCCTATTGACTATTTCATGTTTATTTGGTGAAATATTTTGTGTTTACCGTATATCTATACTGAAAACATCCCATACACAGTTTTCTGATATACGCTCACGTGTGTGCAAGAGAACCTGCCATATATACGCACACACCTGCAAGAGAACTTGCCATATATACGCACACATCTGCAAGAGAACCTGCCATATATACGCACACACCTGCAAGAGAATCTGCCACATATACGCACACACCTGCAAGAGAACCTGACATATATACGCACACACCTGCAAGAGAACCTGCCATATATACGCACACACCTGCAAGAGAATCTGCCATATATACGCACACGTGTGTGTAAGAGAACCTGCCATATATACGCACACACCTGCTCGAGAGGTCTTTGTGGGTGTGTATGATCCGTTAGTAGGTCAACACACACGTGCTCTGGTAAACCCTGGGGAACCTAAGTCACATGTGTCATATATGTGTCACGAAGCATGTCTCACACATCTGTCACGAGATATATTCTGAGAACCAAAAATATAGCTTTTGGACTCGCTGAGAGGTTCTGCACGCGTCCGGTAATCCTGTGATATCGCTTATAATCCTATGTAATATCTCATGGAGTCTATTCCCAGGTAGGACCAAAGCGTTTGAGCAACATTTTCTCTATCTAGCGGTAAACAGTTGCGGGGGAGAGTTTGACAGCTGTCGAGGACTGTGTGAAAGATCAGTAGGCAGCCTAAAACGCCTCGTGAACCGTCTCTGGCGAAGTAGAACATTGTAACGAAAAAGACACGGGACTAAGGTTTTAGGCCGGGCCAGAGAGAAGAGAGAAGAGAGAAGAGAGAAGAGAGAGAGAGAGAGAGAGAGAGAGAGAGAGAGAGAGAGAGAGAGAGAGAGAGAGAGAGAGAGAGAGAGAGAGAGAGAGAGAGAGAGAGAGAGAGAGAGAGAGAGAGAGAGAGAGAGAGAGAGAGAGAGAGAGAGAGAGAGAGAGAGAGAGAGAGAGAGAGAGAGAGAGAGAGAGAGAGAGAGAGAGAGAGAGAGAGAGAGAGAGAGAGAGAGAGAGAGAGAGAGAGAGAGAGAGAGAGAGAGAGAGAGAGAGAGAGAGAGAGAGAGAGAGAGAGAGAGAGAGAGAGAGAGAGAGAGAGAGAGAGAGAGAGAGAGAGAGAGAGAGAGAGAGAGAGAGAGAGAGAGAGAGAGAGAGAGAGAGAGAGAGAGAGAGAGAGAGAGAGAGAGAGAGAGAGAGAGAGAGAGAGAGAGAGAGAGAGAGAGAGAGAGAGAGAGAGAGAGAGAGAGAGAGAGAGAGAGAGAGAGAGAGAGAGAGAGAGAGAGAGAGAGAGAGAGAGAGAGAGAGAGAGAGAGAGAGAGAGAGAGAGAGAGAGAGAGGGGGAGAGGGAGGGGGAGGGGGGGGGGAAGGGGGGGAGTCAAAGAGAGAAAGTTAGAGAAAGTCAAGAAACTTACGCACTAAAGTACCGTTATTCTAACCTACCAGAGGACCCAAAACAGAAAACGGGACAATACGTCAATTCCGCGAGTCGCTTCCATTTACACGTACGCCAATTTGTGGCCTTAGGTCGAGTATACGTCAAACTACGACGTTCTATGAGGAGGACGGATTGTCTATCGATGCACCTTGAGAAACTAATCCAAATAATACCTGATATTGATCAGCTAACGTATTGATCAGCTGCTCCATGATACCTGGTTACTTACTTGATGGGGTTCTGGGAGTTCTTCGACTTGACTTGTGAGAGCGTGGTCGATAACCCAAGCTCTTAGACTAACCCAAAACGTACATACCCAAGCAACCCACCTAACCTATCGCGTCCCCATGCATATAAAAAGTAGGTATTTGTAAGCTATCGCTGTTCATAGTAGGCTCGATTCATAACGTTGGTTACCAAAATGTATTATAACGCAACGTGTTAGTTGAGAGGCCGAGATGCTGGCACGGAGAGATGGGCCCAGCATCCAGTCTAAGATGCTGGGCATCTTAAGGTATTCTCTCAAGTTAAGGAGAGTATATTGTTAAGAACCAACAGCTTTCAAACATAGTTGGAAGCTGCGTAGCAAAGTCAGCCGTATCCTAGCATAACCCAGCCAACAGTATCCTAGCATGACCCAGCCAACAGTATCCTAGTATAACCCAGCCAACAGTATCCTAGCATAACCCAACCAACAGTATCCTAGCATGACCCAGCCAACAGTATCCTAGCATAACCCAGCCAACAGTATCCTAGCATGACCCAGCCAACAGTATCCTAGCATGACCCAGCCAACAGTATCCTAGCATAACCCAGCCAACAGTATCCTAGCATAACCCAGCCAACAGTATCCTAGCATGACCCAGCCAACAGTATCCTAGCATGACCCAGCCAACAGTATCCTAGCATGACCCAGCCAACAGTATCCTAGCATGACCCAGCCAACAGTATCCTAGCATAACCCAGCCAACAGTATCCTAGCATAACCCAGCCAACAGTATCCTAGCATAACCCAGCCAACAGTATCCTAGCATGACCCAGCCAACAGTATCCTAGTATAACCCAGCCAACAGTATCCTAGCATAACCCAGCCAACAGTATCCTAGCATAACCCAGCCAACAGTATCCTAGCATGACCCAGCCAACAGTATCCTAGTATAACCCAGCCAACAGTATCCTAGCATGACCCAGCCAACAGTATCCTAACATAACCCAGCCAACAGTATCCTAACATAACCCAGCCAACAGTATCCTAGCATAACCCAGCCAACAGTATCCTAGCATGACCCAGCCAACAGTATCCTAGCATAACCCAGCCAACAGTATCCTAACATAACCCAGCCAACAGTATCCTAGCATGACCCAGCCAACAGTATTCTAACATAACCCAGCCAACAGTATCCTAACATAACCCAGCCAATCTTGACACACACCGGATAACTTGACAACGGGTATCTTGCCTGCTGCCACTCACACAACCCCAGTGATATCATGATATACTATTAGAAGGTGAAGGGACGACGACGTTTCGGTCCATCCTGGACCATTCTCAAGTCGATTGAGAATGGTCCAGGACGGACCGAAACGTCGTCGTCCCTTCACCTTCTAGTGTGTGGTCTGGTCAACATACTTCAGCCACGTTATTGTGACTCATCGCCTGCATATACTATTAATCTTCTCCAAGACAAATAATACACTTGGCCCTCCGGTACACACTCAAGTAGCTATAATATCTTCAAACACTTTAAAATATTCTTAAATCCATATAAATATGTACCATTACTGGAAATATTAAGCGACCCTTGGGAGCCGGTCGGCCGAGCGGACAGCACACTGGATTTGTAATCCTGTGGTCCCGGGTTCAATCCCGGGCGCCGGCGAGAAACGATGGGCAGAGTTTCTTTCACCCAATGCCCCTGTTACCTAGCAGTAAAATAGGTACCTGGGAGTTAGTCAGCTGTCACGGGCTGCTTCCTGGGGGTGGAGGCCTGGTCGAGGACCGGGCCGCGGGGACACTAAAAAGCCCCGAAATCATCTCAAGATAACCCTTAGTCTTGGCGAAGACAATAGATGTACATTTATACATCTTTCAACAATCTTAAATCTTTCTTTCTCTTCATAATGGAAGAAATGTCAATCGCAGCAAGATTCGCCAATCACCAGTTTTGAGCGATTTCTACCTCGGGCAGGAGATGGGTTATCTTGAGGTTATCTTGAGATGATTTCGGGGCTTTAGTGTCCCCGCGGCCCGGTCCTCAACCAGGCCTCCACCCCCAGGAAGCAGCCCGTGACAGCTGACTAACACCCAGGTACCTATTTCACTGCAAGTTATCAGGGGCATAGGGTGAAAGAAACTTTGCCCATTGTTTCTCGCCGGCGCCTGGGATCGAACCCGGGACCACAGGATCACAAGTCCAGTGTGCTGTCCGCTCGGCCGACCGGCTCCCGGCTGGGGGTCACCTGTGCGGCTGAGAAGACACGAGCGGTGATGGTAACTAGACTACACATGACAGATCAGACAAGCTTGCAAATGGGCGACAAAACCCTGGAGTTCACGGATGAAATTGACATTTGTGAATGTAGTTAGACTCTTCACTGACAAGGAAGAACCACGTGCTTAACCTGGCTCGAACGGCAGCCAGGAAACTTACAGCTCTACAGCGCATCTCTCACCTTAACAGCAGCGGCTGCAAAACTTTATACTGTATGACGCAGAAGTTCGCTCTCGTCTAGAGTATGTAGCCCTTTCCTGGACCGCCTGCCCCCCCCCCCCCATCATTCATCATACGGGCAAGAAGGCTCATCTCAGCCTGTTCCTTATATGATTGTTACCTAATGTTGTTAATGAACAAAGTTTATTCCTAATGGTTCATACAACAGGCTCATGAAATAAATGGGTCTTCAGGAGTAGGCTTCAACTGAGCAGTTTCACAAGGATCCTTATATGATAGTTCGCTTAAGTGATATTTATTTTCAAAGTATATTCTCATGAAATAACCGAGTCTCCAGGAGCGGTCTTCAGACGAGGTGAGGCAGGATAACAACTCTTGCTTGCAATTTCACTAGGAACGTCACTTGACAGGCCTTATAAACCCCAGTCTCAGAAAAAAAAGTGAGAGATAATGTGTGTATTTAAAATTTTATGCGTGAAGGATCGAGGTGTTAGCTCTTGGTCCCCGCCGCTCTGATCGTCAGTTGTCAATGTATTAACTCTCGTAATTAACTGTAACTGTAATTAACTTAATAACAATTCAATTGGATTCTACCATCTCTCCCTCTCAAGTTCATTCCATCTGTTCAGTACTCCTATGCAAAGTAAACTTGGAACATTGTTGTGACTCGTCTAGGCCTCCAGCTTCATAACATGAAAGCTGCTGAAATGTAGGCCTGTATAGGCCTACTGGCCTGTACAGCTCTTGTTTCTATCCATTTTTGTTTTGTTTTATTAATATATTAGGTACATCTACATTTGTGCAGCTGCCCTGGACTATATGAAGTGGAGTTCAGTGTGTCAAAAAGCTAGCTCCGTGGTGCTAAAACAATCCCCATCACACAGGATGGTTAGTTATACAGAGGCGTGTGATCAGTAGTCTGCACTGGCAGACTCTGGGAGCATTATGAGGATATCATGATATCTATCCACCCTGTCTCATTCATTTCTATGTCCAACCTACGCTTGAAACAATCCATCAATCCCACGTATGTTATGTTACCCGGTAACTTGTTCCATAAATCCCCAACCGTATTTGCAAACCAGTATTCACCCAGGTCTTTCATGAATCTAACCTTATATCCATTGTTTTATGCTCTATTTTGTTGATATATTTAACACCTCATTAATAAGGGAGCCGGTCGGCCGAGCGGACAGCACGCTGGACTTGTGATCCTGTGGTCCCGGGTTCGATCCCGGGCGCCGGCGAGAAACAATGGGCACACTTTCATTCACCCTATGCCCTTGTTACCTAGCAGTAAAATAGGTACCTGGGTGTTGGTCAGCTGTCACGGGCTGCTTCCTGGGGGTGGAGGCCAGGTCGAGGACCGGGCCGCGGGGACACTAAAGCCCCGAAATCATCTCAAGATAACCTCAAGATAAAACCACCTTTGTTATCCCTGTGTCATCCACTTGGACACTTGTATCGTGTCGGACTGTGTTCTGCGCCTCTCCGGGGCCTGTAACTTAAGCTTCCTGAATATATCTTCATATGACAGGTTTCTAATCCCTGAGGATACAAGTTGTCATTCTGCTGTGTGCGTGTTGAAGTCACTACTAACCTAGTTGTGTTTGCGGGGAGGTTGAGCTTTAGCTCTTTGGTCCTGCTGAATGGCGTTCTGGTAGTAGTTCTACTCCCCAAACCCGACCTGAGGCCAGGCTTGACTTGTGAGAGTTTGGTCCAACAGGCTGTTGCTTGGAGCGGCCCGCAGGCCCGCTCACCCATGATGAGCCGGCTAGCGGGCCGCTCCAAGCAGCTTGTGATGTATACATTACTAGTACAATGGTGGTCGAGGCTCGTGCTGATATAAGTTTAGCGTGGGTGAGGCAGCGGACACGAGCGCTACACAGTAATTATCACGTCATTATCACCCTTAAGGCAGCAATTAGGTCCACAACAACACCCGCACATCGCCAGCACTCGCTGCTTCCCATACTCTAAAATCCCAACTTGTAAAACCAAGTAACTTCCTCCGGACCTTGTCAATCAACACTATTTTCAGCCAATTTCAATTCAGTGTAAGTAATGGAAGGGTAGAATGGTCCGCTGGTGCCCCAAACAAGCGTCCACCTGTAGGCGGTGTGTGTGGGGGTTGTTTACAAACACGCGGTGTGTGGGGTTGTTTACAAACACGCGGTGTGTGGGGGTTGTTTACAAACACGCGGTGTGTGGGGTTGTTTACAAACACGCGGTGTGTGGGGGTTTGTTTACAAACACGCGGTGTGTGGGGGTTGTTTACAAACACGCGGTGCGTGGGGGGTTGTTTACAAACACGCGGTGTGTGGGGGTTGTTTACAAACACGCGGTGCGTGGGGGGTTGTTTACAAACACGCGGTGTGTGGGGGTTGTTTACAAACACGCGGTGCGTGGGGGGTTGTTTACAAACACGCGGTGTGTGGGGGTTGTTTACAAACACGCGGTGCGTGGGGGGTTGTTTACAAACACGCGGTGTGTGGGGGTTGTTTACAAACACGCGGTGCGTGGGGGGTTGTTTACAAACACGCGGTGTGTGGGGGATGTTTACGAACACACGGTGTGTAGGGTTTGCTTACAAACACGCGGTGTGTGGGGGCTTATTTACAAACACGCGGTGTGTGGGGGTTGTTTACAAACACACGGTGTGTAGGGTTTGTTTACAAACACGCGGTGTGTGGGGGCTTATTTACAAACACGCAATATTTCCGTCGTGTGTGTTGTGTTTACTCACAACACGCCCCCCACACACTGTAAGTAGTTTCAAAGCATTATATGACAAAGAGTGCTGGGAAGACGGGACAACACGAGCGTAGCTCTCATCCTGTAACTACACTTAGGTAATCACACACCCGACACACGTTAGACCAGCAATTAGGAGCTTAAACAAGAAACGAAGCTCTCACGTGATACAGTGACACCATTCTTTAACACACCTGTAATAAACACCTGCTATAGTGCACACTCAAACAATCAGTCTCGCCTGATAATGAGAGTTTTCACCGGCCTGAGCGGCAGTTTGTCAGGCCGGACACAACGTTTAACCCAGGCGTGCCAACCGCGGTAAGTGGCGGGGGGCCGCGCCGTCAGCCGCCCCGGGACACCTGATTACATCTTCTTGCGTGAAGATAATTAAAAGGTCTTAAACGGGGATTTGATTTGTATACAGCTTTACTTATGGTGTGGGTGAGCACGGCTGGGAGGTCAGTCACAGTCGTGCTGTGACGCATAGGTCGCCACACAGCCCGTGACGCATAGGTTACCACAGTCTGTGACGCATAGGTCGCCACACAGCCCGTGACGCATAGGTCTCCACACAGCCCGTGACGCATAGGTTACCACAATCTGTGACGCATAGGTCGCCACACAGCCCGTGACGCATAGGTCGCCACACAGCCCGTGACGCATAGGTTACCACAGTCTGTGACGCATAGGTCGCCACACAGCCCGTGACGCATAGGTTACCACAGTCTGTGACGCATAGGTCGCCACACAGCCCGTGACGCATAGGTCTCCACACAGCCCGTGACGCATAGGTCGCCACACAGCCCGTGACGCATAGGTCGCCACAGCCCGTGACGCATAGGTTACCACAGTCTGTGACGCATAGGTCGCCACACAGCCCGTGACGCACCTCTCAGAATCTCTTACGCATAAGTTTTGTGTAAAGTTCACGTCCCAGACTCTGTCTTCCTGACGTCACAAGGCGGCCACAACCCGGACACAACAACAACAACTACACAACCCGGACACAACAACAACAACAACACAACCCAGACACAACAACAACAACTACACAACCCAGACACAACAACAACAACTACACAACCCAGACACAACAACAACAACAACACAACCCAGACACAACAACAACAACACAACCCAGACACAACAACAACAACACAACCCAGACACAACAACAACTACACAACCCAGACACAACAACAACAACTACACAACCCAGACACAACAACAACAACTACACAACCCAGACACAACAACAACAACTACACAACCCAGACACAACAACAACAACTACACAACCCAGACACAACAACAACAACTACACAACCCAGACACAACAACAACAACTACACAACCCAGACACAACAACAACAACTACACAACCCAGACACAACAACAACTACACAACCCAGACACAACAACAACTACACAACCCAGACACAACAACAACAACTACACAACCCAGACAACAACAACAACTACACGTTCTCAAGGGCTGCCTCTGCGTTAAAATTGCAACTGTTTTATCTAACCTCAAACGTACCAACCCAAGCAACCCACCTAACCTAAGCGAGGCCGATGCGGAGAAAACAACATTACAATGCTTAAATATTGTGCTAATACATCAAAATTTTAACGTATTGGTCGATTCCGTTAACAATGCTAAATAATAATCTTTATCAACACTGTTTCTTAATAAAAAACTGTTGCCTAAAATGTGTGGCGTGAGCACCACGAGCCCTCTACAGTGTCGTCGGATACAGTGAACACACAGCGACACGCGGATTAATCAAATGTTATCCGATACCCTCTCTCACACAACGAGTTCCGGAGAAGGGAACTATCAGGGGGAAAGTGCTAAGCCATGACGACTATATAGCACTGGGAAGGGGTTAGGATAAGGATTTGGGGATGGGACGGGGGAGGGAAGGAATGGTACCCAACCATTAGTGGACGGTCGGGGATTGAACGCCGACCTGCATGAAGCGAGACCGTCGCTCTACCGTCCAAGCCAAGTGGTTGGGCACACGTGTTCTGGAACAATGATTAGATTTCCAGGAGTTTCGACACCTTAAAATATTGTCATACACTGACCACCAGAACCTCTCGGTGAATTCAGTAGAGTTGCAGGTTGGCAGCCTTTTGTGCTCTCGTGGCTGAGTGGGTTAAGGCAGGTGTGTGGGAATCGCCAGGACGCTGGTTCAAGTCACCTTATTGCCCCCCAAGATGATTGTCTCATTGATATATGGCAGGAAGACCTCCTTAAAATTAAGAGGAATCAAGAGTCGTGAAGTAATCGTCTCGGTTGAAAATGTCCTCAATGCTACTCCCAAGAAAAGACAAGTGCATAACAGGAGAAGCAGACAGGGAGGACACTGCTCTGAGCACCCACCCACAACACCCACACAACACCCACACAACACCCACAACACCCACACACAACACCCACACAACACCCACACAACACCCACAACCCACACACAACACCCACAACACCCACCCACAACACCCACACAACACCCACAACCCACACACAACACCCACAACACCCACACAACACCCACAACACCCACACACAACACCCACAACCCCCACACAACACCCACAACCCACACACAACACCCACACAACACCCACAACCCACACACAACACCCACAACCCACACACAACACCTACAACCCACACACAACACCTACAACCCACACACAACACCCACAACCCACACACAACACCCACAACCCACACACAACACCCACAACCCACACACAACACCCACAACAAACAGGTTTAAACGAAAGGGTCCCACGCTGGATTCGGGTGAAGTAGCCTAAATATTCACAGTAGGGGAACATGACCTCACGCAGGATATAAACCCAATTTTATAAGTTTGTCGTGAATATGAAACTAATGAAAAAAGTTACATTAAAATTAAAGAATGGCTGCATAATATAGGATGACAACAACGTTTGCCAAGAGGTATATTGTGGAAAAAAGGCTATACAACAGGTCACAGCCGGCCACCACACTCCCGGCTGGGTCACAGCCGGCCACCACACACCCGGCTGGGTCACAGCCGGCCACTACACTCCCGGCTGGGTCACAGCCGGCCACTACACTCCCGGCTGGGTCACACCCGGCCACTACACTCCCAGCTGGGTCACACCCGGCCAACACACACCCGGCTGGGTCACACCCGGCCAACACACACCCGGCTGGGTCACACCCGGCTGGGTCACACCCGGCCACCACACACCCGGCTGGGTCACACCCGGCCACCACACACCCGGCTGGGTCACACCCGGCCACCACACACCCGGCTGGGTCACACCCGGCCACCACACACCCGGCTGGGTCACAACCGGCTACTCTACGAGGAAGCAAGCCCAGACAAGCCCTACAAACACACAAAACATTACGCTAAACAAAGTCTAGAATTATCATCAAATGATAGAGAAGAAATTCGGGGTCCAGGAGCTGAGAGCCGACGCCTGGAAACCCCTCAGCCAGCCACAATATACAGGAGGAGGGAGGAGAGCACAGCTGGCAGAAGCCCCACACTTAGTGGCCTTGACAAAAAATCAAATATTAAGCAATTATTCGCGCCGTCAGTGTTTAGTAGGAGGGGCGGGGAGGGGCGGGGAGGAGCGGGGAGGGGCGGGGGGGGTGGCGAGGAGGGAGAGCAGGGAAAGGGAGAGAGATGTAAGGGCGACACTGAGGAAGGGAATGGAAGGAAGAGGCGTGTTGCTCACAGATCTCCGTCACACCACCATTCCAAGTTTCACTATAACTTACACTTAGAGCTGAACATTTAACCAGAGAAACGATTGACTGGATAAGCTGCACCTTCCTAGATGTCAGAGAGCCCTCGACACTGTCCTACGTCAGAAACGTCTACTCCAGCCAGAGAAGTGGACAGGTGTATCAGTAGTGGAGGCGCCTCACAGGACGGAGGCCAAGCTCGGGGAGACGGACACGCGCCAAGATGAACCCTGACGTAATACACTTGTGGACTCAAAATGTTCCACCCGATGGTAACCCCAGACAGAAAGACCTGGGGCCACATTCACGAAGCAGTTACGCAAGCACTTACGAACGTGTACATCTTTCCTCGATCTTTGACGGCTTTGGTTACATTTATTAAACAGTTTACAAGCATGAAAACTTGCCAACCAACTGTTGTTATTGTTATAAACAGCCTCCTGGTGCTTCGGAGCTCATTATCTGTTTAATAATTGTAATCAAAGCCGCCAAAGATCGAGAAAAGATGTACAGGTTCGTAAGTGCTTGCGTAACTGCTTCGTGAATCAGGCCCCTGGGGGCATACACAGCAACAAAGCTAATGCCTCACGCGCACAATATGCCAAACCAGGATTCAGGAACTAGGACAAAGAAACGTTTCCTGGAGCATACCTGAGGAGGGTTCTAGGAGTTCTACTAACCCGGCCTGAGGCCAGACTCGACTTGTGATAACTTGGTCCACCAGGCTGTTGCTTGGACCGGCCCGCAGGCCCACACACCCTCTACAGGGTTCGAGTTGCGGACACTGTGCACAACTGGAGTGTGTAGCACCGGCACGGAACCCTCACCCGAGGGAACACAAGTGTAACTATACTATGTCCTAACATAGGCAACACTCCTCACTCCTCACATGACACTAAGATATGAATGATGACTTGAGGGAGCTGTACCTCAGTATACTCAGGTACAGTATACTGTACCTGAGGGGTACCTAACACTGAGGGAGCTGTACCTCAGTATACTCAGGTACAGTATACTGTACCTGAGGGGTACCTAACACTGAGGGAGCTGTACCTCAGTATACTCAGGTACAGTATACTGTACCTGAGGGGTACCTAACACTGAGGGAGCTGTACCTCAGTATACTCAGGTACAGTATACTGTACCTGAGGGGTACCTAACACTGAGGGAACTGTACCTCAGTATACTCAGGTACAGTATACTGTACCTGAGGGGTACCTAACACTGAGGGAGCTGTACCTCAGTATACTCAGGTACAGTATACTGTACCTGAGGGGTACCTAACACTGAGGGAGCTGTACCTCAGTATACTCAGGTACAGTATACTGTACCTGAGGGGTACCTAACACTGAGGGAACTGTACCTCAGTATACTCAGGTACAGTATACTGTACCTGAGGGGTACCTAACACTGAGGGAGCTGTACCTCAGTATACTCAGGTACAGTATACTGTACCTGAGGGGTACCTAACACTGAGGGAACTGTACCTCAGTATACTCAGGTACAGTATACTGTACCTGAGGGTACCTAAGACTGAGGGAACTGTACCTCAGTATACTGGAGGTACAGTATACTGTACCTGAGGGGTACCTAACACTGAGAGAACTGTACCTCAGTATACTGGAGGTACAGTATACTGTACCTGAGGGTACCTAACACTGAGAGAACTGTACCTCAGTATACTAAGGTACAGTATACTGTACCTGAGGGGTACCTAACACTGAGAGAACTGTACCTCAGTATACTCAGGTGCAGTATACTGTACCTGAGGGGTACCTAACACTGAGAGAACTGTACCTCAGTATACTCAGGTACAGTATACTGTACCTGAGGGGTACCTAACACTGAGAGAACTGTACCTCAGTATACTCAGGTACAGTATACTGTACCTGAGGGGTACCTAACACTGAGGGAACTGTACCTCAGTATTACTACTACTAATGCAGGTAGTACACACAGGTGACTGTACACACCGGTGACTGTACACACAGGTGACTGTACACACAGGTGACTGTACACACAGGTGACTGTACACACCGGTGACTGTACACACCGGTGACTGTACACACCGGTGACTGTACACACAGGTGACTGTACACACAGGTGACTGTACACACAGGTGACTGTACACACAGGTGACTGTACACACCGGTGACTGTACACACAGGTGACTGTACACACCGGTGACTGTACACACAGGTGACTGTACACACCGGTGACTGTACACACAGGTGACTGTACACACAGGTGACTGTACACACAGGTGACTGTACACACAGGTGACTGTACACACAGGTGACTGTCCACACAGGTGACTGTACACACAGGTGACTGTACACACCGGTGACTGTACACACCGGTGACTGTACACACCGGTGACTGTACACACAGGTGACTGTACACACAGGTGACTGTACACACCGGTGACTGTACACACCGGTGACTGTACACACAGGTGACTGTACACACAGGTGACTGTACACACAGGTGACTGTACACACAGGTGACTGTACACACAGGTGACTGTACACACAGGTGACTGTACACACAGGTGACTGTACACACCGGTGACTGTTACACACAGGTGACTGTACATACCGGTGACTGTACACACAGGTGACTGTACACACAGGTGACTGTACACACCGGTGACTGTACACACAGGTGACTGTACACACAGGTGACTGTACACACAGGTGACTGTACACACCGGTGACTGTACACACCGGTGACTGTACACACAGGTGACTGTACACACAGGTGACTGTACACACAGGTGACTGTACACACAGGTGACTGTACACACCGGTGACTGTACACACCGGTGACTGTACACACAGGTGACTGTACACACAGGTGACTGTACACACAGGTGACTGTACACACAGGTGACTGTACACACCGGTGACTGTACACACCGGTGACTGTACACACAGGTGACTGTACACACAGGTGACTGTACACACAGGTGACTGTACACACTCCACCGCAGCACTGGATGGCTGGTGGTCCGTTCTGGGTCCTAGTCAAATTAATTATACTAAACTACTTGTTATCGACGCAAATATATTTTTGAGCAGACGATAAATTATCTCGAGAATTGACCGCCAAGAGTTACATCTTCACTCACAGGAAGCTGTTCTTGACCCTCCACACCCTGGGGTGTCAAACAATACCCCGTACACCCCTCCACGATACGCTGCACTCCTATACACAACTATACACCCCATACACTACAACAACTCGCGCCAAAATACAATACACCCCATTCCACCCAAAACACACACCGTCCACACTACAACAACACACACACCGTCCACACTACAACAACACACACACCGTCCACACTACAACAACACACACACCGTCCACACTACAACAACACACACACACCATCCACACTACAACAACACACACACCATCCACACTACAACAACACACACACACACCGTCCACACTACAACACACACACCGTCCACACTACAACACACACACCGTCCACACTACAACAACACACACACCATCCACACTACAACAACACACACACCGTCCACACTACAACAACACACACACACCGTCCACACTACAACAACAACACACACACCGTCCACACTACAACAACACACACACCGTCCACACTACAACAACAACACACACACCGTCCACACTACAACAACACACACACACCGTCCACACTACAACAACAACACACACCGTCCACACTACAACAACACACACACACCGTCCACACTACAACAACACACACACCATCCACACTACAACAACACACACACCGTCCACACTACAACAACACACACACACCGTCCACACTACAACAACAACACACACACCGTCCACACTACAACAACACACACCGTCCACACTACAACAACAACACACACCGTCCACACTACAACAAGAACACACACACCGTCCACACTACAACAACACACACACCATCCACACTACAACAACACACACACCGTCCACACTACAACAACACACACCATCCACACTACAACAAGAACACACACACCGTCCACACTACAACAACACACACCGTCCACACTACAACAACACACACCGTCCACACTACAACACACACACCGTCCACACTACAACAACACACACACCATCCACACTACAACAACACACACCGTCCACACTACAACAACACACACACACCGTCCACACTACAACAACACACACACCATCCACACTACAACAAGAACACACACACCGTCCACACTACAACAACACACACACCATCCACACTACAACAAGAACACACACACCGTCCACACTACAACAACACACACCGTCCACACTACAACAACACACACCGTCCACACTACAACAACACACACCGTCCACACTACAACAAGAACACACACACCGTCCACACTACAACAACACACACCGTCCACACTACAACAACACACACCGTCCACACTACAACACACACACCGTCCACACTACAACAACACACACCGTCCACACTACAACAACACACACCGTCCACACTACAACAACACACACACACCGTCCACACTACAACAACACACACACCATCCACACTACAACAACAACACACACACCGTCCACACTACAACAACACACACCGTCCACACTACAACAACACACACACACCATCCACACTACAACAACACACACACCGTCCACACTACAACAACACACACCATCCACACTACAACAAGAACACACACACCGTCCACACTACAACAACACACACCGTCCACACTACAACAACACACACACACCGTCCACACTACAACAACACACACACCATCCACACTACAACAACAACAACACACACCGTCCACACTACAACAACACACACCGTCCACACTACAACAACACACACACACCATCCACACTACAACAACACACACCGTCCACACAACAACACACACACACCGTCCACACTACAACAACACACACACCGTCCACACTACAACAACACACACACACCGTCCACACTACAACAACACACACACACCGTCCACACTACAACAACACACACACACCATCCACACTACAACAACACACACACCGTCCACACTACAACAACACACACACACCGTCCACACTACAACAACACACACACACCGTCCACACTACAACAACAACACACACCGTCCACACTACAACAACACACACACCGTCCACACTACAACAACACACACACCGTCCACACTACAACAACACACACACCGTCCACACTACAACAACACACACCGTCCACACTACAACAACACACACACACCGTCCACACTACAACAACACACACACCGTCCACACTACAACAACACACACACCGTCCACACAACAACAACACACACACCGTCCACACTACAACAACACACACACACACCGTCCACACTACAACAACACACACACCGTCCACACTACAACAACACACACCGTCCACACTACAACAACAACACACACACCGTCCACACTACAACAACACACACACACCGTCCACACTACAACAACACACACACCATCCACACTACAACAACACACACACCGTCCACACTACAACAACACACACACACCGTCCACACTACAACAACAACACACACCGTCCACACTACAACAACACACACACACCGTCCACACTACAACAACAACACACACCGTCCACACTACAACAACACACACCGTCCACACTACAACAACAACACACACCGTCCACACTACAACAACAACACACACCGTCCACACTACAACAACACACACACACCGTCCACACTACAACAACACACACACACCGTCCACACTACAACAACAACACACACCGTCCACACTACAACAACACACACACACCGTCCACACTACAACAACAACACACACCATCCACACTACAACAACACACACCGTCCACACTACAACAACACACACACACCGTCCACACTACAACAACACACACACACCATCCACACTACAACAACACACACACCGTCCACACTACAACAACACACACACCGTCCACACTACAACATCACACACACACCATCCACACTACAACAACACACACCGTCCACACTACAACAACACACACCATCCACACTACAACAAGAACACACACACCGTCCACACTACAACAACACACACACACCGTCCACACTACAACAACACACACACACCGTCCACACTACAACAACACACACACCATCCACACTACAACAACACACACACACCGTCCACACTACAACAACACACACACACCGTCCACACTACAACAACACACACACACCGTCCACACTACAACAACACACACACCGTCCACACTACAACAACACACACCATCCACACTACAACAAGAACACACACACCGTCCACACTACAACAACACACACACACCGTCCACACTACAACAACACACACACACCATCCACACTACAACAACACACACACACCGTCCACACTACAACAACACACACACACCGTCCACACTACAACAACACACCGTCCACACTACAACAACACACGCACCATCCACACTACAACAACACACACACCATCCACACTACAACAACACACACACTATCCACACTACAACAACACACACACTATCCACACTACAACAACACACACACCATCCACACTACAACAACACACCCACTATCCACACTACAACAACACACACACCATCCACACTACAACAACACACACACTATCCACACTACAACAACACACACACTATCCACACTACAACAACACACACACCATCCACACTACAACAACACACACACTATCCACACTACAACAACACACGCCCCATCCACACTACAACAACACACACACTATCCACACTACAACAACACACACACTATCCACACTACAACAACACACACACCATCCACACTACAACAACACACACACTATCCACACTACAACAACACACGCCCCATCCACACTACAACAACACACACACCATCCACACTACAACAACACACACACCATCCACACTACAACAACACACACACTATCCACACTACAACAACACACACCATCCACACTACAACAACATACACACTATCCACACTACAACAACACACACACCATCCACACTACAACAACACACACACACCGTCCACACTACAACAACACACACACACCGTCCACACTACAACAACACACACACCATCCACACTACAACAACACACACACACCATCTTAAAGACCTACACAAATGTTTAAATCTACATTCTCTAGAGCGCAGGCGAGAGATAAGTATACTAATCTAACCGGAAATGTTTGGCGCCTGTCCCAAACTTGGACACGGACACAGCATCATAAGATGACTACAAGATGACCTTGACAAACTGAAGGAATGGTAGCCATCCAACAAATGGCTACTAAAATTCAACCCAAGTAAATGTAAGGTTATGAAACTTGGCGGTGGAAACAGGAAGCCAGACACAGGATACCGAACGGGAGATTAAGTCCTTCATGAAACGGGCAGAAAGGAAGATCTAGGATTTGAAATCACGCCAAACCTGTCTCCTGAAGCCCACATCAAAGAATATAATCAGCGGCGTATGTAAGCCTGGCAATCATCAGAACAGGCTTCAGAAACCTGTGTAAGGAATCATTCAGAAGCTTTCATACCACATACGTAAGACCAATCCTGGAGTATGCAGCCCCAGCATGGAGCCCGTACCTTGTCAAGCACAAGACGAAGCTGGAGAAAGTTCAGAGGTATGCCACTAGACTAGTCTCAGAACTAAGAGGCATGAGTTGCGAGGAAAAAACTGCGTGAACTGCACCTCACGTCGCTAAGTCAGAAGAGTTCGGGGAGACATGATCACCACATACAAAATTCTCAGGGAAATTGACAGGGGTAGATTAAGATGGGTTATTTCACTCGGATGCTACACGCACAAGGGAACACATGTGGAAGCTGAGTACCCAAATGAGCCACAGAGACATTGAGACATTAGAAAGAATTTTTTCAGTGTCAGAGTAGTTAGTAAATGGAATGCATTAGGAAGTGATGTGGTGGAGGCTGACTCCATACACAGTTTCAAATGTAGATATGATAGAGCCCAGTAGGCTCAGGAATCTGTACACCAGTTGATTGACAACATCCTTTCAACAATGACAGTTAAGAGGCGGGACCAAAGAGTCGCAGCTCATCCCCCGCAAGCACAACTATTGAGTGCAACGAGGTGAGTACATGAGACCAGAAGGCATGGCAGGATGTGCAGAATACCCCCGGTGACGAGCAGAGGTGCAATAGGTACGCTGAAAGAGAACTATCAACATCAGAGGCCCGAGACTGTTCAACACGTTTCCACTACACATAAGGGGCATAACTGGCCGACCCCTCACAGTGTTGATCAACTCCACGCCACCAACCTAACTATTTAACACTGACCCTAGACCCGTGGCACTGAGCCTAGACCCGTGGCACTGACCCTACCACCAGTTGTGAAAGAGAAAACATGCACTCTCTTGAACATTATATTGTAGAATGTCCCATACTGACTGACTTTCGCCCTCCTGGGCTAAGGTATGCTGAACTCTGTAGTTACTATATGAGTACTGGAACACTTGATGATATATTGGACTTGTATCCAAAATTGACCATGTAATGTATCAATCATACAATGTATGTATGTGATGTAACTATATAACCTGAGCTTGTAAAAGCACCTTCATCACCTTCAGTGATTAAGTGCTTAATTGCACACTAGTTTCTTTATCAGCTACCTCACCCTGTCAGGGTAAATGAGACAAATGTATGTGAATGCATGTATGTGTGTATATATGTATGTGTATGTGTGTGTGTGTATGTATATGTATGGGTATAAAGCAAATATGGAAGCTGATCAGAATTACATTTCACCTTTGTGAATGTACATTAATGACACTATGTAAAAGACACATCTAATACTTTATGTAGGGCGTACGTAAATCTGTGTATCTATGTATTTACGTATGTAGGTTAGCTTAGCATTTTAAAAGCACCGAATCACCTTCTGTGGTTGAGTGTTCAATAAACCCTTGAACTGTATGTTTAACACTTCTCTAACCCTGTCCATGGAGGACAGAAGAAAATGTATATATGCTGGTTAGCATTGTAAATGTGTGGCCACGTCTGTGGTAGAAAATAATAAAAAAAAAAAAAAAAAAAAAAAAAACCAGTGGCACTGACCCTACCACCAGTGGCACTGACACTACCACCCGTGGCACTGACCCTACCACCCGTGACACTGACCCTACCACCAGTGCCACTGACCCTACCACCCGTGGCACTGACCCTACCACCAATGGCACTGACCCTACCACCCGTGGCACTGACCCTACCACCCGTGGCACTGACCCTACCACCCGTGGCACTGGGCCTACTACCCGTGGCACTGGGCCTACCACTCGTGGCACTGGGCCTACCACCCGTGGCACTGGGCCTACCACCCGTGGCACTGACCCTACCACCCGTGGCACTGACCCTACCACCCGTGGCACTGACCCTACCACCCGTGGCACTGACCCTACCACCCGTGGCACTGACCCTACCACCCGTGGCACTGACCCTACCACCCGTGGCACTGACCCTACCACCCGTGGCACTGAGTACCACCCGTGGCACTGAGTACCACCCGTGGCACTGAGTCTACCACCCGTGGCACTGAGTCTACCACCCGTGGCACTGACTCTACCACCCGTGGCACTGACTCTACCACCCGTGGCACTGACTCTACCACCCGTGGCACTGACTCTACCACCCGTGGCACTGACTCTACCACCCGTGGCACTGATTCTACCACCCGTGGCACTGACTCTACCACCCGTGGCACTGACTCTACCACCCGTGGCACTGACTCTACCACCCGTGGCACTGACTCTACCACCCGTGGCACTGACTCTACCACCCGTGGCACTGACCCTACCACCCGTGGCACTGACCCTACCACCCGTGGCACTGACCCTACCACCCGTGGCATTGAGCCTGCCACCCGTGGCACTGACCCTACCACCAGTGGCACTGACCCTACCCCCAGTGGCACTGACCCTACCCCCAGTGGCACTGACCCTACCACCCGTGGCACTGACCCTACCACCCGTGGCACTGACCCTACCACCCGTGGCACTGACCCTACCACCCGTGGCACTGACCCTACCACCCGTGGCACTGACCCTACCACCAGTGGCACTGACCCTACCACCAGTGGCACTGACCCTACCACCAGTGGCACTGAGCCTACCACCCGTGGCACTGAGCCTACCACCCGTGGCACTGGGCCTACCACCCGTGGCACTGGGCCTACCACCCGTGGCACTGGGCCTACCACCCGTGGCACTGGGCCTACCACCCGTGGCACTGACCCTACCACCCGTGGCACTGACCCTACCACCAGTGGCACTGAGCTTACCACCCGTGGCACTGAGCCTACCACCCGTGGCACTGACCCTACCACCCGTGGCACTGAGCCTATCACCAGTGGCACTCATCCTACCACCAGTGGCACTGACCCTACCACCCGTGGCACTGAGCCTACCACCAGTGGCACTACATCCACCGTCCGTGGCACTGGGTCCACCGTCCGTGGCACTGGGTCCACCGTCCGTGGCACTGGGTCCACCGTCCGTGGCACTGGGTCCACCGTCCGTGGCACTGGGTACACCGTCCGTGGCACTGGGTCCACCGTCCGTGGCACTGGGTCCACCGTCCATGGCACTGGGTCCACCGTCCATGGCACAGGGTCCACCGTGGCACTGGTCCCATAATCTAGGGCACTGGGCCGACTGTCCGTAGCTCTGGTCCCACACTATGGCACTGGGCCCATATCCATGGCACTGGGCACAATGTCTGAGACACTGGTCCCTTAGTCCGTGGCACTAGGCCCACCGTCCGTGGCACTGGGCACAATGTCTGAGACACTGGTCCCATAGTCCGTGGCACTGGTTCCACCGTCCGTGGCACTGGTTCCACCGTCCGTGGCACTGGGCCCACCATCCGTGGCACTGGGCCCACCGTCCGTGGAACTATACCCTGGGAGAGGGGCACTATACCCTAGGAGAGCGAGAGAGAGGTAGCCGGGCCGGGCACCGCTGTGAGAGCGAGGCGTAGACTGGAGCCAGGCGGGTGGGAGGGGGCGCGCCTGGCCCAACTGATCGATCCTGGAAATTGGGGAGGAGAACCCAGGAGGGTGGGAGGAGTGGGTGGCTGGGTGTCGTGGTGGGGGGAGTGGGTGGCTGGGTGTCGTGGGGGAAGGAGTGGGTGGCTGGGTGTCGTGGTGGAAGGAGTGGGTGGCTGGGTGTCGTGGTGGGAGGAGTGGGTGGCTGGGTGTCGTGGGGGGAGGAGTGGGTGGCTGGGAGGAGTGGGTGGCTGGGTGTCGTGGGGGGAGGAGTGGGTGGCTGGGTGTCGTGGTGGGGGGAGTGGGTGGCTGGGTGTCGTGGGGGGAGGAGTGGGTGGCTGGGTGTCGTGGGGGGAGGAGTGGGTGGCTGGGTGTCGTGGTGGGGGGAGTGGGTGGCTGGGTGTCGTGGTGGGGGTAGTGGGTGGCTGGGTGTCGTGGTGGGGGTAGTGGGTGGCTGGGTGTCGTGGTGGGGGAGGAGTGGGTGGCTGGGTGTCGTGGTGGGGGAGGAGTGGGTGGCTGGGTGTCGTGGTGGGGGAGGAGTGGGTGGCTGGGTGTCGTGGTGGGGGAGGAGTGGGTGGCTGGGTGTCGTGGTGGGGGGGAGTGGGTGGCTGGGTGTCGTGGAGGGGGGAGTGGGTGGCTGGGTGTCGTGGTGGGGGAGGAGTGGGTGGCTGGGTGTCGTTGTGGGGGAGGAGTGGGTGGCTGGGTGTCGTGGTGTAGGTGGTGGTGGGGGGAGTGGGTGGCTGGGTGTCGTGGAGGGGGGAGTGGGTGGCTGGGTGTCGTGGAGGGGGAGTGGGTGGCTGGGTGTCGTGGTGGGGGAGTGGGTGGCTGGGTGTCGTGGTGGGGGAGGAGTGGGTGGCTGGGTGTCGTGGTGTAGGTGGTGCTGTGGGAGAGGATGGCTGTCATGTTGCTGCATGTTTATGCAGCAACATGACTGGTGTATCATGGTAGCAAGTGTTCACAGGTGTACCATGGTAGCAAGTGTTCACAGGTGTACCATGGCAGCAAGTGTTCACAGGTGTACCATGGTAGCAAGTGTTCACAGGTGTATCATGGTAGCAAGTGTTCACAGGTGTACCATGGTAGCAAGTGTTCACAGGTGTACCATGGTAGCAAGTGTTCACAGGTGTACCATGGTAGCAAGTGTTCACAGGTGTACCATGGTAGCAAGTGTTCACAGGTGTACCATGGTAGCAAGTGTTCACAGGTGTACCATGGTAGCAAGTGTTCACAGGTGTACCATGGTAGCAAGTGTTCACAGGTGTACCATGGTAGCAAGTGTTCACAGGTGAACCATGGTAGCAAGTGTTCACAGGTGAACCATGGTAGCAAGTGTTCACAGGTGTACCATGGTAGCAAGTGTTCACAGGTGTACCATGGTAGCAAGTGTTCACAGGTGTACCATGGTAGCAAGTGTTCACAGGTGTACCATGGTAGCAAGTGTTCACAGGTGTACCATGGTAGCAAGTGTTCACAGGTGTACCATGGTAGCAAGTGTTCACAGGTGTACCATGGTAGCAAGTGTTCACAGGTGTACCATGGTAGCAAGTGTTCACAGGTGTACCATGGTAGCAAGTGTTCACAGGTGTACCATGGTAGCAAGTGTTCACAGGTGTACCATGGTAGCAAGTGTTCACAGGTGTACCATGGTAGCAAGTGTTCACAGGTGTACCACGGTAGCAAGTGTTCACAGGTGTACCATGGCAGCAAGTGTTCACAGGAGTACCATGGTAGCAAGTGTTCACATGTGTAGCAAGTGTTCACAGGTGTACCATGGTAGCAAGTGTTCACAGGTGTAGCAAGTGTTCACAGGTGTACCATGGTAGCAAGTGTTCACAGGTGTACCACGGTAGCAAGTGTTCACAGGTGTACCATGGCAGCAAGTGTTCACAGGAGTACCATGGTAGCAAGTGTTCACAGGTGTAGCAAGTGTTCACAGGTGTACCATGGTAGCAAGTGTTCACAGGTGTAGCAAGTGTTCACAGGTGTACCATGGTAGCAAGTGTTCACAGGAGTACCATGGTAGCAAGTGTTCACAGGTGTACCATGGTAGCAAGTGTTCACAGGTGTACCATGGTAGCAAGTGTTCACAGGTGTACCATGGCAGCAAGTGTTTACAGGTGTACCATGGCAGCAAGTGTTCACAGGAGTACCATGGTAGCAAGTGTTCACAGGTGTACCATGGCAGCAAGTGTTCACAGGTGTACCATGGGAGCAAGTGTTCACAGGTGTACCATGGTAGCAAGTGTTCACAGGTGTACCATGGTAGCAAGTGTTCACAGGTGTACCATGGTAGCAAGTGTTCACAGGTGTACCATGGTAGCAAGTGTTCACAGGTGTACCATGGTAGCAAGTGTTCACAGGTGTACCATGGTAGCAAGTGTTCACAGGTGTACCATGGTAGCAAGTGTTCACAGGTGTACCATGGTAGCAAGTGTTCACAGGTGTACCATGGTAGCAAGTGTTCACAGGTGTACCATGGTAGCAAGTGTTCACAGGTGTACCATCGCACCGTAAACACTGGCTTTAGAAAAAAAAATATTTAAATAGAAAAATATTAAATTTAAACAAAATGATAAATAATATATGAATATTTGCTCATTACTAAATGTGTTTATCGTGTAGTGGGCGAGAGTGGGACCAGTTTCCAGCACTAACTACCCATAGGCCAATATGACCTTTGTGCCGTGCGGCCGTGGGGCTCTACAAGCCGGTTGGGGAGCCGGTCGGCCGAGCGGACAGCACACTGGACTTGTGATCCTGTGGTCCCGGGTTCGATCCCGGGCGCCGACGAAAAACAATGGGCAGAGTTTCTTTCACCCTATGCCCCTGTTACCTAGCAGTAAAATAGGTACCTGGGTGTTAGTCAGCTGTCACGGGCTGCTTCCTGGGGGTGGAGGCCTGGTCGAGGATCGGGCCGCGGGGACACTAAAAGCCCCGAAATCATCTAAGGATAACCTGAAGACGATACAATACTAATATGCTGCATGGAAATATATGGAGGGAAAATGCCTTCAGTAGTGAGCAACTGATGTTAGTGGTGAACAGTGCAATGGGGGGAGGAGGTCACCCACTCTCAGTCTTCCTGGCTACGGTTGGGGATTTTGTTGACTTTTTATCTAGTCATATTGTATAGTGATTTTTGCCATTTAAAGCACAATACACAATTTATAGTGTTGTATGACAGTTGACAGAGGTGGGAATATTTCATGTGTATAGTGTATTGTTTGATCTGTGCCATATATGTGCTGACTGTGACTGTCTCTGGTACCCCAAGACTCCTACACGTCCACCGTCACACTGGTATCAACAATGCAGTACATCTTGTGGGTGGCTTGTCCACGCCACACAACCACTCTTCACTCATGGCAGCAACTTCAGGCTGCATGAAACAGTTCCTGTCAAATTACATAATAAAGAAGGACACTTAGTAACTCTTCAGTCAGCAATAAAGCAGCCAGTCCGACTGGAGAGTTTTGAACCAGATGGTTCATAGAATTTACAAGGAATTCAAAGAACCTGTTCATCTTTCAATTATGGCGGTTAGTCTGCATTTACTGTACAAGTGTCAAACGCTTCACCTCTTTAACAAGACGTTTGGTTGGTGCAAGTTTCCAAGCTCGCCCAAATGGGTATTAAGTACGTACTAAGCCGCTATAATCGAGCAACCCGTCCTCGACTCAAGTCCATTCCGACCATCGGTCGACCCCACAGACGCATTCATTAATTTTAACATGCTGTTCATTCAAAACTGGAATTTTTTCAAATATAAATTAATATAATAATATATTAGCATATTGTGCATATATAGGCATAGGTTAGGTTAGGTGTTTAGGTTCTGTTGGCGATTATTTATATTTGTAGTACGTGGGTGAAGCATTTACAGCGTTGTGGTTCAAACAAAATTCGTCAGTGAAGCACTTGTTCCGAAAGTGTTCGAACGTCATCAGTTGTGAGTCGTGTGTAAACTGTTTATCATTCATAAACAGGGGGTTTGGCGGGTACATGTTATCACTTTTGGGTCTTTGTTTGGAGGACGGGCTGCGTGCTGAATCGTGGTGAAGGCGTATTGTGAGCAGCCTACACTGCCTCGTTACGACCCAATGAGTGTCAACCTCATGCTGTACATTATGTTCATTGTTTGCTGCTGAATAGAGTGATTATTCACTTTCCGAGTTTAACTGCTGTACATTATGACTATATTTATATCTCTGATTTTGTTACGATTTTCAATCTTTGATAATTATTTAAAGATTTGATTTGATTGTTGCCGCCGAAGGCGGCTAGTTTATTGTGCACCCCATACTCATCCTGTGAGCGGTAGCGCAAAAGCATTACAGAGGGCACAAAAGGTCTTTATCAGACCTCATCTTAGATTATTACATAAACAATTTCTTCAATCCTTCACACCTTATAGATACAATATCAGCTAGTTACAGAGAAAGTGCTATTACAAGAGCTACATATTTACAGTAAATATTTACATATTTACATTATTTAAAGCTGTTCTACCATCCTGGAACTATTATTCATGGAACTCCATATTCATCAAGAATTGTTAAAAAAAAAAAAACTATCGCAGGCCCTAAAAAAAATGTTCGAGGTGGAGCTTAAGTTCTGGTGTTATCCCTGACATTAAAAACTGCACAGGTAGCACCGCTCCAAAGAAAGAGGGAATAAGGCAGAGGCAAAAATCTATAGGCTAATAGCACTAACATGACACATCATACATATCTTTGAGTGATAATTAGAAAATTCACAAAACACATGGAATCACGGCATCTACATAACCCTGGACAACATGGTTTCAGAACAGGGAGCTCTTGCCTGTCACAGTTGCTGGACCACTATTACATGACCTTAGATGCCATGGAAGACAAGCAAAACGCTGATGTAATTTACACAGATTTTGCAAAAGCCTTCGACAAATGTGACCATGATGTTATTCCACACAAAATGCGTTCAAAAGTTACCAGGAAAATAAGGGATGGATCTACAATTTCCTGACTAAAAAAACCCAATGTGTAAGATGCTCTACCTGCCGTGGAGTGTGGACGTGTTGCCTGACCTCTCCGGCAGTTGGTGGGTGTTTGCCAGTTTGGCCGGCTGGGGGCATGTGCGTCTCTGCCTGCCTGGTCAGTGCTGACGTGGAGTTCAAGATGGGGGTCCCACTTTCCCCTGTAGTGCAGGCTCAGTCTGTGGGCCTTGAATTTTCTGGATGAGCCGGGTACATGGAGGTGGCGCTTGTGTTGCGTCAAGTGCTTCGTGTTCCTGTGGTGGACATTTATGGCATCGCGTTGGTGACAGCACATCGGGCGATTATCTAGTTTACAGAGGAGCTGGCATATTGGGAGTTTCTTTGTCGCTCCAAAGGGCGGACCTTACCCCTGCTGGACGGTGCAGGCACTGTGACCCCCTCTGATTGTAGTGGTGCCCTCACTTATGTCAGTGTTCATGGAACACCCTTGGAGTTTCCAGAGGGACTGCTGTGGCATTACTTCGGGCAGTTTGGCACGGTTGTTAGTGTGCGGTTGCACATGCTCTCCTCGGGGACGTTCAAGGGTGTGCGGACGAACATTCGCACCCTGGGAATGCGGCTACGATCGGACATTCTGTCCTCCGTGAGACTCCCGGGATACCATGTACGGGTGTTTTACGCCCGCCAGCCACAGACTTGTTATCGTTGTGGCCTTTTGGGCCATCAAGCTGCTGGGTGTTCTGCGCCTGTCGTTGTGCCTGTGAACCTATTCAGTGAGGAGGATTTCCCACCGCTTCCTGTGGAGGAGGCATCGGTGGTTGTGGATGTGAACATCTCTTTGGCCGATGCTATACCCCCTGTGTCGACTGGTGCGCCTCCTGTTGTTGTCGCCTCTCCTCCTGAGGTTGTGTCGCCGTCGGGTGCTCATTCTGCTCTGGTTGGTGTCCCTGGAGTTCCTGTGGATCTTCCGACTGCCTTCTGCACGGCTCCCCCATCTTCGGGATCTTCACCTGCTGAGTCTGTCCCTGCGCTCTTGCCGTGTGTCCCGGCTGTGCTGGGTGCTGGGGTGGGTACGGAGCCTACTCCTGTGCCCAGCCTGGTACCCCATGTGGTTGAGGATGCTGCTATTCCACGACGAGCGTCGGTTCGCCCGGCTTGTGATGCATGTGGCTCTGAGTCAGCCTCTGGATCTGAAGATGTGCGGCCGGAGCCTAAGCGTTCGTGGTGTTCTTCTTCTGCCTGGGCTATGTTGGTGAATTAGACGACTGTGGATCTTCCGGCGACGACAGGGTAGCTCCGGTTGCATCGCATTCCACGGCGGTGGCAGAGGTGCATGTGCCTGCGGTTGCCGGTGCTGGTGTTTCGGCCTCTCCTCCTTTTGTGGTGCCTGTGGGTAATGCTTCGGGTGCATTGCCTACGTCAGATGGTTCCGGTTCTTCATGGGGGGTGATTTCCCCTGGTGGTGGTGGTGGTGAAAAAGGTTGCCCGCTCTGAGGGTTCTGTGCCCCCTTCCTCGTTCCCCGTTTCCTCGGCGGCGGCTTTGACGCCTCTTCCATCTTCAGCCATCTCTTCTGTTTCTCCTGTGGTATTGGTGGAGGTGTTACCGTCTCGGCAGCCATCACCTTCTGTGCGTTCGGCGGCAGGTCCGTCTCTGTGGCCTACGTACGCTTCTTTGGTGTCTTCTGCTTCCTTGGGAAGGGTGGTTTGCCCTACCCTGCCTTGTTATGCGACTTGCGTCGGCGAGCTTAGGGAGTGGCCGTTTCCGCCTGACTTGGTGATTCCTGAGCTTATGCGAGCCCCATGGAGGAAGGTGGGGGGGGGGGGAACGTCCCACTACCGACATGGAGTATTTGGTTTGGGAGGCCTATAAGAACAAGTATCCGCGGAATGAGTTCCCTGAGAAATATGTTCCTGTCTCTGAGAAATGTATTCCTCGCCCGTGATTTCTTTGTTTGCTCTGTGTTGTGGTTTGTTTCTGTTTGAATGAGTGGTTGTGGAGTGCGTGTGTATGTGTGGGTGGAGCGGGTGTGTTTTCCTGGTTCCTGTGTGTTCCGGTTTGTGGTTGTGGGTTTATTAGTGTTATTATGTGTTTATGTCCGGTTCCTGTGCGTTCAGGTGTTTGAGTGTGTGTCTGGTTGTGGATGTCCTCTTATTATGTTTTTTTTTTTTTTCTTGTTCTGGTTGTGTGCTTGTTTATGTGGTGTTGCTGCCCTTTGGGCTGCTAGCGTGGCCCAGCCTGTTTTTGTTCTCCTTTTCATGTATTACGGTTGCAGCTTTCTTTTTGTTTCTGTATTATGTATTTGTATTCTCTTTCCTGTTTTTATTATCATTCTGTATTGGTGCCTCTCCGTGTGTGGTTTGCGGGGCCAGTAGGCTCGTTTTGTATAATTATGTTCCGGGGATTGGGTTGTTGGATGAGGGTTTAGGAGCTATGTGATGCAATGTTGTCATTTATGTACTATTTTCCTGTGTTTGTAATTATTGTCTGTCATTATTGTTGTGTTTTTTATTGTTTTGTTTTTGTTGTCGGCCCTTCAGGCCGGTGTTTTGTAGTTAGACCTTTTGTTATTTTGCGTGTTTGTACTTTTGTAATTTTGTGCTCTACTTGTTTTGTTCTAGTTTGTTTTCTGTTTTGCTTTTATTGTATTTATCCGCATGCTCGCATGTAAAAATAAAACAAAATGTGTAGAGGACAACAAAATCAAATCCGGTCCATCAACCGTGAAGAGCTCAGTCCCCCAGGGCACTGTGCTTGCTCCAGTACTTTTTCTCATTTTCATATCGGACATAGACAGGGACACAAACTAGGGTATTGTATCATCCTTTGCAGATGACACGAGGATTTTTATCAGCGTCCTAGTATCAACATGGAGGACACGGCAAACCTCCAATCTGATGTAAATCTCTTTCAATAGGCCTCAGAAAATAATTTGCCATTTCCAGTTCCTGCAATATGGAAGCAAATTATATATAAAAACGGAAACCACGTACAAAACCACGTCAAGTCATAACAATGATGACACAGCACATAATGATGACACAACACATAATGATGACAACAAATTATGACACAACACATAATGATGACACAACACATAATGACGACACAACAAATTATGACACAACACATAATGACGACACAACAAATGACGACAACAAGTGACGACACAACAAATGACGACAACAAGTGACGACACAACAAATGACGACAACAAGTGACGACACAACAAATGACGACAACAAGTGACGACACAACAAACGACGACAACAAGTGACGACACAACAAATGACGACAACAAGTGACGACACAACAAATAATGACACAACAAATAATGACAACAAATAATGCAACCCGTTCTCGCAAATTCGTAAAGTCAATATTGACTTATTAACTACGTGCATAGGTGATATACTAAACATAATAGATACCCTTAAAAAGATTCATAGAAAACACCGACCTTACCTAACCTTGTTAGTATCTTAAGATAAGCATCTTATTGCTTCGTAATTACAATTATTACTTAACCTATACCTATTATAGGTTAGGTAATAATTGTAATTACGAAGCAATAAGATGCTTATCTTAACATACTAACAAGGTTAGGCAAGGTCGGTGTTTTCTATGAATCTTTTTAAGGGTATCTATTATGTTTAGTATATCACCTATGCACATATTTAATAAGTCAATATTGACTTATTTAATTTGCGAGAACGGGTTGAAATAATGACACAACAAGTGGTGACACAACAAATAATGACACAACAAATAATGACACAACAAATGATGACACAACAAGTGGTGACACAACAAATGATGACACAACAAGTGATGACACAACAAATAATGACACAACAAATGATGATGACAAATGATGACACAGAGTGTTAAGGGACTTAAGTGACCGTGAGGAAACAATACCCAGCAGCCACTGTACCGACACACGTTACAGCTGTACATTAACTAGTCAACATCTCCATTGTCACAGTTATCAAACGACTGTAGTTATTCCTGTGTACACCATCTGTGTTCTGTACCCCCCCCCACCCCCCATGAACTGGGTACAGGCCAGGTGGGGGTAATTGGGGAGGGGGGGGGGGTGGGGGTTACACAGACACAGTCGTGTAGGGTACACAGACACAGTCGTGTAGGGTACACAGACATAGTCGTGTAGGGTACACAGACACAGTCGTGTAGGGTATACAGACACAGTCGTGTAGGGTACACAGACACAGTTGTGTAGGGTACACAACTGTGTCTGTGTACCGTCCTATGTACCTGTGTACCGTCCTGTGTACCGTCCTATGTACCTGTGTACCGTCCTCTTCCAAATAACGTCGCTCTTCGCCAGTATGCACTACGGCCAAAAATCGTCGTATTGGAATTTTCAAACAAATGGAAATTCATTTTCCAAATGAATCGGACCCAAAGCAGCAAGTTTTGGGTCCACAGTCTGGTCAAGCAGGCTGTTAGACGCCGCTGCACGCACTCTGCCGTATGACTCTCAGCCCCGTTGGTCAAGTATTTTGGAGGTGTTTATCATGTTCTCTCTGAACACTGTGAGAGGCCGGCCAGTTATGCCGTTGTTAGGCCTAGGGGGGGGGGGGTGCCTAATATTGGTAGAATTGTCTCCTAGCATAAGTATTCATAGATATGTGGGTTGAAATGGATATGTGGGCGTGCGGGCCGCTCCAAGCAACAGCCTGGTGGACCAAGTTATCACGGGGGGAAAAACAACTCCTGAAACCCTATTCGGGTAATACATACTTTTGTTATTTTATTTATGTACACAAGAGTTGTTACATTCTTGTACAGCCACTAGCACGCATAGCGTTTCGGGCAGGTCATTAATCATAATTTTCACACACACTCAAACGCAACCCCCTCCCCCCCCCCCTACCCCGACAGGAAGCAGCCCGTAGCAGCTGTCTAACTCCCAGGTACCTATTTACTGCTAGGTGAACAGGCGCACCAGGATGAAAGAAACTCTGCCCATTTGTTTCCGCCTCCGCCGGGGATGAACCCCGGACCCTTATAGGCCTACGAACCCCGAGCGCAGTCCGCTGAGCCGTCAGGCCCCGTACCAATTATTACATGTGGTCATAACTACACAAAACAACTGTCAGACGCAACAACTGCACAAAACAACTGTCACACGCAACAACTACACAACTGTCACACGCAACAACTACACAACTGTCACACGCAACAACTACACAAAACTGTCACACGCAACAACTACACAAAACAACTGTCAGACGCAACAACTACACAAAACAACTGTCAGACGCAAAAACTGCACAAAACAACTGTCACACGCAACAACTGCACAAAACAACTGTCACACGCAACTGCACAAAACAACTGTCACACGCAACAACTACACAAAACAACTGTCACACGCAACAACTACACAAAACAACTGTCAGACGCAACAACTACACAAAACAACTGTCAGACGCAACAACTACACAAAACAACTGTTACACGCAACAACTGCACAAAACAACTGTCACACGCAACTGCACAAAACAACTGTCACACGCAACAACTACACAAAACAACTGTAACACGCAACTGCACAAAACAACTGTCACACGCAACAACTACACAAAACAACTGTCACACGCAACAACTACACAACTGTCACACGCAACAACTACACAAAACAACTGTCACACGCAACAACTACACAAAACAACTGTCACACGCAACAACTACACAAAACAACTGTCACACGCAACAACTACACAAAACAACTGTCACACGCAACAACTACACAAAACAACTGTCACACGCAACTGCACAAAACAACTGTCACACGCAACAACTACACAAAACAACTGTCACACGCAACAACTACACAACTGTCACACGCAACAACTACACAAAACAACTGTCACACGCAACAACTACACAAAACAACTGTCACACGCAACAACTACACAAAACAACTGTCACACGCAACAACTACACAAAACAACTGTCACACGCAACAACTACACAAAACAACTGTCACACGCAACAACTACACAAAACAACTGTCACACGCAACAACTACACTAAACAACTGTCACACGCAACAACTACACTAAACAACTGTCACACGCAACAACTACACTAAACAACTGTCACACGCAACAACTACACTAAACAACTGTCACACGCAACAACTACACTAAACAACTGTCACACGCAACAACTACACAAAACAACTGTCACACGCAACAACTACACAAAACAACTGTCACACGCAACAACTACACAAAACAACTGTCACACGCAACAACTACACAAAACAACTGTCACACGCAACAACTACACTAAACAACTGTCACACGCAACAACTACACTAAACAACTGTCACACGCAACAACTACACAAAACAACTGTCACACGCAACAACTACACAAAACAACTGTCACACGCAACAACTACACTAAACAACTGTCACACACAACAACTACACAAAACAACTGTCACACGCAACAACTACACTAAACAACTGTCACACGCAACAACTACACTAAACAACTGTCACACGCAACAACTACACAAAACAACTGTCACACGCAACAACTACACAAAACAACTGTCACACGCAACAACTACACAAAACAACTGTCAGACGCAACAACTACACAAAACAACTGTCACACGCAACAACTACACAAAACAACTGTCACACGCAACAACTACACAAAACAACTGTCACACGCAACAACTACACAAAACAACTGTCACACGCAACAACTACACTAAACAACTGTCAGACGCAACAACTACACAAAACAACTGTCACACGCATCAACTGTCACACGCAACAACTACACAAAACAACTGTCACACGCAACAACTACACTAAACAACTGTCAGACGCAACAACTACACAAAACAACTGTCACACGCAACAACTACACAAAACAACTGTCACACGCATCAACTGCACAAAACAACTGTCAGACGCAACAACTACACTAAACAAATGTCACACGCAACAACTACACAAAACAAATGTCACACGCAACAACTACACAAAACAACTGTCACACGCAACAACTACACAAAACAACTGTCACACGCAACAACTACACTAAACAACTGTCAGACGCAACAACTACACAAAACAACTGTCACACGCATCAACTGCACAAAACAACTGTCAGACGCAACAACTACACTAAACAACTGTCACACGCAACAACTACACAAAACAACTGTCACACGCATCAACTGCACAAAACAACTGTCAGACGCAACAACTACACTAAACAACTGTCACACGCAACAACTACACTAAACAACTGTCAGACGCAACAACTACACAAAACAACTGTCACACGCAACAACTACACTAAACAACTGTCAGACGCAACAACTACACAAAACAACTGTCACACGCAACAACTACACTAAACAACTGTCAGACGCAACAACTACACAAAACAACTGTCACACGCAACAACTACACAAAACAACTGTCACACGCAACAACTACACTAAACAACTGTCAGACGCAACAACTACACAAAACAACTGTATTTGTGTACGTCTGATACCATGCCACTTGTGAAGGAGGAAATGTACATGTTTATCTCTCAGAATGTTTGGTAACAGGTTTATTGTTTGTGATGTGTGTCTATGTATGTACTAACACGTTGTACTGAACGGGGTGAGAATAGCTTGAGCTACCTCATCCCTTTGTGTGTATTTTACCTCAATAAACTTATTTCAATTTCAATTTCAATTTCAATTCAACTGTCACACGCAACAACTACACAAAATTATTCTTATTGCGTATAATTTCTGGAATTGAAGTATAATGTTCGGGACATTATAGTGTGGAGTGGGAGGGTGCTGCCCCCCCCCCCCCCCCCCGGCCACACTAACTGGTGGCCGCTCTCAGGTGTCCTGTCACGCGCCTCGCAGGGGGGGGGGGGTCACAACACCCCCCCCCCCTGGTCAACACTAGGGGGGGGGGGAAGTATTGGTCACAATGTGTTCACTGGTCAACACTAGGGGGGGGGGAAGTATTGGTCACAATGTGTTCATTGGTCAACACTAGGGGGGGGGGAAGTATTGGTCACAATGTGTTCACTGGTCAACACTAGGGGGGGGGGGGAAGTATTGGTCACAATGTGTTCACTGGTCAACACTAGAGGGGGGGGGGGCAGTATTGGTCACAATGTGTTCATTGGTCAACACTAGGGGGGGGGGGCAGTATTGGTCACAATGTGTTCACTGGTCAACACTAGGGGGGGGCAGTATTGGTCACAATGTGTTCATTGGTCAACACTAGAGGGGGGGGGCAGTATTGGTCACAATGTGTTCATTGGTCAACACTAGGGGGGGGGACAGTATTGGTCACAATGTGTTCATTGGTCAACACTAGAGGGGGGGGGCAGTATTGGTCACAATGTGTTCATTGGTCAACACTAGAGGGGGGGCAGTATTGGTCACAATGTGTTCACTGGTCAACACTAGGGGGGGGGGGAAGTATTGGTCACAATGTGTTCATTGGTCAACACTAGGGGGGGGGGCAGTATTGGTCACAATGTGTTCATTGGTCAACACTAGGGGGGGGGGGCAGTATTGGTCACAATGTGTTCACTGGTCAACACTAAGGGGGGGGCAGTATTGGTCACAATGTGTTCATTGGTCAACACTAGAGGGGGGGGGGGGCAGTATTGGTCACAATGTGTTCATTGGTCAACACTAGGGGGGGGGGACAGTATTGGTCACAATGTGTTCATTGGTCAACACTAGAGGGGGGGGCAGTATTGGTCACAATGTGTTCATTGGTCAACACTAGAGGGGGGGGGGGCAGTATTGGTCACAATGTGTTCATTGGTCAACACTAGAGGGGGGGGCAGTATTGGTCACAATGTGTTCACTGGTCAACACGAGGGGGGGGGAAGTATTGGTCACAATGTGTTCATTGGTCAACACTAGGGGGGGCATTATTGGTCACAATGTGTTCACTGGTCAACACTAAGGGGGGCAGTACTGGTCAACACTAAGGGGGGCAGTACTGGTCAACACTAGGGGGGGGCAGTATTGGTTACAATGTGTTCATTGGTCAACACTAGGGGGGGGGAAGTATTGGTCACAATGTGTTCACTGGTCAACACTAGGGGGGGGGGGAAGTATTGGTCACAATGTGTTCACTGGTCAACACTAGAGGGGGGGGGAAGTATTGGTCACAATGTGTTCATTGGTCAACACTAGAGGGGGGGGCAGTATTGGTCACAATGTGTTCATTGGTCAACACTAGGGGGGGGGCAGTATTGGTCACAATGTGTTCACTGGTCAACACTAGGGGGGCAGTACTGGTCACAATGTGTTCACTGGTCAACACTAGGGGGGGGGGCATTATTGGTCACAATGTGTTCATTGGACAACACTAGAGGGGGGGGGGCAGTATTGGTCAACACTAGGGGGGGGACAGTACTGGTCAACACTAGGGGGGGGCAGTATTGGTCACAATGTGTTCACTGGTCAACACTAAGGGGGGCAGTACTGGTCAACACTAGGGGGGGCAGTACTGGTTAACACTAGGGGGGGACAGTACTGGTCAACACTAGGGGGGGACAGTACTGGTCAACACTAGGGGGGACAGTACTGGTCAACACTAGGGGGCAGTACTGGTCAACACTAGGGGGGCAGTACTGGTCAACACTAGGGGGGGCAGTACTGGTCAACACTAGGGGGAGGACAGTACTGGTCAACACTAGGGGGGACAGTACTGGTCAATACTAGGGGGGGGACAGTACTGGTCAACACTAGGAGGGGGCAGTACTGGTCAACACTAGGGGGGGACAGTACTGGTCAACACTAGGGGGGGCAGTACTGGTCAACACTAGGGGGGGCAGTACTGGTCAACACTAGGGGGGGCAGTACTGGTCAACACTAGGGGGGGACAGTACTGGTCAACACTAGGGGGTCAGTACTGGTCAACACTAGGGGGGGCAGTACTGGTCAACACTAGGGGGGGGGGGACACTACTGGTCAACACTAGGGGGGGGACAGTACTGGTCAACACTAGGGGGGGACAGTACTGGTCAACACTAGGGGGAGGACAGTACCGGTCAACACTAGGGGGGGGACAGTACTGGTCAACACTAGGGGGGGGGCAGTACTGGTCAACACTAGGGGGGGACAGTACTGGTCAACACTAGGGGGGGCAGTACTGGTCAACACTAGGGGGGGACAGTACTGGTCAACACTAGGGGGGGCAGTACTGGTCAACACTAGGGGGGGGATAGTACTGGTCAACACTAGGGGGGGACAGTACTGGTCAACACTAGGGGAGGGCAGTACTGGTCAACACTAAGAGGGGACAGTACTGGTCAACACTAGGGGGGGGACAGTACTGGTCAACACTAGGGGGGGGCAGTACTGGTCAACACTAGGGGGGGGCAGTACTGGTCAACACTAGGGGGGGACAGTACTGGTCAACACTAGGGGGGGGGCAGTACTGGTCAACACTAGAGGGGGGGGGACAGTACTGGTCAACACTAGAGGGGGGGACAGTACTGGTCAACACTAGGGGGGGACAGTACTGGTCAACACTAGGGGGGGCAAGACTGGTCAACACTAGGGGGGGATAGTACTGGTCAACACTAAGGGGGGACAGTACTGGTCAACACTAGGGGGGGGACAGTACTGGTCAACACTAGGGGGGGGGCAAGACTGGTCAACACTAGGGGGGGATAGTACTGGTCAACACTAAGGGGGGACAGTACTGGTCAACACTAGGGGGGGGACAGTACTGGTCAACACTAGGGGGGGGGCAGTACTGGTCAACACTAGGGGGGGATAGTACTGGTCAACACTAGGGGGGACAGTACTGGTCAACACTAGGGGGGCAGTACTGGTCAACACTAGGGGGGCAGTACTGGTCAACACTAGGGGGGCAGTACTGGTCAACACTAGGGGGGCAGTACTGGTCAACACTAGGGGGGGACAGTACTGGTCAACACTAGGGGGGGACAGTACTGGTCAACACTAGGGGGGCAGTACTGGTCAACACTAGGGGGGGGCAGTACTGGTCAACACTAGGGGGGGGGACAGTACTGGTCAACACTAGGGGGGGACAGTACTGGTCAACACTAGGGGGGCAGTACTGGTCAACACTAGGGGGGCAGTACTGGTCAACACTAGGGGGGCAGTACTGGTCAACACTAGGGGGGGGACAGTACTGGTCAACACTAGGGGGGGGGACAGTACTGGTCAACACTAGGGGGGGACAGTACTGGTCAACACTAGGGGGGGGGGCAGTACTGGTCAACACTAGGGGGGCAGTACTGGTCAACACTAGGGGGGGCAGTACTGGTCAACACTAGGGGGGCAGTACTGGTCAACACTAGGGGGGGACACTACTGGTCAACACTAGGGGTGGGACAGTACTGGTCAACACTAGGGGGGCAGTACTGGTCAACACTAGGGGGGGACACTACTGGTCAACACTAGGGGGGCAGTACTGGTCAACACTAGGGGGGGACACTACTGGTCAACACTAGGGGGGGACAGTACTGGTCAACACTAGGGGGGCAGTACTGGTCAACACTAGGGGGGGCAGTACTGGTCAACACTAGGGGGGCAGTACTGGTCAACACTAGGGGGGGACACTACTGGTCAACACTAGGGGGGGGGGCAGTACTGGTCAACACTAGGGGGGGCAGTACTGGTCAACACTAGGGGGGGGCAGTACTGGTCAACACTAGGGGGGGGACAGTACTGGTCAACACTAGGGGGGGGCAGTACTGGTCAACACTAGGGGGGGGACAGTACTGGTCAACACTAGGGGGGGGGGCAGTACTGGTCAACACTAGGGGGGGGCAGTACTGGTCAACACTAGGGGGGGGACAGTACTGGTCAACACTAGGGGGGGGGCAGTACTGGTCAACACTAGGGGGGGGACAGTACTGGTCAACACTAGGGGGGGGGACAGTACTGGTCAACACTAGGGGGGGGGACAGTACTGGTCAACACTAGGGGGGGGACAGTACTGGTCAACACTAGGGGGGGACAGTACTGGTCAACACTAGGGGGGGGGACAGTACTGGTCAACACTAGGGGGGGACAGTACTGGTCAACACTAGGGGGGGGACAGTACTGGTCAACACTAGGGGGGGACAGTACTGGTCAACACTAGGGGGGGGGGGGCAGTACTGGTCAACACTGCTACTTGTATGTCACTTACAGTAACCATGTGGACCGTTGTACAAATATTGACGTGATGGACAATAAGACAGTACAATATGGTACTATTGGATTTTGACCATCCGGAAAGGTTATGTTGCTTGTAAAACCTCGTCATTCTAGGCCTATTATAGTACATATGTGCTATACTAGACCTATACTAGGCCTATCTTGAGGTTATCTTGAGATGATTTCGGGGCTTTACTGTCCCCGCGGCCCGGTCCTCGACTAGGCCTCCACCCCCAGGAAGCAACCCGTGACAGCTGACTAACACCCAGGTACCTATTTTTCTGCTAGATAACAGGGGGCATAGGGTGAAAGAAACTCTGCCCATTGTTTCTCGCCGGCGCCCGGGATCGAACCTGGGACCACAGGATCACAAGTCCAGTGTGCTGTCCGCTCGGCCGACCGGCCTATATTAGCCCTATACTAGGCCTAGGACTATTCAGGTTTGTTCTTTCCCTCTTGGGCTGGACGGTAGAGCGACGGCCTCGCTTGTATAATCACAGTCCACTACGGGCTCACCATAGCCCGTGCTACTTGGAACTTTTTGTTCCAGGTAGCGAATCTTAAAACAACAACAACAACGGTCTCGCTTCATGCAGGTCGGTGTTCAATCCCCGACCGTCCAAGAGGTTGGGCACCATTCCTTCCCTCGTCCCATCCCAAATCTTTATCCTGACCCCTTCCGTGTGCTATATAGTCGTAATGGCTTGGCGGTTCTCTTGATAATTCCTCCCTTCCTTGTCAGGGCTCATTAAAGTGAATAGTACTATATTGTACTATTCTCTAACTGTCCTTTACCTTAAGACGTGTACCAGGGCCAGCAAGGTGGAACGTCGTCTCTGGCAGCACACCTGGAGAGGGTTCTGGGAGTAGTTCTACTCCCTGAGCCCGGCCCGAGGCCAGGCTTGACTTGTGAGAGTTTGGTCCACCAGGCTGTTGCTTGGAGCGGCCCGCAAGCCCACATACCCACCACAGCCCGGTTGGTGCACAGCAGCGACGACTCAAACGTTTGATCAGGGAAACATAAGGGGGGATGAAAATACCATACCACGTCCCAACACGTGTGGGTCAGCCTCCACAGGTCAGGTGGAAGACTGGGGCGCCTACTGTACTATTTACATAAAATATTTACATATCTCGCGAGGTGGTAAATCAAGAGCATGGGCTGGACACACAAATTCAACTACAGAGGAGGAAAGAAAATACTGTGGAGACATGATTACGACATACAAGGTACTTAGAGACATTGATACGGTCGACACATGAACAGTGAACAGAGATCACATTAACCTTCACCTGGGCCACAGTGTTCCAAATACGGATCCATTTATAAATCTGATAAAACTTACGAATTTAAATACGCACATTACCAACTGGTGAAGACTTAGCGGGGGACCAGGAGCCGGAGCTCGTCCCCAGGCCAGAGACGGGGGGAAGCGACCCCCCCCCCTGAAGACACTCCCTGGTTAACTCCAATATTGAGCGACACACTATCCCCCGGTCCAGGGTCCTGTGTACACACCTCCCGGGTCCAGGGTCCTGTGTACACACCTCCCGGGTCCAGGGTCCTGTGTACACACCTCCCGGGTCCAGGGTCCTGTGTACACACACCTCCCTGGTCCAGGGTCCTGTGTACACACACCTCCCGGGTCCAGGGTCCTGTGTACACACACCTCCCGGGTCCAGGGTCCTGTGTACACACCTCCCGGGTCCAGGGTCCTGTGTACACACCTCCCGGGTCCAGGGTCCTGTGTACACACCTCCCGGGTCCAGGGTCCTGTGTACACACCTCCCGGGTCCAGGGTCCTGTGTACACACACCTCCCGGGTCCAGGGTCCTGTGTACACACACCTCCCGGGTCCAGGGTCCTGTGTACACACACCTCCAGGGTCCAGGGTCCTGTGTACACACCTCCCGGGTCCAGGGTCCTGTGTACACACCTCCCGGGTCCAGGGTCCTGTGTACACACACCTCCCGGGTCCAGGGTCCTGTGTACACACACCTCCCGGGTCCAGGGTCCTGTGTACACACACCTCCCGGGTCCAGGGTCCTGTGTACACACCTCCCGGGTCCAGGGTCCTGTGTACACACCTCCCGGGTCCAGGGTCCTGTGTACACACCTCCCGGGTCCAGGGTCCTGTGTACACACACCTCCCGGGTCCAGGGTCCTGTGTACACACACCTCCCGGGTCCAGGGTCCTGTGTACACACCTCCCGGGTCCAGGGTCCTGTGTACACACACCTCCCGGGTCCAGGGTCCTGTGTACACACCTCCCGGGTCCAGGGTCCTGTGTACACACACCTCCCGGGTCCAGGGTCCTGTGTACACACCTCCAGGGTCCTGTGTACACACCTCCCGGGTCCAGGGTCCTGTGTACACACCTCCCGGGTCCAGGGTCCTGTGTACACACACCTCCCGGGTCCAGGGTCCTGTGTACACACCTCCCGGGTCCAGGGTCCTGTGTACACACCTCCCGGGTCCAGGGTCCTGTGTACACACCTCCCGGGTCCAGGGTCCTGTGTACACACACCTCCCGGGTCCAGGGTCCTGTGTACACACACCTCCCGGGTCCAGGGTCCTGTGTACACACACCTCCCGGGTCCAGGGTCCTGTGTACACACCTCCCGGGTCCAGGGTCCTGTGTACACACACCTCCCGGGTCCAGGGTCCTGTGTACACACTTCCCGGGTCCAGGGTCCTGTGTACACACCTCCCGGGTCCAGGGTCCTGTGTACACACCTCCCGGGTCCAGGGTCCTGTGTACACACACCTCCCGGGTCCAGGGTCCTGTGTACACACCTCCAGGGACCAGGGTCCTGTGTACACACACCTCCCGGGTCCAGGGTCCTGTGTACACACACCTCCCGGGTCCAGGGTCCTGTGTACACACCTCCCGGGTCCAGGGTCCTGTGTACACACCTCCCGGGTCCAGGGTCCTGTGTACACACACCTCCCGGGTCCAGGGTCCTGTGTACACACACCTCCCGGGTCCAGGGTCCTGTGTACACACACCTCCCGGGTCCAGGGTCCTGTGTACACACACCTCCCGGGTCCAGGGTCCTGTGTACACACACCTCCCGGGTCCAGGGTCCTGTGTACACACACCTCCAGGGTCCTGTGTACACACCTCCAGGGTCCAGGGTCCTGTGTACACACACCTCCCGGGTCCAGGGTCCTGTGTACACACCTCCCGGGTCCAGGGTCCTGTGTACACACACCTCCCGGGTCCAGGGTCCTGTGTACACACACCTCCCGGGTCCAGGGTCCTGTGTACACACACCTCCAGGGTCCAGGGTCCTGTGTACACACACCTCCCGGGTCCAGGGTCCTGTGTACACACACCTCCCGGGTCCAGGGTCCTGTGTACACACACCTCCCGGGTCCAGGGTCCAGTGTACACACCTCCCGGGTCCAGGGTCCTGTGTACACACACCTCCCGGGTCCAGGGTCCTGTGTACACACACCCCCCGGGTCCAGGGTCCTGTGTACACACCTCCCTGGTCCAGGGTCCTGTGTACACCTCCCGGGTCCAGGGTCCTGTGTACACACACCTCCCGGGTCCAGGGTCCTGTGTACACACCTCCCGGGTCCAGGGTCCTGTGTACTCACCTCCAGGGTCCTGTGTACACACCTCCCGGGTCCAGGGTCCTGTGTACACACCTCCCGGGTCCAGGGTCCTGTGTACACACACCTCCCGGGTCCAGGGTCCTGTGTACACACCTCCCTGGTCCAGGGTCCTGTGTACACCTCCCGGGTCCAGGGTCCTGTGTACACACACCTCCCGGGTCCAGGGTCCTGTGTACACCTCCCGGGTCCAGGGTCCTGTGTACACCTCCCGGGTCCAGGGTCCTGTGTACACACACCTCCAGGGACCAGGGTCCTGTGTACACACACCTCCCGGGTCCAGGGTCCTGTGTACACCTCCCGGGTCCAGGGTCCTGTGTACACACACCTCCAGGGTCCTATGTACACACACCTCCAGGGTCCTGTGTACACACACCTCCCGGGTCCTGTGTACACACCTCCAGGGTCCAGGGTCCTGTGTACACACACCTCCAGGGTCCTGTGTACACACCTCCAGGGTCCAGGGTCCTGTGTACACACACCTCCCGGGTCCAGGGTCCTGTGTACACCTCCCGGGTCCAGGGTCCTGTGTACACACACCTCCAGGGTCCTGTGTACACACACCTCCCGGGTCCAGGGTCCTGTGTACACACACCTCCCGGGTCCAGGGTCCTGTGTACACACCTCCCGGGTCCAGGGTCCTGTGTACACACACCTCCCGGGTCCAGGGTCCTGTGTACACACCTCCCGGGTCCAGGGTCCTGTGTACACACACCTCCCGGGTCCAGGGTCCTGTGTACACACCTCCCGGGTCCAGGGTCCTGTGTACACACCTCCAGGGACCAGGGTCCTGTGTACACACCTCCCGGGTCCAGGGTCCTGTGTACACACACCTCCCGGGACCAGGGTCCTGTGTACACACACCTCCCGGGTCCAGGGTCCTGTGTACACACCTCCCGGGTCCAGGGTCCTGTGTACACACACCTCCCGGGTCCAGGGTCCAGTACACACCTCCCGGGACCAGGGTCCTGTGTACACACCTCCCGGGTCCAGGGTCCTGTGTACACACACCTCCAGGGTCCAGGGTCCTGTGTACACACACCTCCCGGGTCCAGGGTCCTGTGTACACCTCCCGGGTCCAGGGTCCTGTGTACACACACCTCCAGGGTCCTATGTACACACACCTCCCGGGTCCAGGGTCCTGTGTACACACACCTCCAGGGTCCTGTGTACACACACCTCCCGGGTCCAGGGTCCTGTGTACACACACCTCCCGGGTCCAGGGTCCTGTGTACACCTCCCGGGTCCAGGGTCCTGTGTACACACACCTCCAGGGTCCTGTGTACACACACCTCCCGGGTCCAGGGTCCTGTGTACACCTCCCGGGTCCAGGGTCCTGTGTACACACCTCCCGGGTCCAGGGTCCTGTGTACACACACCTCCCGGGTCCAGGGTCCTGTGTACACACACCTCCCGGGTCCAGGGTCCTGTGTACACACACCTCCCGGGTCCAGGGTCCTGTGTACACACACCTCCAGGGTCCAGGGTCCTGTGTACACACCTCCCGGGTCCAGGGTCCTGTGTACACACCTCCCGGGTCCAGGGTCCTGTGTACACACCTCCCGGATCCAGGGTCCTGTGTACACACCTCCCGGGTCCAGGGTCCTGTGTACACACCTCCCGGGTCCAGGGTCCTGTACACACACCTCCCGGGTCCAGGGTCCAGTACACACACCTCCCGGGTCCAGGGTCCTGTGTACACACACCTCCCGGGTCCAGGGTCCTGTGTACACACACCTCCCGGGTCCAGGGTCCTGTGTACACACACCTCCCGGGTCCAGGGTCCTGTGTACACACACCTCCCGGGTCCAGGGTCCTGTGTTCACACCTCCCGGGTCCAGGGTCCTGTGTACACACACCTCCCGGGTCCAGGGTCCAGTACACACACCTCCCGGGTCCAGGGTCCTGTGTACACACACCTCCGGGTCCAGGGTCCTGTGTACACACACCTCCCTGGTCCAGGGTCCAGTACACACACCTCCCTGGTCCAGGGTCCAGTACACACACCTCCCGGGTCCAGGGTCCTGTGTACACACACCTCCGGGTCCAGGGTCCTGTGTACACACACCTCCCTGGTCCAGGGTCCAGTACACACACCTCCCGGGTCCAGGGTCCTGTGTACACACACCTCCCTGGTCCAGGGTCCAGTACACACACCTCCCGGGTCCAGGGTCCTGTGTACACACCTCCCGGGACCAGGGTCCTGTGTACACACACCTCCCTGGTCCAGGGTCCAGTACACACACCTCCCGGGTCCAGGGTCCTGTGTACACACACCTCCCTGGTCCAGGGTCCAGTACACACACCTCCAGGGTCCAGGGTCCTGTGTACACACACCTCCCTGGTCCAGGGTCCAGTACACACACCTCCAGGGTCCAGGGTCCTGTGTACACACACCTCCCTGGTCCAGGGTCCAGTACACACACCTCCAGGGTCCAGGGTCCTGTGTACACACACCTCCCTGGTCCAGGGTCCAGTACACACACCTCCCGGGTCCAGGGTCCTGTGTACACACCTCCCGGGACCAGGGTCCTGTGTACACACACCTCCCTGGTCCAGGGTCCAGTACACACACCTCCCGGGTCCAGGGTCCTGTGTACACACACCTCCCTGGTCCAGGGTCCAGTACACACACCTCCAGGGTCCAGGGTCCTGTGTACACACACCTCCCTGGTCCAGGGTCCAGTACACACACCTCCAGGGTCCAGGGTCCTGTGTACACACACCTCCCTGGTCCAGGGTCCAGTACACACACCTCCCGGGTCCAGGGTCCTGTGTACACACCTCCCGGGACCAGGGTCCTGTGTACACACACCTCCCTGGTCCAGGGTCCAGTACACACACCTCCCGGGTCCAGGGTCCTGTGTACACACACCTCCCTGGTCCAGGGTCCAGTACACACACCTCCAGGGTCCAGGGTCCTGTGTACACACACCTCCCTGGTCCAGGGTCCAGTACACACACCTCCAGGGTCCAGGGTCCTGTGTACACACACCTCCCTGGTCCAGGGTCCAGTACACACACCTCCCGGGTCCAGGGTCCTGTGTACACACCTCCCGGGACCAGGGTCCTGTGTACACACACCTCCCTGGTCCAGGGTCCAGTACACACACCTCCCGGGTCCAGGGTCCTGTGTACACACACCTCCCTGGTCCAGGGTCCAGTACACACACCTCCAGGGTCCAGGGTCCTGTGTACACACACCTCCCTGGTCCAGGGTCCAGTACACACACCTCCAGGGTCCAGGGTCCTGTGTACACACCTCCAGGGTCCAGGGTCCTGTGTACACACACCTCCCTGGTCCAGGGTCCAGTACACACACCTCCAGGGTCCAGGGTCCTGTGTACACACACCTCCCGGGTCCTGTGTACACTCTGGTGTACACAGGACCTTCCACGCCCAGTCACTGCTCCTCAACTTCTGTCTTTTTATTCGTTTTCTAAGGGACAGGACGCCTGAGTATATATATACTTAACTCCTGGGTAGGTTCCTATTTAGCGCTAGCTGAAAATGTATTAGGTGAGAGGCAACGTGCCCAACCATTTCTGTCCCGCTCAGAATTCGAACCCTGGATCCCGATTGTCAGTCGAGAGTGAAGCCAGCTGTGCAACGCGACAAAGTATGTCAGTATGTACGTAAATTATTTATGTAAATTACTGACCTGTGGAGCTATACTGTGCACGCGAGGCCTAGTGTGCTTCTGTGTCCTAGTTGTGCTTGCGGGGGTTGAGCTCTGGCTCTTTGGTCCCGCATCTCAACTGTCAATCAACTGGTGTACAGGTTCCTGAGCCTATTGGGCTCTATCATATCTACATTTGAAACTGTGTATGGAGTCAGCCTCCACCACATCACTGCCTAATGCATTCCATTAACTACTCTGACACAAAAAAATCTTTCTAATGACTTTATGGCTCATTTGGATACTCAATTTTCATCTGTGTCTCCTAGTGCGTGTGCCCCTTGTGTTGAATAAACTGTCTTTGTCTACCCTATTAATTCCTTAAGAGAACCTTGTATGTGGTGATCATGTTCCCCCTAACTCTCCTGTCTTCCAGCGATGTGAGGTTTAATTCCAGTAGTCTCTCCTCACAGTTCATGCCCCTCAGTTCGGGCACTAGTCTGGTAGCATACCTCGTGAGTCTACTCCAATTTAGTTTTATCCTTGATGAGATATGGAATCCATGCTGGAGCTGCATATTTCAGGATTGGTCTGGCATACGTGGTATACAAGGTTTTGAATGATTCCTTACACAAGTTTCTAAAGGCCGTTCTTATGTTGGCCAACCTGGCATATGCCATTGTGTGTACTCACCTAGTTGTGATTGCGGAGGTTGAGCTCTGGCTCTTTGGGCCCGCCTCTCAACTGTCAATAATTCAACTTATTTCCCTCCCCCTCCCAGAAAACAGCCCGTAACAGCTGTCTAACTCCCAGGTACCTATTTACTGCTAGGTGAACAGGAACATCACTCTGAAAGAAACTCTGCCCATTTGTTTCCACCTCAACCGGGGATCAAACCCGGACCCTTAGGACTATGAATCCCGAGAGCTGTCCCCTCAGCCGTCCTGTCCCCACAGCCGTCTCACACATGCCCGTGTGTGTGGGGGGGGAGGGGGGAGCTGGAGTGGGAGGGGGGGGGTGTCACTCGGTCATAATGAATGACTAAGAGCCAGCCAGCCAGCCAGCCAGCCAGCCTGCCTCTGAGAACAAACTGGTATACACCTGTATCTTCAAGTGGAAGACTGCTCAAATGTCACCACATTCTTGTAGACGTTCCTGCCTCCGGAACGGCCACATTTGGCCCCCTGCTGCCACCTTCTGGGCGTCTTGAAGCACCGCTTCTTAGCGTCTGCCTTGTAGACCTATACACCACCACCACCACCCATCCCTGGTGGCGATTAGTTGTATTTGTAGTACGTGGGTGAAGCATTTACAGCGTTGTGGTTCGAACAAAAGTCGTCAACGAAGCACTTGTTCCGGAAGTGTTCGGACGTCAACATTTGTAATAAGTGTGCAAACTGTTTTTCATTCATAAACAGAGGGTTTGGCGGGTGCATGGAATCACTTTTGGGTCTTAGTCTGGAGGACGGGCTTGGGGTAGTCCGCTGGATGGAATGGACTTGATAAGAGGACGGGTTAAAATGCTTCACCCACGTACTACAAATACAAATAATCGCCAACAGACCCTAAACACCTAACAAATGCCTAAATATGCACAATATGCTAATATATATAATACTATTTCTTTATATTTGAGAAAAGTTCTGTTTTAAATTGAGGCGTTTCTTACCCCCCTGCCCCCTCCCCCCCCCACTATTAAGATGATAATGAAGCAGTGTGCTTGTTAGTGTCCTCCCGCGGTGCACACTCCCGCCCCCCCCCCCCCCCCCCCCCCCCCCCGTCGTTACACACTTGTCAGACGGCGGCCACACACGAACATCACATTGTACACATGTAAGCATTTGCTGCTCCGCCATCATGCAACCACTGCAACACCACTCACTCACTCACTCATGGACACTGGCTTACATGTATCACCAGACAACCCGCTGGTAACTCCCGTCACTCACCCGTCATTGTCTGAGAGTCACCAGTCAACAGCTGGCATGTTTCACTAAGCCTTCGCCAGAGTGCGCTCACCGGCTCCACCCTTCACTACACACGCTCGACCACCACACATATATATACAATACTAATGACGGAAAACTGTTCAAGGTCTATTGGCGGCTGCTGTTTATACCAATATAACCTGGAGTTTACCTGGAGTGTACCTGGAGTGTGTTTTGAGAGTTGTTCTGCTCCACAAGCCCGGCCTCGAGCCAGGCTTGTGGAGCATACACGACCAAACCTACGGCCCCAGCATGGAGCCCGTACCTCCTCAAGCACAAGACGAAGCTGGAAAAAGTTCAGAGGTATGCCACTAGACTAGTCCCAGAACTAAAAGGCATGAGTTATGAGGAAAGGCTGCGGGAAATGCACCTTACGACACTGGAAAACAAGAGTTAGGGGAGACATGATCACTACCTACAAAATCCTCAGGGGAATCGACAGGGTAGAGAAGGATAAACTATTCAACACTGGTGGGACGCGAGCAAGGGGACACAGGTGAAAACTGAGTACCCAAATGAGCCACAGAGACGTTAGCAAGAACTTGTTCAGTGTCAGATTAGTTAACAGGTGGAATACATTAGGCAGTGATGTGGTGGAGGCTGACTCCATACACAGTTTTAAATGTAGATATGATAGAGCCCAGTAGGCTCAGGAACCTGTACATCAGTTGATTGACAGTTGAGAGGCGGGACCAAAGAGCCAGAGCTCAACCCCCGCAAGCACAACTAGGTGAGTACACGCCTCATGTGTACTCACCTATTTGTGCTTGCGGGGGTTCGCCTGTAACGAACTTGTCGTGTTATTTCTGGTGATATATATTTTGATATACTTGCCGACATATTTTTGTTGTTTTAAGTGGTAGTTATGTATCTGGATTGTACCTGTAAGGGATTCTGGGAGGAGTTCTACTCCCTAAGCCCGGCCCGGGGGCAGGGGCAGGCAGGATATATATATATATATATATATATATATATATATATATATATATATATATATATATATATATATATATATATATATATATATATATATATATATTAAATATGACCGAAAAAGTAAGATTAATAATTCTAACACGAATTTTCTCAATCTTTCGTACATTTCTTTTCACTGTTGGAGGTAATTCAAAAATCAATTCTCCAAAATTCATTTTTATTTCTAGTCTGACGCGACACTTGAGCGCGTTTCGTAAAACTTATTACATTTTCAAAGACTTTACACATACACAACTGAATAGAACTTACATATCTCCGTTTTGTTTATATCTACATTTGAGTGAGGTGGATGGGGTGAGGTGGTATTTAATAGGGTATTAATTTCATCAACACAAGACAGAACACGAAACAATGGGTATTGAAATGGAAGTGATTGTAGAAAGCCTATTGGTCCATATTTCTTGATGCTTCTATATTGGAGCGGAGTCTTGAGGTGGGTAGAATATAGTTGTGCATTAATTGGCTGTTGATTGCTGGTGTTGACTTCTTAATGTGCAGTGCCTCGCAAACGTCAAGCTGTCTGCTATCGCTGTATCTATCGATGATTTCTGTGTTGTTTACTAGGATTTCTCTGGCGATGGTTTGGTTGTGGGAAGAGATTATATGTTCCTTAATGGAGCCCTGTTGCTTATGCATCGTTAAACGCCTAGAAAGAGATGTTGTTGTCTTGCCTATATACTGGGTTTTTTGGAGCTTACAGTCCCCAAGTGGGCATTTGAAGGCATAGACGACGTTAGTCTCTTTTAAAGCGTTCTGCTTTGTGTCTGGAGAGTTTCTCATGAGTAGGCTGGCCGTTTTTCTGGTTTTATAGTAAATCGTCAGTTGTATCCTCTGATTTTTGTCTGTAGGGATAACGTTTCTATTAACAATATCTTTCAGGACCCTTTCCTCTGTTTTATGAGCTGTGGAAAAGAAGTTCCTGTAAAATAGTCTAATAGGGGGTATAGGTGTTGTGTTAGTTGTCTCTTCAGAGGTTGCATGGCGTTTCACTTTCCTTCTTATGATGTCTTCGACGAAACCATTGGAGAAGCCGTTGTTAACTAGGACCTGCCTTACCCTACAGAGTTCTTCCTCGACTTGCTTCCATTCTGAGCTGTGGCTGAGAGCACAGTCGACATATGCGTTAACAACACTCCTCTTGTACCTGTCTGGGCAGTCACTGTTGGCATTTAGGCACATTCCTATGTTCGTTTCCTTAGTGTAGACTGCAGTGTGGAAACCTCCGCTCTTTTCCATGACTGTTACATCTAGAAAGGGCAGCTTCCCATCCTTTTCCATCTCGTAAGTGAAACGCAGCACGGAACTCTGCTCAAATGCCTCCTTCAGCTCCTGCAGATGTCTGACATCAGGTACCTGTGTAAAAATGTCGTCAACATACCTGCAGTATATGGCCGGTTTCAAGTTCATGTCGACTAAGACTTTTTGCTCGATGGTACCCATGTAGAAGTTTGCAAACAGGACATATATATATATATATATATATATATATATATATATATATATATATATATATATATATATATATATATATATATATATAAAAGTTTGTGAGGGTACCACCTCTGGTGCCAATGTGGGGACCCATAGCCTCGGAGAAGAAAATAAAAAGTATTCAGAGGAGACGTGGTTTCTCACTGAACACTAATATTATCTTCTCCTACCACCCCCCATTCTTTTGTATGTACACATATATATTTACTTTATTTGAACTTTGTTACAAAAAAGGAGTTACATATGGGTATCATAGGTTGTCGAGTTCCTCCAGCTCCTCAGATGGCGGGCAGGAACCCTGGATGCAGTACGCATTACCTCTCTGTATCGCCACACTGAGGCGCTGGAAAAGAAAGCTTGCAGCTCTTGGGTCCCCTTGTTGTTTCAATGAGCCTAGAACCCAGTTCCTTAAAAAAACTGGTAGCACTTTTACCTCAGGCGCCGAGTGTCTCAGAAGCAATGGGGACAAAATTGTAGTGGTGATCCAGTTCTCTATACTTATGGGATTTGGCTGCTTCCCTGTGGGTGGCAGCGCCACCTGGTTGTGCAACACTGAGGTTAATGTAGGTGTTAGCCAGGGTTGATACGCACGTGTAGTCCCATACCAACTGCTTGCCATTCTTCCAGGGGTTCACTGTGATACCATCCGGGCGACCAATAAGAGCATCAGAGTTACGGGGCGTTAGGTAACGGGGCTCTCTTTCAGCTGGGCATCCAGCTGTGGTGAGGCTCCTCTTGATGATGTCGTTAAATTCACTGTGCCTCGAGTGCCATCCCCCTGTGCTTTGGCAGAGTAGGCCATGGTGGCCGTACCTGTCAGCCACCACCTCGCCGCAAATACACCTATATCTGGTGTGGATTGGGGCAGCAAGGCGGAGGGCCACAGCAATTTGGAGGGCGTGTGGTGTGAGACGCGTGCCAGTTGCCGACATTGGGGTTGCTAACAGGAAATCCCCTGCATGTGGTGCTGCTACTGCTGTGAGGCGAGCAATGTCGTGTTGTGTTGTTGCAGCACCCAGGCACTCTGCAGCAACTTGGTCTACAATGGGGCCATCCCAGCTGGATTGCTTGTGGGCTTTTGGGGATGGTGGTTGAGGTGATTGGCCTGCACGAGAGGCCCACTCTGTGGCACAGCGTGTAAAATTGGGATCATGTACACCTGCCAGCTGATGTAAGTGGGCAGGTAGAATTTCCTTCACAAGGTCGTCGGATGCTGATAAGGAGGACAGGAAGGCTGGAACAGCGATTTGCGTTGCTATTCGAACTCTGAGGCCCCCAAGTCTTACGGGAAGAGAGGCTTGTTTCCACTGTAGGTCATCGAGAGAGAGGTTAAGGGCTTTTTCTAGCATTGATTTCAGTAACCGGTCATACTCACACAGTTTTTGGCTACTGTAAGATGGTGAACACCTCAGAAAGTAGGTTAACCTGGGGAGGGACAGACATCTGGTGATGAGGTAGAGTGCATCATGAGCATCAATATCCTCAATCCTCCCATCCATCCTCTTAAGGTCGGCGATTTTCTTAACAAGGACCTCATCGATGGCTTTCAACCCCAGGGGAGCTCCTAGGAGTGTGCTGTCTTCAGGTTTAGTTTTATGGATATTTGGCAGAAGACCCCTCTATTCTCTCTACGATGCCCTGGTTGGAACATATTATTTCACGTTGACCAGACCACACACTAGAAATTGAAGAACCTGCTGCAGTTCTCATTACTACTATCCCCTCTACACCTGACTTTCCTCCTCAGCTCTCTCTTGCCTATTTAATGCCTGTCCCTACCTCCCCATCACAATCGACTTGAGAATGGTCCAGGACGGACCGAAACGTCGTCGTCCCTTCAATTTCTAGTGTGTGGTCTGGTCAACATACTTCAGCCACGTTATTGTGACTCATCGCCTGCATATTATTTCACATTTAGAAGGGTTCAGGGTGAGGCCTAAAACTGCACCTTGCTCCTGGATTTTTCTGATGTCCTCCAGGATTGAGTCTTGGGAACCAGCTAGAGTACCATCATCCAAGAACCAGATGTTAAGCTCGCTGGACAGGACCTCTGTGACTTCTTTGATGACTAAGCAGAAAAGGAGAGGAGCAAGGGGGTCACCCTGTTGGACGCCTTCTCGCGAGTCAATTTCATGTTCGCCAAAAAGTAGCTTTTATATATATATATATATATATATATATATATATATATATATATATAACTTTTTAGACACTCAACCCACCAGGGGACTCGAACACTGGCCAACAAGGTGGCAGTTGCATGCTGTATCCACTACACCATACTTCAAAGCCATTAAGAAAGGTAGGAATTCTGGGGTATTTAACCAACCAGAACTCCAATCCTCTCCCAGGCAATGAGATAGTGTGGGACCTCTGATGCTCTTTCATCGGTTCCTGTTATATGGGAAAACTCAGTGTCAAATGCTTAATGCACAGACTACCCTATTCCAGTAGCTGAAGTTTATAACTTTTTAGACACTCAACCCACCAGGGGACTCGAACACTGGCCAACAAGGTGGCAGTTGCATGCTGTATCCAGTTATTTATCCAGTCTAAAAAGTTATAAACTTCAGCTACTGGAATAGGGTAGTCTGTGCATATATATATATATATATATATATATATATATATATATATATATATATATATATATATATATATATATATATATATATATATATATTGGTTTCAGTTGCATATTGTCCTGGGGACCATTCAGGCTTGTTCGCATATATATTGGTGTATAGTGGCAGCAGGTTTTCTTTCAAACATGTTTCATTGAATATGACCGCATATTCTGTATTTATTATTTTCTGGTTTAGGGCTTCTATCCCTCTAACTATTTTCTTAGCATCAGGGCTTAATTGGAATAGGAGTTCTCCAAAACTCATTTTCGTACTTTTAAGGTGAAGAATAGAAGTGATTTACTATAGAGTGTATTACTCTTATTTGTATAATTTGCACGACGTTTCGAACCTCCATGGTTCATTCTCAAGTGAACAGATCTTACAATACTAGTTGATTTTATACCCGCATTAGGTCAGGTGATAATACAATGAAGGTGAAAAACATGGGGGGATACATAAGGGATAAACATAGGGGCTGCAGAAGGCTTATTGGCCCATACGAGGCATCTCCTATCTAAACACAAAGATTAATCCAGTGTAATTGGCCTGTTATGTTGGACATTGTCTTCTGTGTTGGCATCGATATGTTCTTGTCTTGTCCTTACTCTCATGGTGGGTAGAGTAAATAGTTCCGTGATTTGGGTGTTCATGGTAGGTCGCTCTATTCTTATGTGAATTGCCTCAAGAATTTGTAATCTTCTTGAATCTTGGGTTTTGTCTATTATGCAAGTATTCTTGTTCAACATTTCTCTTGTTAGAGTAATGTCATGGGCTTGTCTCATGTAATTCCTAGGGGCACCAGATTGAAGATGGCATGTCAAACGCCTCGTCAGCTTGGTCGACGTCATACCTATGTACTTACATTGAAGGTTACATCCTTCGTGGGGGCAAGTGTACATGTATACAACGCTTGACTGCTGTAGAGGGTTCTCCGTCGGCTTCGGGCTGTTTTTGATAAGGAGTTCGGAAGTCTTCTTGGTTTTGTAGAATATTATCAGGTTTATGTTTTGGTTAGGAGTAGTGCTTTTTACTCCTTTACGGATTATTTCTTTCATTATTCTTTCCTCTTTTATATGTTCACTGTGCATGGTTGATTTGTAATATAATTTTATTGGGGGTGTTGTGGTTTCTGTTCTAGGTTCTGAATTATACCAACGGTCCAAGTGTCTTCTTATAGCAGCGTTTATTTCCGCGTTGCTATATCCGTTGTTCACCAATACCTGAGTTACTCTTTCAAACTCTCTACTCACGTTGCTCCATTCAGAGCAGTGGGTAAGCGCTCGACGAATATAAGCATTGAGAACACTGGCTTTGTATCTTTGGGGGCACTCACTTCTACCGTTCAGGCATAATCCTATGTTGGTGGGCTTGGTATATACGTTGGTGCTTAAATCAAATCAATTACAAATCAACCATGCACAGTGAACATATAAAAGAGGAAAGAATAATGAAAGAAATAATCCGTAAAGGAGTAAAAAGCACTACTCCTAACCAAAACATAAACCTGATAATATTCTACAAAACCAAGAAGACTTCCGAACTCCTTATCAAAAACAGCCCGACATTTTTCTTCTTATATGACTGTGTAGTAACTTAGGTTGTTTTTTCGCTTTGATTGCAATATCGTTCTCATAGTCCTTTTCCGATGTTCGTCTTATGTTAATGTAATCGTTCCTAGCTCTGTTGTATCTGCTTCTGTTGTCCTCTGTTCTTTGTCTTCTGTACTTCCTCCACTCCCGCCTGCTGGCCATTTTTGCTTCCTGACACTGTCTATTAAACCATGGGTTATTATATTCCTTCTTATTTTTTCCCTTTACCGTTGGTATAAATCTCTCTTCGGCCTCCTGGCATTTCTGTATGACTAGGTCTATCATATCTCTCATGTGTGTGTGTGTGTATATGTGTGTGTGTGTGTGTGTGTGTGTGTGTGTGTGTGTGTATATGTGTGTGTGTGTGTGTGTGTGTGTGTGTGTGTGTGTGTGTGTGTATGCTTATCCCTCCCTATTGTTGTGCCTTGGCCTAGTTAATATTTACAAGGTAATTCTTGGTAATGATGGCCTGTAGTACTATGTTCGCAAACGTGTGGTGTGGTGGTGGTGGAGTGGTGATTGTGGTGGAGTGGTGATTGTGGTGGAGTGGTGAGGGTGGTGGTAGAGGGTGAGGGTGGTGGTGGTGGTGGAGGGGTGAGTGTGGTGGAGTGGTGTGTAGGTGGTGGTTCTGGAACCATCGACAGACAAAATATAGACACCATACAAAACACAATACCAATTACAGCCCCGCTCCTGTGCCGGGTAAGTCCACTACGGGCTCACCATAGACCGTGCTACTGGCAACTTTTTGTTCCCAGTAGCTGACTCTGAAACAACAACAACAACAACAACCCACAAACAAGTTAAATGTGACGAGGAGGACACAATGGAGAGCGACAGTGTGAGGGGGGGGGGGGAGTGAGGCCCAGGACGCTACACAACAATATTGTGTTGTGTGTCTGTCTTTTTTTTTTTTGGGGGGGGGGGGGAGTAAAGAGGAAGGAGAGGCGTAAGTGAAGGGAAGTATAGAAGTGGGAAAAACAGTGAGAGGTATGAAAGCAGGCGGCGGGCTGTCCGCCTTGCTGACACCATGTGTGGGTGTTGGCAGCTAAGCTAAGCTGGCTCCCTCTTGTCAGGGAGCTGTGAGTGTGTGAGAGGTTCTTCACATGTGTTTCACCATATATGGATGTCTATAGATGAATACTGTGTAGCATTCATATGTACACACTCCGATGCTTCAGTGAACCACTATCAACCCACCTCCCTCCCCGCAGGTGGCCACACCCCGCCCTCTGTGTAGGAAGGGGGGGGGGAGAGAGAGAGAGAGAGAGAGAGAGAGAGAGAGAGAGAGAGAGAGAGAGAGAGAGAGAGAGAGAGAGAGAGAGAGAGAGAGAGAGAGAGAGAGGAGAGAGAGAGAGGAGAGAGAGAGAGAGAGGAGAGAGAGAGAGAGAGGAGAGAGAGAGAGAGAGGAGAGAGAGAGAGAGGAGAGAGAGAGAGAGAGAGAGAGAGAGAGAGAGAGAGAGAGAGAGAGAGAGAGAGAGAGAGAGAGAGAGAGAGAGAGAGAGAGAGAGAGAGGAGAGAGAGAGAGAGGAGAGAGAGAGAGGAGAGAGAGAGAGGAAGAGAGAGAGAGAGAGAGAGAGAGAGAGAGAGAGAGAGAGAGAGAGAGAGAGAGAGAGAGAGAGAGAGAGAGAGAGAGAGAGAGAGAGGAGAGAGAGAGAGAGAGAGAGAGAGAGAGAGAGAGAGAGAGAGAGAGAGAGAGAGAGAGAGAGAGAGAGAGAGAGAGAGAGAGAGAGAGAGAGAGAGAGAGAGAGAGAGAGAGAGAGAGAGAGAGAGAGAGAGAGAGAGAGAGAGAGAGAGAGGAGAGAGAGAGGAGAGAGAGAGAGAGAGAGAGAGAGAGAGAGAGAGAGAGAGAGAGAGAGAGAGAGAGAGAGAGAGAGAGGAGAGAGAGAGAGAGGAGAGAGAGAGAGAGGAGAGAGAGAGAGAGAGAGAGAGAGAGAGAGAGAGAGAGAGAGAGAGAGAGAGAGAGAGAGAGAGAGAGAGAGAGAGAGAGAGAGAGAGAGAGAGAGAGAGAGAGAGAGAGAGAGAGAGAGAGAGAGAGAGAGAGAGAGAGAGAGAGAGAGAGAGAGAGAGAGAGAGAGAGAGAGAGAGAGAGAGAGAGAGAGAGAGAGAGAGAGAGAGAGAGAGAGAGAGAGAGAGAGAGAGAGAGAGAGAGAGAGAGAGAGAGAGAGAGAGAGAGAGAGAGAGAGAGAGAGAGAGAGGAGAGAGAGAGAGAGAGAGAGAGAGAGAGAGAGAGAGAGAGAGAGAGAGAGAGAGAGAGAGAGAGAGAGAGAGAGAGAGAGAGAGAGAGAGAGGAGAGAGAGAGAGAGAGAGAGAGAGAGAGAGAGAGAGAGAGAGAGAGAGAGAGAGAGAGAGAGAGAGAGAGAGAGAGGAGAGAGAGAGAGAGAGAGAGAGAGAGAGGAGAGAGAGAGAGAGAGAGGAGAGAGAGAGAGGAGAGAGAGAGAGAGAGGAGAGAGAGAGAGAGAGGAGAGAGAGAGAGAGAGAGAGAGAGAGAGGAGAGAGAGAGAGAGAGGAGAGAGAGAGAGGAGAGAGAGAGAGAGAGAGAGAGAGAGAGAGAGAGAGAGAGAGAGAGAGAGAGAGAGAGAGAGAGAGAGAGAGAGAGAGAGAGAGAGAGGAGAGAGAGAGAGAGGAGAGAGAGAGAGAGAGAGAGAGAGAGAGAGAGAGAGAGAGAGAGAGAGAGAGAGAGAGAGAGAGAGAGAGAGAGAGAGAGAGAGAGAGAGAGAGAGAGAGAGAGAGAGAGGAGAGAGAGAGAGAGAGGAGAGAGAGAGAGAGAGGAGAGAGAGAGAGAGAGGAGAGAGAGAGAGAGAGAGAGAGAGAGAGAGAGAGAGAGAGAGAGAGAGAGAGAGAGAGAGAGAGAGAGAGAGAGAGAGAGAGAGAGAGAGAGAGAGAGAGAGAGAGAGAGAGAGAGAGAGAGAGAGAGAGAGAGAGAGAGAGAGAGAGAGAGAGAGAGAGAGAGAGAGAGAGAGAGAGAGAGAGAGAGAGAGAGAGAGAGAGAGAGAGAGAGAGAGAGAGAGAGAGAGAGAGAGAGAGAGAGAGAGAGAGAGAGAGAGAGAGAGAGAGAGACCGACCACATGCACAACCTGTATATCTTTGCTCAATAACGACGGCTTAACGTCCCATCCCAAATCCTGATCCCTTCCAAGTGATAAATGGTCGTAATGGCTTGGCGCTTTCTCCTCATAGTTCCATTCTATTCGGCAGCGTGAGAGAGTTGTGGACAACACTGTAGTAACATCACCAACAACAATACCCAGTGTCTGGGAGGTGGCACACTGTACACTAGAGATGAAGGGTGGACAGGTCGTGTGCGTCAGTGGTGTGTGTGCTGGGGCTGTGCCCAACATGTGCCGTATATATAATATCGGTCCTAAGGTGTGGGTGATGGAGGGGAGAGTGGGAATGATGGGGGAGGGGAGGGGGGAGGAGTGGGGGAAGATGGAGAGGGGGGGGGGAGGGGTACTGAACTAGAAATACTAATTAATGAACTTAATAAAGGTGGACTAGAACACACTACATTTTAACTCGTAACTAAATCAAACATTAACATAAAGCTTGAACAATAAATGCTGATATGACAACACATAATAACTGAACAATTGCTCACACACTAATAATTACTCCTTAACAATACTCGGTAATTACCACACTATTATTTCAGCCCCCCCCCCCCCCCCCCGAGGGAACACACTCCTCAAGTCACTCCCAGCACTCACAAATAAATAAATAATAAATAATTAAAAACTGCACGCTAGACAAACAAATGTAAACATCGGTAATATTAATTACAAAGCTAATTTGGTTATATTGTAATTCTCTTCAGTAATACGACAACTGTTCTCAACTGTCTAGGACAGGAAGACTGTACCAGTCTCAGGCACGAGGAGAACACCCACCACCCCTAAAGTCTTCCTAAGGTTCCCCTACGTCAAGAAACTGACGTACTAAAGTGCCCTTATCCTAACCTACCAAAGACCCCAAATTAGAAAACGGGACAATATGTCATTCAGTGTGTCAATTTCGCGAGCCACGACCGTTTTCTACTAAGACAATTTCTGGCCTAAGGGTGAGTATAAGTCAAAATCCCACCTTCCCCCCCAGGGGAGCCCTCCCCCAGGGGAGCCCCTCACCCAGGGGAGCCCTTCCCCAGGGGAGCCCTCCACCAGGGGAGCCCTCCCCCAGGGGAGCCCTCACCCAGGGAGCCCCTCCCCCAGGGGAGCCCTCCCCCAGGGAGCCCCTCACCCAGGGGAGCCCTCACCAAGGGAAAGCCCTCACCCAGGGGAGCCCTCACCCAGGGGAGCCCTCACCCAGGGGAGCCCTCACCCAGGGAAAGCCCTCACCCAGGGGAGCCCTCACCCAGGGGAGCCCTCACCCAGGGAAAGCCCTCACCCAGGGGGAGCCCTCACCCAGGGGGAGCCCTCACCCAGGGGAGCCCTCACCCAGGGAAAGCCCTCACCCAGGGGGAGCCCTCACTTAGGGGGAGCCCTCACCCAGGGGAGCCCTCACCCAGGGAAAGGCCTCACCCAGGGGGAGCCCTCACCCAGGGGAGCCCTCACCCAGGGAAAGCCCTCACCCAGGGGGAGCCCTCACCCAGGGGAGCCCTCACCCAGGGGAGCCCTCACCCAGGGGAGCCCTCACCCAGGGAAAGCCCTCACCCAGGGGAGCCCTCACCCAGGGGGAGCCCTCACCCAGGGGAGCCCTCAAGCCCCACCCAGGGGGAGCCCTCACCCAGGGGGAGCCCTCACCCAGGGGAGCCCTCACCCAGGGGAGCCCTCACCCAGGGAAAGCCCTCACCCAGGGGAGCCCTCACCCAGGGGGAGCCCTCACCCAGGGGAGCCCCCACCCAGGGGAGCCCTCACCCAGGGGGAGCCCCCACCCAGGGGAGCCCTCACCCAGGGGAGCCCTCACCCAGGGGGAGCCCTCACCCAGGGGGAGCCCTCACCCAGGGGGAGCCCTCCACCAGGGGAGCCCTCACCCAGGGGGAGCCCCACCCAGGGGAGCCCTCACCCAGGGGGAGCCCCACCCAGGGGAGCCCTCACCCAGGAGGAGCCACTCACCCAGGAGAGCCCCCACCCAGGGGAGCCCTCCACCAGGGGAGCCCTCCCCCAGGGGAGCCCTCCACCAGGGGAGCCCTCCCCCAGGGGAGCCCCTCACCCAGGGGAGCCCCTCACCCAGGGGAGCCCCTCACCCAGGGGAGCCCCCACCCAGGGGAGCCCTCCCCCAGGGGAGCCCCCACCCAGGGGAGCCCTCCCCCAGGGGAGCCCCCACCCAGGGGAGCCCCCACCCAGGGGAGCCCCCACCCAGGGGAGCCCTCACCCAGGGGAGCCCCTCACCCAGGGGAGCCCTCACCCAGGGAAAGCCCTCACCCAGGGGAGCCCTCACCCAGGGAAAGCCCTCACCCAGGGGAGCCACTCACCCAGGGGGAGCCACTCACCCAGGAGAGCCCCCACCCAGGGGAGCCCTCACCCAGGGGAGTCCTCACCCAGGGGGAGCCCCACCCAGGGGGAGCCCCACCCAGGGGAGTCCTCACCCAGGGGAGCCCCTCACCCAGGGGGAGCCCCACCCAGGGGGAGCCCCACCCAGGGGGAGCCCTCCACCAGGGGGAGCCCTCCACCAGGGGAGCCCTCACCCAGGGGGAGCCCCACCCAGGGGAGCCCTCAAGCCCCACCCAGGGGGAGCCCCACCCAGGGGAGCCCTCAAGCCCCACCCAGGGGGAGCCCCACCCAGGGGGAGCCCCACCCAGGGGAGCCCTCACCCAGGGGGAGCCCTCCACCAGTGGAGCCCTCACCCAGGGGGAGCCACTCACCCAGGAGAGCCCCCACCCAGGGGGAGCCACTCACCCAGGGGGAGCCACTCACCCAGGAGAGCCCCCACCCAGGGGGAGCCCTCCACCAGTGGAGCCCTCACCCAGGGGGAGCCACTCACCCAGGAGAGCCCCCACCCAGGGGAGCCCTCATCCAGGGGAGTCCTCACCCAGGGGGATCCCAACCCAGGGGGAGCCCCACCCAGGGGGAGCCCCACCCAGGGGAGTCCTCACCCAGGGGAGCCCCTCACCCAGGGGGAGCCCCACCCAGGGGGAGCCCCACCCAGGGGAGCCCTCACCCAGGGGGAGCCCTCCACCAGGGGAGCCCTCACCCAGGGGGAGCCCCACCCAGGGGAGCCCTCACCCAGGGGGAGCCCCCCACCAGGGGAGCCCCCACCCAGGGGAGCCCCTCACCCAGGGGAGCCCCCACCCAGGGGAGCCCTCACCCAGGGGGAGCCCTCACCCAGGGGAGCCCTCACCCAGGGAAAGCCCTCACCCAGGGGAGCCCTCACCCAGGGGGAGCCCCTCACCCAGGGGGAGCCCTCACCCAGGGGAGCCCCCACCCAGGGGAGCCCTCACCCAGGGGGAGCCCTCACCCAGGGGAGCCCTCACCCAGGGGGAGCCCTCACCCGGGGGGAGCCCTCCACCAGGGGAGCCCTCACCCAGGGGGAGCCCCACCCAGGGGGAGCCTCTCACCCAGGGGGAGCCCCACCCAGGGGGAGCCTCTCACCCAGGGGAGCCCTCACCCAGGGGGAGCCCCACCCAGGGGAGCCCCCACCCAGGGGGAGCCCTCACCCAGGGGCACTCCCCATCCCTGGCACGTCTCCCTCACATATCAAAGTCACTACCTTCAAGAATGCGTAATTCTCCTCCCAGCATTGATACCATTGGTGTAAATAAATACAAGACAATGACAGTCAGTTGTGGACACTCGACACACACTCACCAAGTTGACCACACCACTCACTAGAAGTTGAAGGGACGACGACGTTTCGGTCCGTCCTGGACCATTCTCAATCGACTTGAGAATGGTCCAGGACGGACCGAAACGTTGTCGTCCCTTCAACTTCTAGTGTGTGGTCTGGTCAACATACTTCAGCCACGTTATTGTGACTCATCGCCTGCACATTCACTAACACCACCCACAAACACCCTCGAGTCAGTAATGACTGATAAAGATTAAGCCAGCCAAGAGGTGGCACGGGCATGAATAGCCCGTAATAGTCAGTAATGGGGTAAAAGATCTAAAGATAGGGGGACTTGGCTCTGCCCTCCACTATGGAAGACGGCAAGCAGGGGGGAGGGGGTAGAAATAGCCTAAGCTACTCTATCCCTTTGAGATGTATTTCTATTCTTGTCTCAATAAACATGAACTTGACTGCAAGCAACCCGCTATGCCCCTGTTACCTAGCAGTAAAATAGGTACCTGGGTGTTAGTCAGCTGTCACGGGCTGCTTCCTGGGGGTGGAGGCCTGGTCGAGGACCGGGCCGCGGGGACACTAAAGCCCCGAAATCATGTCAAGATAACACCCCCCCCCCCCGAGACGCTTAGGGCGTCGCGTCTATTTCTCCTCAAGTGAGGAATCAGGAGACATTGGTCAATACTGAGAGTGAGCCGAGGTGTAGTGACCACCACAATACTGAGCTGAGGTGTATAGTGACCACCACAATACTGAGCTGAGGTGTATAGTGACCACCACAATACTGAGCTGAGGTGTATAGTGACCACCACAATACTGAGCTGAGGAGTGTAGTGACCACCACAATACTGAGCTGAGGAGTGTAGTGACCACCACAATACTGAGCTGAGGTGTATAGTGACCACCACAATACTGAGGTGAGGAGTGTAGTGACCACCACAATACTGAGGTGAGGGGGTAGTGACCACCACAATACTGAGGTGAGGAGTGTAGTGACCACCACAATACTGAGGTGAGGTGTATAGTGACCACCACAATACTGAGGTGAGGAGTGTAGTGACCACCACAATACTGAGGTGAGGTGTATAGTGACCACCACAATACTGAGGTGAGGAGTGTAGTGACCACCACAATACTGAGGTGAGGAGTGTAGTGACCACCACAATACTGAGGGGAGGGGGTAGTGACCACCACAATACTGAGGTGAGGGGGTAGTGACCACCACAATAAAGACACTCCAGCTCACCGTCAACTTCCTCCAGGAGGAGTAGACATGTGCGCGGCCCCAGCGAGTAGACATGTGCGCGGCCCCAGCGAGTAGACATGTGCGCGGCCCCAGCGAGTAGACATGTGCGCGGCCCCAGCGAGTAGACATGTGCGCGGCCCCAGCGAGTAGACATGTGCGCGGCCCCAGCGAGTAGACATGTGCGCGGCCCCAGCGAGTAGACATGTGCGCGGCCCCAGCGAGTAGACATGTGCGCGGCCCCAGCGAGTAGACATGTGCGCGGCCCCAGCGAGTAGACATGTGCGCGGCCCCAGCGAGTAGACATGTGCGCGGCCCCAGCGAGTAGACATGTGCGCGGCCCCAGCGAGTAGACATGTGCGCGGCCCCAGCGAGTAGACATGTGCGCGGCCCCAGCGAGTAGACATGTGCGCGGCCCCAGCGAGTAGACATGTGCGCGGCCCCAGCGAGCAGACATGTGCGCGGCCCCAGCGAGCAGACATGTGCGCGGCCCCAGCGAGCAGACATGTGCGCGGCCCCAGCGAGCAGACATGTGCGCGGCCCCAGCGAGCAGACATGTGCGCGGCCCCAGCGAGCAGACATGTGCGCGGCCCCAGCGCGGGAAGACCGGCCGCACACGGGACAGTTGGCGGCCGCGGCAAAGTAATTCGATTAGATCAATGTTGGGACATACACATGGTGAGGTGCGGGCCGGAGGCACAAGGCCCGCTCCTCACATAGTCAACCATGTACTTGATGCCAGTACAGTGGGGCCAGTACAGTGGGGCCAGTACAGCGGGGACAGTACAGCCCGGCCAGTACAGCCCGGCCAGTACAGCCCGGCCAGTACAGCGGGGACAGTAGAGCGCGGCCAGTACAGCGCGGCCAGTACAGCCCGGCCAGTACAGCCCGGCCAGTACAGCCCGGCCAGTACAGCCCGGCCAGTACAGCGGGGACAGTACAGCCCGGCCAGTACAGCCCGGCCAGTACAGCCCGGCCAGTACAGCGGGGACAGTACAGCGGGGCCAGTACAGCGCGGCCAGTACAGCCCGGCCAGTACAGCCCGGCCAGTACAGCCCGGCCAGTACAGCCCGGCCAGTACAGCCCGGCCAGTACAGCGGGGACAGTAGAGCGCGGCCAGTAGAGCGCGGCCAGTAGAGCGCGGCCAGTACAGCGCGGCCAGTACAGCGGGGACAGTACAGCGCGGCCAGTACAGCGCGGCCTGAAGAGCGACTTCAAGTGACTTCGACTTCATTTCCATTACAAAATAAAAAAAAAATGATACCAAAGGTGTTCCAGAGTCCTACAGGCATTTGCTGTAGAACAGTTGCGGCATAACGACTCTGCGCTGATTAGGACCATTCTGCGCAAGTTAGGACGACTCTGCGCAGGTTAGGACGACTCTGCGCAGGTTAGGACGACTCTGCGCAGGTTAGGACGACTCTGCGCAGGTTAGGACGACTCTGCGCAGGTTAGGACGACTCTGCGCAGGTTAGGACGAGTCTGCGCAGGTTAGGACGACTCTGCGCAGGTTAGGACGACTCTGCGCAGGTTAGGACGACTCTGCGCAGGTTAGGACGACTCTGCGCAGGTTAGGTAGGCGCGGCGAGACTCGCGCACCTTACAACACGACCTCGACTAGTACCTGTAGTCGGGTCCCACAGTTCTTTTCAGCAAGTCGGGCCGATTGTCACGCTTGTCTGGGGAAACATGATCGGTGCGGCTGTTGCGTGCCGCGACCCGCAGGCGCCCACATATCGGAAACCCGTCCGGCACTTCCTGCAGGAACTTGTCCAATTTCCTTCTGAGAATTTCCACTTTTCTTGCAGCAATATTTCTTTCTTTTGGTGGAGGCCCCTGTCCTCAGGTGAGGGTCCTGGGCCGTCACGTGTTCCTAGCGTGGCCCGTGACCTGGGGGGGGGGGCGGGGCGTGACCTGGGGGGGGGAGGGCGTGACCTGGGGGGGGGCGGGGCGTGACCTGGGGGGGGGGCGGGGCGTGACCTGGGGGGGGCGGGGCGTGACCTGGGGGGGGGGCGGGGCGTGACCTGGGGGGGGGGGGCGGGGCGTGACCTGGGGGGACCCACCCACCGCCACAATGTCACCCTGGAGTCTACTACATTACCTGTCAACCACCATCACTCAGGCCCAATGGTCCCCCCCCCCAGATGGAGGGGGGGGAGAGGGGGGGAGAGAGAGAGAGAGAGAGAGAGAGAGAGAGAGAGAGAGAGAGAGAGAGAGAGAGAGAGAGAGAGAGAGAGAGAGAGAGAGAGAGAGAGAGAGAGAGAGAGAGAGAGAGAGAAAAGGGGGGAGGGAGGGGGCGAAAGGACGAAGGGGGAGGGGGCACACCCGCAGAGCAAATGTATTTACTATTTGTATTTTGCTATTTGTGAGTGCCGGCTCGAGCTGCTAGCTCTTGGATCCCGCCTTTCTACCTGTCGGTTGTTTGTCTAATGTACCGACTTCTGAGTTAATTTCCCGTATCCTGTCTACTACATATTTCACACACACACACACACACACACACACACACACACACACACACACACACACTAGAGATACACACACACACACACACACACACACACACACTAGAGATACACACACACACACACACACACACAGATATTAGAAAGAACTTTTTTAGTGTCAGGGTGGTTGACAAATGGAATGCATTAGGAAGTAATGAGGCGGACTCCATACACAGTTTCAAGTGTAGATATGATAGAGCCCAATAGGCTCAAGAACCTGTACACCAATCGATTGACAGTTGAGAGCCGGGACCAAAGAGCCGAAGCTCAACTCCCACAAGCACAACAAGGCGAGTACATCCCAAGGAAGCAGCCCGTAGCAGCTACCTAATTTCGCAGGTACCTATTTACTGCTAGGAGAATAGAAGCATCAGACGCAAGAAACTCTGGCCATTTGTTTCTGCCTAGACCGCGAATCGAACCCGGGCCGTCAGGACTACGTCCCCAGAATGCTGTCCGCTCGGCTGCGGGTATGACACACACACACACGCATACATACGCGCATACACACACACACACACACACACACACACACACACACACACACACACACACACACACACACACACACACACACACGTACATTCATGGTCATTCATGGAGATGATTGCTAAGGCATGGAAGGAAGTCAGTGGGGAATTGAAGGACCTGAGGGAAACTATATGTAAGCTGCAGATAGAACTAAGTGCAGCACAAGAGGAGATAAAAAGCCTAAAAACAGGCCCTCCTCAGACTCTGGCCCAGGGGACCAACCCCCAGGTGCCAGGAGATGTAGCTATGGCAGGGACCCCTACAATTGGCCCAACCTTTGCTGAAATGCTCAAGAGCCCAGGAGCAATGTCCACAGTCAAGGATGTTGTAATGAAAGCAGTAACCTCACAGGAGGCAGCTAGATGCACAAGCCAGCTAATGGAAAGGAAAAGAGCTGTAGTAGTGGTAGGTGTCGAGGAACAAGAGGGCTCCACAAGGGAGGAAACGAGGACTAAAGACAAAGCTGCAGTGGCAGGGATATTAAAAGAGATAGGAATGGAAGGGGCTGAACGAGACATAGAACAGTTTTTCCGGATTGGCCAGTACAACAGAGACAAAAAAAGATTGATCAAGGTAGTATTCAAGAGCGAGGACATCAAAGAGGACATTCTAGTAAGGAAGAACAAACTGAGGCATGCAAGGAACTACAAAGAGGTATATGTTCAGAGGGACATGACCAGAGACGAGATAGTAAGGGCAGCAGATGCAAGGAAAAGGCGCAAGGAGAGGGAAGAGAGCCAGGGAACCTCAGCCTCCAACCCAGCAATCCCAGAGGGGAGTGGGGAACCCCAATCCAGCAACCCAGGAACCCCAGGGGGGAATGCAACACCCCAGTCCACCACCCAATAGGGCCCTCTCTACCCCCCAGCACAAACCCTTCCTTGCCCCTGCATAATGCCCATCATGAAACCCAAATCCTCCCCCTCCCCTTACCCCAAGTAGCCCCTGCTTTCCCAACCCCTGGTCTTCTCCCTGCCCCAAGCAGGCCTGAGCAAGACCAAAGCCCTCTATCCCCCACTCCACCTCCCTCCAAACCCCTGTCAACTACATCGCAGGAGGGCGTGCCCTCTCCCCAAGCAATCCCTGCTCCCTCACCCCCAGGACTTCTTCCTGACCCAAGCAGGCCTGAGGAAGACCTAAGCCCTCCACCCCCCACCCCACCTCCCCCTGAACCCCTGGCAACTACCTCACAGGAGGAGGAGCCTACCCAAGTAGCAAGGACCATAGAACAACCTCCTACACTTGTAGGGAGTGTGGGTGAAATTGGATATAAGAAAGTGAGCTTCAAGGTAATGTACTCAAACATTGATGGGATTACCAATAAAGCAAGTGAACTGGCAGAAAGGGTGCAAGAAGAAAACCCTGATGTAATAGGACTAACAGAAACAAAATTGTCAGGAGTCATAACAGATGCTGTGTTTCCAAAGGACTACTATATAGTAAGGAAAGAGAGGGAAGGGAGAGGAGGTGGAGGAGTGGCCCTGCTGATAAGGAAGGACTGGAGTTTTGATGAGATGGAAATTCCGGGCTGTGACGGATTCAGAGATTACATAACAGGAACTATAACAATGGGTGGACCTAAGATAATAGTGACAGTCATTTACAACCCTCCCCTAAATGACAGAAGACCTAGACAGGAGTTTGATAGGAACAACATGGCAACTATTAATATAATAGAGAGAGCAGCTTCAGTTGCCTGCAGGAATGGCTCAAGACTCTTAATCATGGGTGATTTCAACCATGGAAAGATAGACTGGGAGAATGGGGACCCACATGGTGGTGCAGATACGTGGCGAGCTAAACTCTTGGAAGTGGCAACAAGGAATTTTCTGAGTCAGCATGTCAAGGAACCCACAAGAATGAGAGGCAATGATGAACCAGCTAGACTCGACTTAATATTCACCCTAAATGAGTCAGAAATAAGGGAAGTCAAAGTTGAAGCCCCCATAGGAATGAGTGACCACAGTGTACTGACCTTTGAGTACTTGGTGGAGGTAGGGATAACCTATCCAAGGATGGGAGTGGAGGGGAAAAGACTGAATTACCGAAGAGGAAAATATGACGAGATGAGGAACTTCCTAATGGGAATACCATGGGAAACAGAACTTAGAGACAAGAATGTGCAGGTCATGATGGATATTGTCACCCAAAAGTGCCAGGAAGCTGCAGACAGGTTTATCCCCGTCCGAAAGGAGAAAAACGAAAAACAACAGAAAAACCCATGGTTCAACCAGGAATGTAAGGTAGCGAAACAACTGAGTAAAAGAACATGGAGAAACTACAGAAATAACAGAACACCAGAGAGCAGGGAGAGGTACCAGAGGGCCAGAAATGAGTACATCAGAGTGAGGAGGGAAGCAGAGAGACAGTTTGAAAATGACATCGCGAGTAAAGCCAAGACCCAACCAAAGCTGCTCCACAGCCATATCAGGAGGAAAACAGCAGTGAAGGAACAAGTGATGAAGCTGCGGAAAGGGGAGAACAGATACACAGAGAATGACAAGGAGGTGTGTGAAGAACTCAACAAGAGATTCCAGGAGGTCTTCACAATAGAACAAGGAGAAGCCCCTGCACTAAATGAGGAGGCGGCAACCTTGGAAACCTTGGAGGAATTTGACCTCACCAGTGATGAGGTCAAAAGGTGTCTGCTGGAGCTAGATGTGACAAAGGCTGTTGGGCCTGATAGAATCTCACCATGGATACTAAAGGAAGGTGCAGAAGCACTAAGTGTGCCACTCTCTATGGTGTATAACAGGTCACTGGAAACAGGAGACTTACCAGAAAGTTGGAAGACAGCTAACGTGGTCCCAATATACAAAAAGGGTGACAGGCAAGAGGCACTGAATTACAGGCCAGTTTCCTTAACTTGTATACCATGCAAGGTGCTGGAGAAGATCGTGAGGAAAAGGCTCGTAGAGCATCTGGAGGGAAATAACTTTGTAACGCACCACCAACATGGGTTCAGAGATGGTAAATCGTGCCTCACAGGGTTAATAGAATTTTATGACCAGGCAACGAAAATTAGGCAGGAAAGAGAAGGGTGGGCCGACTGCATTTTCCTGGATTGCCAAAAGGCCTTCGACACAGTACCCCATAAAAGGCTGTTAAAAAAGTTGGAGCAACAGGCAGGAGTAAAAGGGAAGGTGCTCCAGTGGATAAGGGAGTACTTAAGCAACAGGAAACAGCGAGTAACGGTGAGGGGGAAGACATCAGAGTGGCGAGATGTCACCAGCGGAGTCCCACAGGGCTCAGTACTTGGACCCATCCTGTTCCTAATATATGTGAACGATCTTCCAGAGGGTATAGACTCATTCCTCTCGATGTTTGCTGATGATGCAAAAATTATGAGAAGAATCAAGACGGATGAAGATAGACAGAGACTACAGGATGACCTGGATAAACTGGAGGAATGGTCTAGAAAATGGCTGCTGAAGTTCAACTCTGGAAAGTGTAAGGTGATGAAATTAGGCGAAGGGAGCAGGAGGCTGAACACAAGGTATCATCTGGGAGGGGAAATCCTGCAAGAATCAAATAGAGAGAAGGATCTGGGGGTTGATATCACACCGAACCTGTCCCCAGAGGCCCACATCAAAAGAATATCATCAGCGGCATATGCTAGACTGGCCAACATAAGAACTGCCTTCAGAAACTTGTGTAAGGAATCTTTCAGAACCCTGTATACCACTTATGTAAGACCAATCCTGGAGTATGCAGCTCCAGCCTGGAGTCCATACCTAGTTAAACACAAGACAAAGTTAGAGAAGATTCAGCGGTATGCCACCAGGCTCGTCCCGGAACTGAGAGGATTGAGCTACGAGGAAAGGCTAAAGGAGCTGAACCTCACATCCCTGGAAAACAGAAGAGTAAGGGGAGACATGATAACCACCTACAAAATTCTCAGGGGAATTGACAGGGTGGACAAAGACAAACTCTTCAGCACGGGTGGGACACGAACAAGGGGACACAGGTGGAAACTTAGTACCCAGATGAGCCACAGAGACGTTAGAAAGAATTTTTTCAGTGTCAGAGTAGTTAATAAATGGAATGCACTAGGAAGTGATGTGGTGGAGGCTGACTCCATACACAGTTTCAAATGTAGGTATGATAGAGCCCAGTAGGCTCAGGAATCTGTACACCAGTTGATTGATAGTTGAGAGGCGGGACCAAAGAGCCAAAGCTCAACCCCCGCAAGCACAATTAGGTGAGTACACACAGTTGTGCTAGTGCATAACATTAAATATCTCGGGACATACAAGATATTCAGAGTGGAAACACAACCAAGGATCTCACAGTGTTTCACAACAGATAAAAGAATGAATCATTATGATTGACATTTAATTTAGAAATACAATAAACCCCACAGTGACACGTGGCACCCCCGCCACACTGTTGCCACCACCACATCTAAATGAATTTCCCGCGTTGTTTGGAAAGAAAAGTGTCAGATATGTAATTCGTAACACACAAATTGAACAAAATATTAAAGCCTTACACACCAGAGGGCAACAAACAGGCTCTCACTCACACTGTGCTCTATATAGAGTCTCCACCTACACTTTGGAAGAATATCTACATAGTTGAGTTCAAATAAACAACTATGGCTAACTTAGGTCTTGTACGAAATGAGGACAAAGTGTAGAGTACCCAAATTATTGAAATTGTCAATTGTGATTTTCAATTGCAATTACTTAATGGGTCAATCGTCCAGCTGCTTTAAGAAAACAAGGAATGACAAGTCAACAAACTGGATTTGCTATGAGGATCATTAAATCTTCTTGAAGCTCGCAAAATGTCTGAAAAATATTTCTTCCTCAAAGGAGAAGAACTTCCTTGTTACTGCAGGTGCTCAAGTTTCCGAAAAGTTATAACCAAACGTAAAGGCCACCCGGGTGTGTTACGACACAGAAGGACTACAAAACTTAGTACCCAAATGAGCCACAGAGACAATAGAAAGAACTTTTGCAGTGGCAAGAGTAGGTAGTAAATGGAATGGATTAGGCAGTGATGTGGTGGAGGCTGACTCCATACACAGTTTCAAATGTAGATATGAAAGAGCTCGACAAGCTCACGAATCTGTAAACCAGTAGATTGAGTTTTTTTATTATTATTATTTTCTACCACAGACGTGGCCACACATTTACAATGCTAACCAGCATATATACATTTTCTTCTGTCCTCCATGGACAGGGTTAGAGATGTGTTAAACATATAGTTCAGGGGTTTATTGAACACTCAACCACAGAAGGTGATTCAGAGCTTTTAAAATGCTAAGCTAACCTACATACGTAAATACATAGATACACAGATCTACGTATGCCCTACATAAAGTGGTTGATGTGTCTTTTACATAGTGTCATTAATGTGCATTTATAAAGATGAAATGTATTTCTGATCAGCTTCCATTTATACTATTGATAATTACTTATTTACTTCCATTTATATTTTATACACATACATATACATACGTACATATATATATATATATATATATATATATATATATATATATATATATATATATATATATATATATATATATATATATATATATATACACACACACATGAATTCACATACATTTGTCTCTCTTACTCTGACAGGGTGAGATAGCTGATAGAGAAACTACTGTGCAATTAAGCACTTATCACTGAAGGTGATTAAGATGCTTTTTCAAGCTCAGGTTATATAGTTACATAATAAATATACATTGTATAATTGATACATTACATGGTCAATCTAGGGTACAAGTCCAATATATCACCAAATGTTCCAGTACTCATATAGTAATTACAGAGTTCAGCATACCTTAGCCCAGGAGGGCGAAAGTCAGTCAGTATGGGACATTCTACAATATAATGTTCAAGAGAGTGCATGTTTTCTCTTTCACAAAGTTGACACATTGTGTACTCGACATTTGGGTTTTGAGAAAGCTGCCAGTTACGTCTATATCCCAGGCGTATTCTGGCCACTATAACATCACATTGCCGGGTTCTTGTTCTATTAGTCCCATATGTGAATGTCTCCTCACGATATCTATCATAATATTTAATGCTACAACTTTCAGGTCTTTGTGAATTTGTTAGATCGGTGAGATCTTCATTAGATATTTGTTTAAGTATTCTCTTTGTCACTGCTAATGAAACACCCATATCAATTTCTACCACTGGTTTTCTGCAGGCTGTCTTAGCAAGCATATCAACAGTGTCATGCCTTGATATGCCAACATGTGATGGTATCCATAGGAATTTAATTTCAAATCTGTTTTCTTTAGCAGCTAAAACATTCTTTCGAATATCACTGACTATTTTCTGGGTGTCACTACTATGTGCATTCAGTGCCAGGAGTGCACTCTGCGAGTCACAGTATATAAGTCCACTGCCTTTGTCTTTTAAAAATTCAGTGGCAAGGTATATGCCTGCAAGTTCGGTTTGAGTTGTACTTGCCCAGTCATTGACGCGTTTCATTGCTGTATGTACGAGAGAAGATTGTTCAAATATGTTACATGCACATCCGGCACATCGTCCACCTTCTTCTACAGAGCCGTCGGTATAGCACTGATACACATCGTTACCCATACTCTGAGTACTCTCAGTGATGCTTTTCAGTGTTAACTGTTTTAATAATGTAGAGTACACACTATCTTTCTTGGGCGCATTTACAAAAAAGATAGATCCCAGTTATTCCATGGAGTAATTGGTTGATTAATCATTAATTGAGTTGGGTACATATTTAATATTTTGATGGAGTTGGCTACCTTGTAGAACCAAAATACATAATCAGATTTCGTTCTTCTTCTATAGACCTCAGGTGAGTGCAGCATATTAGAAAGTTTAGCTTGAAACTTCATGTGTTGTCTAGATCTACTCAATGCCTTCACGCCGAAAACTGTGATAATAGACAAAATTCTCTCACTTATGGTAGGTAATTTTAACTCTGCTCTCATATTAACTATTCTCGTGGACTTTGGAGCCCCAAGGATGAGACGCATAGCTTCATTTTGCAAGGTTTCAAGAGATTTCAGCTCTTTGTCAGTATACAGTGTGAGATGTAGAGCATTGTAGTCAATCACAGAGCGTATAAATGATACATAAAACATTCTAGCAAGTCTCACGTTAAGTCCATGATTGACACCAACAAAGACCCGCAAGGGCTTTAATCTCTCCCAAAGTTTCCTCTTGAGAGAAGAGAGGTACCCAGGGTCGTTAATGGGGACACCAAGGTATCTGTAAGACTCGCAGTTCTCAAGTGCTCGCCCATCTATATGATAATTGGCTGGTGGAATACCACATGGAATGATGGCACGAGTTTTCTGTACAGAGATAAGGAGGCCACATTCCTCAGCTCTAGTAGCAAAAGCGTCGAGCAGAACTTGCATTCTAGGGTCAGAGGCAGCCTGTAAACATATATCATCAGCAAAGAAAGTTGTGTAGAGAAACAGAAACGATAAAGCTAAAGTTGCAACAATTATACTGACTCCATGAGAGGCAAGGGGCAAAAGGCGTATTTCCCCCCGTGAAATAGAGGGGAAAACCCAAAATAGTTTTTCTCCTATGCAAAATCTAGACCAAAAACTACGCCTAGCCCGTTGTGAGGGGGTGATGGAACTTTAACAGACGATGAGAGAGAAATGCGTGAAATACTGAGAGTAAAATACACTTGTGTTCTCAGTAAGCCCTGTGAAGACACTGAAGATGAATGATCCAGACATGTTCTTCACGAATGTGACACCAACATCGACCCATATACCGTACGTCACCCCAAACCCACTGGACTTCAAAGTAGCCAAACAGCATGCCCAAGCACTCGGTACCGAGCACTTTTCTAGAATTTTCTATTCATCAAAAAGTGTAGAGGCTTAGGGCCCGCGCTGGAATATCCCTGCAAAAAAATAAAAAAGTGCCAAACATAACTCTCAGAGGCCCTATACATCACTTGGACCCGGAGCCTAGATACTGACGTACGTACTTACGTCAGTATCATATACTGACATACGTATATCATTTGACGTATTATATGATATACGACATATAACGTACGTAATACTTAAGCCTGACATACATAAAACGGAGATCGCGGCCACTTCACAAAGGAGGTAGTAGAGCATGTGCAAATAATTCAAGCCCAGTACCACTAACATGACCAGGGGCCTGACAGCTGAGTGGATAGCGCTTCGTATTCGTAGTCATGGGGTTCCGGGGTTCGATCCCCGGTGGAGGCGGAAAGTAATGGGCTGAGTTTCTTTCACCCTGATGCATCTGTTCACTTAGCAGTAAATAGGTACCTGGGACAGCTGCTACGGGCTGCTTCCTGGGGATATGTAACAAAGAGGAGGCCTGGTCGAGGACCGAGCCGCGGGGAGGCGAAGCCCCGAAATCATCTCAAGATAACCTCAAGAAGATGACATCAAAATCCTTGAAAGAGCGCCAGGAGGCACGAACCCAGAACACACCGCGTCAGTCTCCACATAACCCTGGACAACACGGGTTCAGAACAGGGCGCTCCAGCCTCTCTCAACTCTTAAACTACCACGACATTACCTTAAGTGCCATGGAAGACGAGCAAAACACTGCTGTAATATACAAAGATTTCAAAAAATCCTTTGGTTCTTTGGTTTGATAAAATAAATATCCTTTATATCCTTTGATAAAATCCTATGGTTCGAATCCTCGTCACGGCCCTTGTGGATTTGTTCCTTTGATAAATATCACCATAGTGCTCGCTAACAAAATAATTACGAAAGGAATTACTACCAAAGTAGGATTTATAATTTCGTAACAAATATAACTCTCAGTGTACGATGTGACTCGTCCATACTGACACGCTCAGTGCTCCAAGGTAATTGTTCTGTACGTCCTCATCCTCATTCCGGACATAACGTATAAAACCTATAATACTGTGTACTATACAACTGTACTCGCCTAGTTGTGCTTGCGGGGGTTGAGCTTCGGCTCTTTGGTCCCGCCTCTCAACTGTCAATCAACTGGTGTACAGATTCCTGAGCCTACTGGGCTCTATCATATCTAGTGTACTAGAGTGTACTAGAGTACTGTGTACTAGAGTACAGTATACTGTGTACTAGAGTACTGTATACTGTGTTCTACAGTACTGTATACTTCAGTAATGTATACTACAGTACTGTATACTACAGTACTGCATACCGTGAACTTCAGTATTGTATACTGTGTACTACAATACTGTATAATGTGCACTACAGTACTGTATACTGTGTGCTATAGTGCTATATAAGGTGTACTAGAGTACTGTTTACTGTGTGCTATAGTGCTATATACTGTGTAGACGGTACTGTGTCATCATTTGCAGATGGCGTCAGGATTTTCATGAGAGTAGACAATATAGAGTACACAGCAACCCTTCAAACTGGTGTTAATCAGATCTTTTAATGAGCCACAGCAGGTGTTAATGCAGCCAAGGTCCAGCTCCTGTACCATGAAAACACAAAAATATTAAAATACAAACGACATAGAACTCAAGTCAAATCACACTATTGAAAGAATAAGCAATATATAAATGATTTGTGAGTAATCATGTCGGAAGACTGTACTTTTTAATGTACACAATAAAGTAGGGATATACCAGACCAATGATGATAGTTTTTAAGACTAACTACTCTCTAGGGTGGAATATTGTTGCACACTAACAACCCCATTCAAAGCTGGAGAAGCTGCTGACTTGGAGAGCGCCCTGAGGTCTTTTACTGGCAGAATCCACTTGATAATTCATCTAAATTAGTGGGACTGTTTAAAATGTTTGAATCGGCATTCTCCAGATCGCAAATGATATATGCACAGTCGTTTATACTTGGAAATTATTGGAGGGGACTGGTTCCTGGTCTGCACTCTGAAGTAACTCCACATATTAGAGGCAGGCAAAATAGTTCCGGAGGCCTGGAGGAACTATTTTTTCAACGGAACTATTTTGCCTGGAGGCAGGCAAAATAGTTCCGTTGAAAAGCTGAGATGCAATACGTAAGCTGAGAAAGAACTCATCGACATGAAGGGCCAACTCCACCCAAACCTAAACTCCAACATGCGCGCGCACGCACGCACGCATACTGCCAAAAACTGACAGGAGCAAACTACCACTGACAGGTGAACTGCCAAAAATTTGGCAGACGGCTAATGTAGTCCCGATATAGAAGAAGGGGGATAGATAGGAGGCACTGAACTACAGGCCAGTGTCCGTAACTTGCATACCATGCAAGTTGATGGAGAAGATTGTGCGAAAAACTAGAATGTAACTCAGAATGTCAATGTCACAGAATGTAACTGTGAATGTAAAACACAGAATCTAGTGGAACATCTGGAGCGAAAGAACTTTGTAACACAGCATCAGCATGGGTTCAGGGATGGCAGATCATGCCTCACAGGATTCATTGAATTCTATGACCAGGCAACAAAAATCAGGCAAGATAGAGAGTGGTGGGCAGACTGCATATTCTTGGATTGCCAGAAAGCCTTTAAAACAATACCACATAAGAGACTAGTGCACAAGTTGAAGATGCAGGCAGGAGTGAAAGGGAAGGTACTCCACTGGATAAGGCGGTTACCTAAGCAACAGAAGACAGCGAGTCACTGTGAAGGGTGAGGCCTCAGACTGGCGAGGCGTCAAAAGTGGAGTCCCTTCCGTCACCAGGGATCAGTCCTTGGACCCATACTGTTTCTGATAAATGTAAATGATCTCCCAGAGGGTATAGAATCGTTCTTCTCAATGTTTGCTGATGATACAAAAATTATGAGTAGGCTTAAGACAGAACAAAATAGTATGAAGCTACAAGATGACCTAAACAAACTGAATGAATGGGCCAACAAATGGCTACTAAAGTTCAACCCAAGTAAATGTAAGGTAATGAAACTAGGCGGAGGAAATAGTAGGCCAGACAATGGATACGGAATGGGAGATGAAGTCCTTCACGAAACGAACAGAGAGAAAACACTAGGAGTTGATATCACACCAAACCTGTCTCCTGAAGACCACATCAAAAGAATTATATCGGCGGCGTATGCGAGGCTGGCTAACATCAGCACAACATTCAGGAACCTGTGTAAGGAATCCTTCAGAACCTTGTATACCACATATGTAAGGCCAATCCTGGAGTATGCGGCTCCAGCATGGAGCCCGTACCTTGTCAAGCACAAGACGAAGCTGGAAAATGTTCAGAGATATGCCACTAGACTAGTCCCAGAACTAAGAGGCATGAGTTACGAGGAAAGGCTACGTGAACTGCACCTCACGTCGCTGGAAGACAGAAGAGCTCTGGGAGACATGATCACAACATTCAAAATTCTCAGGGGAATTGATAGGGTGGACAAGGATGGATTATTTAACACGGGTGGTACACGCACAAGGGGACACAGGTGGAAGCTGAGTACCTAAATGAGTCACAGAGAGATATGAAAAATCTTTTTCAGTGTCAGAGTAGTTAACAGGTGGAATGGATTAGGCAGTAATGTGGTGGAGGCTGACTCCATACACAGTTTCAAATGTAGATATGGTAGAGCTTAAAAAGCTCAGGGATCCGTTCCCCAATTGATTGACGGTTGCGAGGCGGGACCAAAGAGCCAGAGCTCAACCCCCGCAAACACACACGCGCACACACACACACGCGCACACACACACACGCGCACACACAAACACACACACACACACACACACACACACACACACACACACACACACACACACACACACACACACACACACACACATAGGCGGGACCAAAGAGCCAGAGCTCAACCCCCGCAAGCACAATTAGGTGAGTACACACACATTCTCTCTTACAAATGTGTGTCACCCACGTTGGCCAAGAGGCCACGCCATGACCACCACTCAAGACGACACCGTAAAGGAATACCTGAACCCTCGCCCAGGACGCCCCCAACCCTCGCCCAGGACGCCTTCAACCCTCACCCAGGACGCCCCCAACCCTCGCCCAGGACGCCTCCAACCCTCACCCAGGACGCCCCCAACCCTCGCCCAGGACGCCTCCAACCCTCACCCAGGACGCCCCCAACCCTCGCCCAGGACGCCTCCAACCCTCACCCAGGACGCCCCCAACCCTCGCCCAGGACGCCTCCAACCCTCACCCAGGACGCCTCCAACCCTCACCCAGGACGCCCCCAACCCTCGCCCAGGACGCCTCCAACCCTCGCACAGGACGCCCCCAACCCTCGCCCAGGACGCCTCCAACCCTCACCCAGGACGCCCCCAACCCTCGCCCAGGACGCCTCCAACCCTCGCCCAGGACGCCTCCAACCCTCGCCCAGGACGCCTCCAACCCTCACCCAGGACGCCCCCAACCCTCGCCCAGGACGCCTCCAACCCTCGCCCAGGACGCCCCCAACCCTCGCCCAGGACGCCTCCAACCCTCACCCAGGACGCCCCCAACCCAGGACGCCCAACAATGGTCCCCAGCTTTATAACAAAGGTTACTTCCCCAGATGTCAACCCCTGCTGCTCTTGAGTTCCAATATTATTATCCCCGTTGCTAGATACATTGTGCCCGCCTCATGAACTATGTAAACCATTGACTTTACTGCAAAGATTAAAATAGTCAACTTAAAATACGTTCGACCATTGAGGACAAACTGTTGATAGAGCAAGAAGATAAAGAGGTCGCTTATAAGCAGCTGTTAACGCTTTAATAACAGACGGGAGCTTCCCTGGAGAACCATTCAATACACGACAACACGAAAGAAAACGGAGTTTTACTGCACCAGAGAAAATTGCCCGTTGACACTTGAGAGACTTGTTTATTTTATGTGGTGACTTCATCACTATAAAGACATCACTTTAACACTATGTATTTACCGTGTTTCATCCTGTCACTTGTACCCAGACAGCCGGAACTTAACTGTCTCAACATCGTCAACAATGAGATGAACATTTGCCCATCTTTAAACTTCCGGTTTATTGTGAATGCAAAGTGGAAAAATCTTGTAAGTGCAATATAATTGACAATTAATGTTTTCCTGACTGATACTGTGAAGTATATATTATACAACATGTATATGACATGTCATGGTGGACAGTCTCTCCCAAGTAGGGTTCCGTCGGTGCCTTCCCTCGCTGAACAGTTTCTACAGTTCTCGGGTGTCGCTGGCTTCCCGACTCCCCAGGTACTCACCTAGTTGTACTCACCTAGTTGTGCTTGCGGGGGTTGAGCTCTGGCTCTTTGGTCCCGCCTCTCAACTGTCAATCAACAGGTGTACAGGTTCCTGAGCCTATTGGGCTCTATCATATCTACACTTGAAACTGTGTATGGAGTCAGCCTCCACCACATCACTTCCTAATGCATTCCATTTGTCAACCACTCTGACACTAAAAAAGTTCTTTCTAATATCTCTGTGGCTCATTTGGGCACTCAGTTTCCACCTGTGTCCCCTAGTGCGTGTGCCCCTTGTGTTAAACAGCCTGTCTTTATCGACCCTGTCGATTCCCTTGAGGATCTTGAATGTGGTGATCATGTCCCCCTAACTCTTCTGTCTTCCAACGAAGTGAGGTTTAATTCCCGTAGTCTCTCCTCGTAGCTCATACCTCTCAGCTCGGGTACTAGTCTGGTGGCAAACCTTTGAACCTTTTCCATTTTAGTCTTATGCTTGACTAGATATGGACTCCATGCTGGTGCCGCATACTCCAGGATTGGTCTGACATATGTGTTATATAACGTTCTGAAAGATTCCTTACACAAGTTTCTAAAGGCCGTTCTTATGTTAGCCAACCTGGCATATGCTGCTGCTGTTATCCTCTTGATATGAGCTTCAGGGGACAGGTCTGGCGTGATATCAACCCCCAGGTCTTTCTCTCTCTCGGACTCTTGAAGTATTTCATCTCCCAAGTGATACCTTGTATCTGGTCTCCTGCTTCCTACCCCTATCTTCATTACATTACATTTGCTTGGATTAAACTCTAACAGCCATTTGTTCGACCATTCCTGCAGCTTGTCCAGGTCTTCTTGAAGCCTCAAGCTGTCCTCCTCTGTCTTAATCCTTCTCATAATTTTGGCGTCGTCAGCAAACATTGAGAGGAATGAGTCTATACCCTCTGGGAGATCATTTACGTATATCAGAAACAGGATAGGTCCAAGTACAGAGCCCTGTGGGACTCCACTGGTGACTTCACGCCAGTCTGAGGTCTCACCCCTCACTGTAACTCTCTGCTTCCTATTGTTTAGGTACTCCCTTATCCACTGGAGCGCCCTACCAGTTACTCCTGCCTGTTTCTCCAGCTTATGCATCAACCTTTTATGAGGTACTGTATCAAAGGCTTTCCGACAGTCCAAAAAAATGCAGTCCGCCCACCCTTCTCTTTCTTGTTTAATCTTTGTCACCTGATCGTAGAATTCTATCAATCCTGTAAGGCAAGATTTACCCTCCCTGAACCCATGTTGATGGGTTGTCACGAAGTCTCTTCTCTGCAGATGTGTTACTAGGTTTTTTCTCACAATCTTCTCCATCACCTTGCATGGTATACAAGTTAAGGACACTGGCCTGTAGTTCAGTGCCTCTTGTCTGTCACCGTTTTTGTATATTGGTACTACATTAGCAGTCTTCCATATTTCTGGTAGGTCCCCCGTTTCCCTTGGATACAAGGTGTACTTGTATCCAAGACGGAGGCGTCCATCTTATAGTTTCTCTCCCTCGATTACCTCCTTTACCGCCATAGTGACTGAGGGCAGCGGCTGCCTTGTACCAGAGTCCTCTCACCCACTTGGTCTTATAATCTTTTCTCAGCTACCTTGTGACGGTGCTGTTGTCCGATGGTTCCTCTCATTAGTAGGGGATGAAGCACTCAATACAGGTCGTGCGACCTTCCAGTTTTGCCATGTGGATGTGCTTGCCTGGCGCTAACCTTAGCAACAAACGCCCACCCACCTATCCTGTTGGTGCAGATGGTTACGAGTCTCAAGAAACAAACGTGTTCAACCATTTTATCTTCAGTGTGTCTGGAAAGGGTTCTGGGAGTGATCAACTGCCCAAGCCTGCAGGTGGGGCCAAGCTAGATTTGAGGTAACCTGGTCCAACAGGCTGTTTGCTTGGGGGCAACATCACAGTTGGTCCGGGACTCCATGAAGAGCTGTACGTAATTTTTTACTTGAACACGTTCACTTTTGTTCCATCAATATTTATCATACTTGCAGGAGAGATATTGAACAACCGTGAACCTCTGATGTTCATACAGTGTTCTGTGATTGTGCCTATGGCATCTCTACTCTTCACTGATTATTCTGCATTTCCTATGACATCATTCACTCCAGTATGTTGTTATTGTGCAAAATTGTGACCTGACCTTCGGCTTCCAGCTTGCCAATGTCTTTTACAGAAGTAATTTTCCTCCTGATTTTTGTATTTTCTGCAAAGGACGAAACGAACCTGTGACTTATTTGTGTATATGTCCGACATGATAATTGGGAAAAGGCGGTGATGAAAGACTTGGCCTTGGCTTACAGAGCTTTAACTCTGCTCAGACTTTTATTTTGTTTGGTAGACTGTTGCTCGATGTATTCTGTTTGACACGAAATTGAATATCAATCTCCCGATTTTACCTGTGATATCGCTCCATGGTCACATTTATCAAATGCGCGCAAAGTGCGAGTATACTTGTATATTGGTGTGTACACCAATATACAAGTATACACACCTGTATATTGGTGTGTACACCAATATACAAGTATACACACCTGTATATTGTTTTCCTTTTACTGCTTTCGTGATTTTGTTAGTGGTCGAGAAGTTGAATAAAGCAGTAACTTCCCGCTCTAAATCCATGTTGATCTGATCTGTCAAGTTCATTGTTCTCCAAACAACTGGAGATCTTAATCTTATTCACTCGCCCAAAAAACTTTAATAGTGTGTTGTTAGTGTGACCAGTTTATGGTTTTGAGCCAATGCTTAACTGCCTTCCTAGCGTAGTTGAGCTATATCTGCTTAATAAGTTACATTACAGCGAGCGCTCGTGCTACTGCTACTTTACATTTCTATACAAATATGGTATTCCACGAGTCGGAACCCAGGGGTGAGTGCATGGGCATTGTTAACTTCTCTTTGTAAGTATGCCGTGCTCGTCGTAGCTGTTATATTTGCAGGTTTAGATATTGTTTACGAAGATGATTGGTTCTTCAACTTTCGTGTTTATTGAGGTGGTAAACATAGCCTCATACCGCTCTCTTAGGATTTTGCTAATTTGTCGTCCTGTGTATGAACCATCACTAGTATGTATAGGTTCAAAACTGGAGGAGAGTTATGATTTTGCACACGTAAAAAATATGATATATATGTTTGATATCTTTTGATGAGATTTCTGTTCCATTACATTTTCTCAATTTGGTATGATTGCTTCAGCTTCTGGTCTATTCAATCTCCCTGTTTAAATCCAAATTTTTTTCTTGGGATATTTGTTTCTGCTGAAGAATTTCAGTTATTTTCTTCATTGTGTGGTGTCCGCGTTCCCCAAGTTGGTCCTCCTCCTGATCTTCCGCAAAGAGCCATATTTCAAGTAGAATTGGTTCACTTCTGTCAATTATTACATTTCTTCCATGGGAGTTTTGTTAATTAAGACGGGTTTCAATTGGATATTTCTAAGTTCTTAAGACGGGTTTCAATTGGATATTTCTAAGTTCTTAAGACGGGTTTCAATTGGATATTTCCAAGTTCTTTCTATATTTTTCCCAGTCGATCCTCTTTTTGCTTAAATGAAATTTATCGAATACCCCTTTCCGCTTGCTGATTCTTTTGGACATATTTCGAATATTTATGTTAGTTTGAGCGTCAGTGATTGTGAGGTCTGATTATGAAGCATCTGAGATTGTCAGGTTCCTAATTATTTCTTCATTGTTTATGAAGAGTATTTTCTTCATAAACTCTCGAGAAGAGCTCCAGAGTATTTTCATTCCTAAGGTAATACATTCAAACAATACATTCGGGTTTAACAAACAGGAAACGAGCTTTGTTGAATGGTCAGGTGTGGGAAACACGACCACACTCCGGGAGAACTGCGAGGTGGTGACTTGTATAGTGACAAGGCACCACCTTGAAGATCTCATTTCAAGTCCTTATCCTGACCCCTTCCTGGCGCTATATAGTCGTAATGGCTTGGCGCTTTCTCCTGATGATTCCCTTGTATAGTGACTGTTGGGAGCCTCTTGCTGAATCACTTGCCACACAAAACATTATTGATGTGTGTATTTGTGTGAGTGATTAAATATGTATGTATATATGTATACTTATATATATGCACATGTATGTATGAGTACGTGTACATGTATATATAGCATTAATAATTTTGTAATTAGCGTCAAAAGATTGTTATTTGCTTAGCTAAACGAACTAGAGGGTTCAGTTCCTGAACCGATAATGTGCCCCTGTAATCCTCTACACCACCGCCCATGGGATGGGTATGGGGTGCATAATAAAGAAATTGAATTGGCCGAGGTGGTGAGGTGGAGACCTAGAGGGAAGGATAGCGGACCAGGAGTGGAGGAACAAAGGATGAGGGGAGAGGGAGAGAGAGAGAGAGAGAGAGAGAGAGAGAGAGAGAGAGAGAGAGAGAGAGAGAGAGAGAGAGAGAGAGAGAGAGAGAGAGAGAGAGAGAGAGAGAGAGACAGAGACAGAGACAGAGACAGAGACAGAGAGAGACAGAGAGAGACAGAGAGAGACAGAGAGAGACAGAGAGAGACAGAGAGAGAGAGAGAGAGAGAGAGAGAGACAGAGAGAGAGACAGAGAGAGAGAGAGACAGAGACAGAGAGAGAGAGAGAGAGAGAGAGAGAGAGAGAGAGAGAGAGAGAGAGAGAGAGAGAGAGAGAGAGAGAGAGACAGACAGAGACAGAGAGAGACAGAGAGAGACAGAGAGAGACAGAGAGAGACAGAGAGAGACAGAGAGAGACAGAGAGAGACAGAGAGAGAGAGAGAGAGAGAGAGAGAGAGACAGAGAGAGAGACAGAGAGAGAGACAGAGAGAGAGAGAGACAGAGACAGAGAGAGAGAGAGAGAGAGAGAGAGAGAGAGAGAGAGAGAGAGAGAGAGAGAGAGAGAGAGACAGACAGAGACAGAGAGAGACAGAGAGAGACAGAGAGAGACAGAGAGAGAGACAGAGAGAGAGACAGAGAGAGAGACAGAGAGAGAGACAGAGACAGAGACAGAGAGAGAGAGAGAGAGAGAGAGAGAGAGAGAGAGAGGAGAGAATGAGAATCAGCTCTGCTACACATTCCTGAAACTCGTTCTTACACTGATGACTTCACATTATCCTTAATTTGTATAAAAAAGGGGACGCCCGAGGCCCTGAATTTCCCTCATCACCAACTGGGTATGAGCCTAGGGTGGGCAACAGCAGGTTACCCTTGCTTCTCAGAAAACACTATTTTGATAACTAGACAATGATGTTCTCTATTCCGTAAGGATGAGCGGGAGAAGGCACCCACCGAGGTGGATATCCTACGACTGGAATACGATTCTCCAACCCATCCTACTGTTTAGACTGTACTTTTTGTAACTGTGTGCACCATAGTACAAACATTGACGTACTAAGTAATTGTATAATTTTGTACTATTCACTTTTATAGTCCAAAAAAGAGGCTAAAAACAAATATTCCTAGGCCTAGTATAGCACACACATGTGCTATACTAGTCCTAGGAAGTTTAGGTTAGTTAAGCTTGTCTTTGCAACTTAAGTAGAAAATCGTCTTCCAGTTTGCCCAAATTCAATAGTACCGATTTCTACTTTCTAACTGCGTTATACGTCGGTATATGTACTATGGTCCTCCTGCTTCCTATAAGTACTACCAGAACAGGAGGACGGGCTGTGTTCTCCCAGCACTATGAGCCGCGTGGACCAAACTCTCACAAGTCCAGCCTGGCCTCGAGCCGGGCTTGGGGAGTAGAACAACTCCCAGAACCCCATCAACCAGGTATCAAGTGCCGCCCTTTTGCGACTAAGCCAGAAAATGTGCTTGATACCTGGTTGATGGGGTTCTGGGAGTTGTTCTACTCCCCAAGCCCGGCCCGAGGCCAGCGTTGACTTGTGACAGTTTGGTCCACAAGGCTGTTGCTTGGAGCGGCCCGCAGGCCCACATACCCCCACCACAGCCCGGTTGGTCCGGAACTTCTCTTAGAAAACAGTCCAGTTTCCTCTTGAAGATGTCCACGGTTGTGCCGGCAATGTTTCTTATAGTCGCTGTGCGTACCCAAGGCGCATTTCATACTCATTTCGACAAGGTAGAGAACCACATTGTTCATCTGGCTGAGTCGTAAGCGCCCAGCAGTGACCGGGGAATGAGGGTAATTCGTTTGGTCGACGTTATTGTGATGACATGTAAACATTCGCCTTTAACACGAGGTGTGGGACAAACAGCTCGGAGCTGCCAGATACATACTCAAAGTTAACACAAAACATGTTTCCTGCCGTGTATCATGGCGGGTTGGTGGGGGGGGGGGGGGATAATGAGGGTCAGAGAAATCATGGGGATAGAGGGGTAAGGTGAGATCAAGGGGGGGGGGTTAAGGTGGGGTCAGGGGGTCAGGGGGTCATGGGGGTCAGGGAGATCAGGGGGGGATCAGGGGATTAGGGGAGATAGGGGATCAGGGGGAGTCAGGGGGATCAGGGAGGTCAGGGGAAATCGGGGATCAGGGCGATCAGAAGGGGTCAGGGGGGATCAGAAGAGGTCAGGGGGGATCAGGAGGGGTCAGGGGGGATCAGGAGGGGTCAGGGGGGATCAGGAGGGGTCAGGGGGGATCAGGAGGGGTCAGGGGAATCAGGAGGGGTCAGGGGGATCAGGAGGGGTCAGGGGGGATCAGGAGGGGTCAGGGGTATCAGGAGGGGTCAGGGGGATCAGGAGGGGTCAGGGGTATCAGGAGGGGTCAGGGGGGATCAGGAGGGTCAGGGGGATCAGGAGGGGTCAGGGGGATCAGGAGGGGTCAGGGGGGATCAGGAGGGGTCAGGGGGATCAGGAGGGGTCAGGGGGGATCAGGAGGGGTCAGGGGGGATCAGGAGGGGTCAGGGGGGATCAGGAGGGGTCAGCGGGATCAGGAGGGGTCAGGAGGGGATCAGGAGGGGTCAGGGAGGGATCAGGAGGGGTCAGGGGGGATCAGGAGGGGTCAGGGGGGATCAG
>NC_091174.1:1554675-1649248 GCF_040958095.1 Procambarus clarkii
ACGTGGTCATCTCTCCATCTTGTGTAGTGTGGTCAGGTCATCATATCTTCAGCCACGTTATCGTGATTCGTTACCTTGAGGTTATCTTGAGATGATTTCGGGGCTTTTTAGTGTCCCCGCGGTTCGGTCCTCGACCAGGCCTCCGCCCCCAGGAAGCAGCCCGTGACAGCTGACTAACACCCAGGTACCTATTTTACTGCTAGGTAACAGGGGCATAGGGTAAAAGAAACTCTGCCCATTGTTTCTCGCCGGCGCCTGGGATCGAACCCAGGACCACAGGATCACAAGTCCAGCGTGCTGTCCGCTCGGCCGACCGGCTCCCTGTCCGTCCGCAAATAACCTGCCAGTCTCTGTAGTCAAGTAATACAGCTGTAATCCTCGATAACGTCTTGAAACACAAAAACATTCAGCATTTTCGTTTCATTTCCGCACGTGGATATTTTCCCATAACCGAATCACATTATTGGTTGTGATAATTATTGCACATGTAAGTAATAAAATATTATTATCCAGGGAGTCTTCCTTCAGTCTTTAGGAGGCCTGGTCGACGACCGGGCCGCGGGGACACTAAGCCCCGGAAGCACCTCAAGGTAACCTTCAGTAAATCCTTCACTTACCTGCTCTCCTCATTCACCATTCACGTAACTATGTATCAGGAACACCTCAATTGTAATAACTATTAAATGCATTACTTCATAAATCACGTCTACAGTTACCACGTGACTACACGGGAGTAGATCTACAAGCATCAGGTTGAAAACTACAGATTGGCTACAGCACCACAGTAGCCTATACCGTCCTGTATCACAAGCTGTTACAGGATGGACGAGTGTGAGGGTGGTGTGGATCAGTGTAGTGGGGTGTGTGAGGGTGGTGTGGATCAGTGTAGTGGGGTGTGTGAGGGTGGTGTGGATCAGTGTAGTGGGGTGTGTGAGGGTGGTGTGGATCAGTGTAGTGGGGTGTGTGAGGGTGGTGTGGATCAGTGTAGTGGGGGTGAGGGTGGTGTGGATCAGTGTAGGTGGGGGTGAGGGTGGTGTGGATCAGTGTAGGGGTGTGTGAGGGTGGTGTGGATCAGTGTAGGGGTGTGTGAGGGTGGTGTAGATCAGTGTAGTGGGGTGAGGGTGGTGTAGATCAGTGTAGTGGGGTGTGTGCGGGTGTAGATCAGTGTAGTGGGGTGTGTGTGAGGGTGGTGTAGATCAGTGTAGTGGGGTGTGTGCGGGTGGTGTGGATCAGTGTACTGTGTGTGAGGGTGGTGTAGATCAGTGTAGTGGGGTGTGTGTGAGGGTGGTGTAGATCAGTGTAGTGGGGGTGAGGGTGGTGTAGATCAGTGTAGTGGGGTGTGAGGGTGGTGTGGATCAGTGTAGTGGGGTGTGTGTGAGGGTGGTGTAGATCAGTGTAGTGGGGTGTGAGGGTGGTGTGGATCAGTGTAGTGGGGGTGAGGGTGGTGTAGATCAGTGTAGTGGGGTGTGTGAGGGTGTAGATCAGTGTAGTGGGGTGTGTGAGGGTGGTGTGGATCAGTGTAGTGGGGGTGAGGGTGGTGTAGATCAGTGTAGGGGGGTGTGTGAGGGTGTAGATCAGTGTAGTGGGGTGTGTGAGGGTGGTGTGGATCAGTGTAGTGGGGGTGAGGGTGGTGTAGATCAGTGTAGTGGGGTGTGTGAGGGTGGTGTAGATCAGTGTAGTGGGGGGGTGTGAGGGTGGTGTAGATCAGTGTAGTGGGGGTGTGAGGGTGGTGTAGATCAGTGTAGTGGGGTGTGTGAGGGTGGTGTAGATCAGTGTAGTGGGGTGTGTGAGGGTGGTGTAGATCAGTGTAGTGGGGTGTGTGAGGGTGGTGTAGATCAGTGTAGTGGGGTGTGTGAGGGTGGTGTAGATCAGTGTAGTGGGGTGTGTGAGGGTGGTGTAGATCAGTGTAGTGGGGTGTGTGAGGGTGGTGTAGATCAGTGTAGTGGGGTGTGTGAGGGTGGTGTAGATCAGTGTAGTGGGGGTGTGAGGGTGGTGTAGATCAGTGTAGTGGGGTGTGTGAGGGTGGTGTAGATCAGTGTAGAGAGGTGTGTGAGGGTGGTGTAGATCAGTGTAGTGGGGTGTGTGAGGGTGGTGTATATCAGTGTAGTGGGGTGTGTGAGGGTGGTGTAGATCAGTGTAGTGGGGGTGTGAGGGTGGTGTAGATCAGTGTAGTGGGGTGTGTGAGGGTGGTGTAGATCAGTGTAGTGGGTGTGTGAGGGTGGTGTGGATCAGTGTAGTGGGGTGTGTGAGGGTGGTGTGGATCAGTGTAGTGGGGTGTGTGAGGGTGGTGTGGATCAGTGTAGTGGGGGTGTGAGGGTGGTGTGGATCAGTGTAGGGGGGTGTGTGAGGGTGATGTGGATCAGTGTAGTGGGGGTGTGAGGGTGGTGTGGATCAGTGTAGGGGGGTGTGAGGGTGGTGTGGATCAGTGTAGTGGGGGTGTGAGGGTGGTGTAGATCAGTGTAGTGGGGTGTGTGAGGGTGGTGTGGATCAGTGTAGTGGGGGTGAGGGTGGTGTAGATCAGTGTAGTGGGGTGTGTGAGGGTGGTGTAGATCAGTGTAGTGGGGTGTGTGAGGGTGGTGTAGATCAGTGTAGTGGGGGTGTGAGGGTGGTGTAGATCAGTGTAGTGGGGTGTGTGAGGGTGGTGTAGATCAGTGTAGTGGGTGTGTGAGGGTGGTGTAGATCAGTGTAGTGGGTGTGTGAGGGTGGTGTGGATCAGTGTAGTGGGGTGTGTGAGGGTGGTGTGGATCAGTGTAGTGGGGGTGTGTGAGGGTGGTGTGGATCAGTGTAGTGGGGGTGTGAGGATGGTGTGGATCAGTGTAGGGGTGTGTGTGAGGGTGGTGTGGATCAGTGTAGTGGGGGTGTGAGGGTGGTGTGGATCAGTGTAGGGGTGTGTGAGGGTGGAGTGGATCAGTGTAGTGGGGTGTGTGAGGGTGGTGTAGATCAGTGTAGTGGGTGTGTGAGGGTGGTGTAGATCAGTGTAGTGGGTGTGTGAGGGTGGTGTAGATCAGTGTAGTGGGTGTGTGAGGGTGGTGTGGATCAGTGTAGTGGGGTGTGTGAGGGTGGTGTGGATAAGTGTAGGGGGGTGTGTGAGGGTGGTGTGGATCAGTGTAGTGGGGGTGTGAGGGTGGTGTGGATCAGTGTAGGGGTGTGTGTGAGGGTGGTGTGGATCAGTGTAGTGGGGGTGTGAGGGTGGTATGGATCAGTGTAGTGGGGTGTGTGAGGGTGGTGTGGATCAGTGTAGTGGGTGTGTGAGGGTGGTGTGGATTAGTGTAGGGGGTGTGTGAGGGTGGTGTGGATCAGTGTAGTGGGGGTGTGAGGGTGGTGTGGATCAGTGTAGGGGTGTGTGAGGGTGGTGTGGATCAGTGTAGTGGGGGTGTGTGAGGGTGGTGTGGATCAGTGTAGGGGTGTGTGAGGGTGGTGTGGATCAGTGTAGGGGTGTGTGAGGGTGGTGTGGATCAGTGTAGTGGGTGTGTGAGGGTGGTGTGGATCAGTGTAGGGGTGTGAGAGGGTGGTGTGGATCAGTGAAGGGGTTGAGGGAAGAGAACAGTGTGGATCAGTGAAGGGGTTGAGGGAAGAGAACAGTGTGGGGTCAGTGTAGGTGTTGAGTAATGTCAGTGTTGGAAGACAATACTGGGATACATTACCTGTCCTCTTGGCGACAGGGAGGCAGGGACACAAGTGTTGCTTGCGGAGGACGCAGGCGACGACGGCGAGGAGGGCGGCGAAGACCAGCACAAAGAGCGGGCACCGCCACACCGTGAGGTCCCCCAGCACCCACTCCTCGCAGAAGGTAAACATGGCGGTCTCCCTTCACCCACCCCAGGTCCTCACGCCCCGGCTCCCTCACCACCAACGCTGCTCCTCGCCGCCATTGTGCCGGTCCCACTTCACGCAAGAGTCCTTCGTGTGTTCTTCAGTACTGGTTTTCAGTACTATATAATTCCTTCAGTCAGAGCTTCGTCCATAGTTCCTGGACACCTGCTGTCACTTTCAGCCTCGCCTCCCACTGGCCGAAGCCTCGCCTCCCACTGGCCGGAGCCTCGCCTCCCACTGGCCGGAGCCTCGCCTCCCACTGGCCGGAGCCTCGCCTCCCACTGGCCGGAGCCTCTCCTCCCACTGGCGGGAGCCTCGCCTCCCACTGGCGGGAGCCTCGCCTCCCACTGGCGAGAGCCTCGCCTCCCACTGGCGAGAGCCTCGCCTCCCACTGGTGGGAGCCTCGCCTCCCACTGGTCGGAGCCTCGCCTCCCACTGGCAGGAGCCTCGCCTCCCACTGGCCGGAGCCTCGCCTCCCACTGGCCGGAGCCTCGCCTCCCACTGGCCGGAGCCTCGCCTCCCACTGGCAGGAGCCTCGCCTCCCACTGGCAGGAGCCTCGCCTCCCACTGGCAGGAGCCTCGCCTCCCACTGGCCGGAGCCTCGCCTCACACAGGCCGGAGCCTCGCCTCCCACTGGCAGGAGCCTCGCCTCCCACTGGCAGGAGCCTCGCCTCACACTGGCCGGAGCCTCGCCTCACACAGGCCGGAGCCTCGCCTCACACTGGCCGGAGCCTCGCCTCCCACTGGCCGGAGCCTCGCCTCCCACTGGCCGGAGCCTCGCCTCACACTGGCCGGAGCCTCGCCTCACACTGGCCGGAGCCTCGCCTCACTCTTGCCAATAATATATTGTTCCTCTACAATAGTTTCCTCGTTTGTTTTTACACAAGAGCATGTGACCTGTGGCGCGTTTATTATGGCTTCCTGCCCGTGTGTATATTACACACCTCTATTACACTTGCGGGAGCCCTCGTCTCTCTTGTAACTCTAGGCCAACCTCACAGAATCACACACTCCTGGAAACTATCATTATTTTTTTACTTCTAGTTTCCATGAAGTTTTTTTATTGCTAGTTTTCATATACTTAATTTATGAGTAATGGTTATACACCGAGCATAATGTTGCATGTGTACAATATCTTTATAGCAGAAAACATTTACGGTGTAGAGATTTATTCCCGCAGCTGGAGCAGTGGACCCCGTTCTCTATGCCTCGGGCCCCAGCCCTCACCTGTGGCTGAGCATCTCCACTCATGATTCAACACATGACACAGTACTAGGGAACCTGACCTACCATGTCAACAGACTACCCAACACATGACACAGTACTAGGGAACCTGACCTACCATGTCAACAGACTACCCAACACATGACACACAGTACTAGGGAACCTGACCTACCATGTCAACAGACTACCCAACACATGACACACAGTACTAGGGAACCTGACCTACCATGTCAACAGACTACCCAACACATGACACACAGTACTAGGGAACCTGACCTACCATGTCAACAGACTACCCAACACATGACACACAGTACTAGGGAACCTGACCTACCATGTCAACAGACTACCCAACCCATGACACACAGTACTAGGGAACCTGTGGGGAAAGTTTGGGTCCAAATATGGCCACCTTAGGGCTCTGTGAAGACGTTCGAAAGAGATTGTCTTCAATGTTATATATACCAATTCTGAATGCAGTACGAAGGTCGGCGATGTCAACGATGACTGTGTTGCACATTATCGGTCACTACCTATAATGGCCAGACGTCGCCATCTTCGCCGTCTCTCCAGACGTCGCCATCTTCCACCGTCTCTCCAGACGTCGTCATCTTCACCGTCACTCCAGACGTCGTCATCTCCACCGTCACTAGCCTCGTACGACACAACTTGTCACGACGGCGTCGCAATACCCCATCAACCACAGTAATTAAACCATCAACCACACAACAAAGTACCATACTGTGTGTGTTGTGTCACCATAGTTACAAGTCGGAGGCCAGCTGGCTTGTGTGGGAGGTGGTGGTGGCATGGATGAAGCCTCAACACTGCCCCTGACCCTCACTTGACCGGCATCGTCCTCCAACTGCTCCTGACATTATACCTTCCATGCTTCACACACACACACACCCGCCAAACACACACCACACACACACACACACACCCGCCAAACACACACCACACACACACACCACACCCGCCATACACACACCACACACACACACACACCCGCCACACACCCCGCCACACACACCCCGCCACACACACCCCACCACACACACACACACACCACACCCGCCATACACACACCACACACACACACACCCCCGCCACACACCCCCGCCACACACACCCCGCCACACACACCCCGCCACACACACCCCACCACACACACATCACACCCGCCATACACACACCACACACACACCACACCCGCCACACACCCCGCCACACACACCCCGCCACACACACCCCACCACACACACACACACCTTCACTATACGAGAGGGCAGCAGTCATGTCGGAAGTAGCTCAATATTACCAACCTCCCCTGACGCACAACCTTCAACAACAACAACAATAACACACACTAACTTTTGTTATCTTGAGATGATTTCGGGGCTTAGCGTCCCCGCGGCCCGGTCCTCGACCAGGCCTCCTTTTTGTTACACCCCCCCCCCCAGGAAGCAGACAGAGCAGCTGTCTAACTCCCAGGTACCTATTTACTGCTATATGAACAGGTACATCAGGGTGAAGAAAACTCTGTCATCATTTGTTTCCGCCTCCACCGGGAATCGAACCCGGAACCTCAGGACTACGAATCCGAAGCGCTGTCCACTCAGCTGTCAGTCCCCGAAACGCTGAGCGTATTAGTGGCTTTAGGCAAAGTATGTACGAGATCTTTGTAGAAATCCAACATTATATTTGTAACTCATCTTGTATATATGTGCTTTTACCTGAATAAACATCTGATTTTATTTGATTTGATAATATAGCCACTCGCCATCCTTATGCTTTACATATATCTAAGTTTTGCTTTCATATTTATATTTAATCTCTATACTTTAATTTGTGAATTGTATACACATTATTCACTGTACTGTATTACTATACGCAGCTTATTGTAAAATATCTTATTGATATTTTAGATATTTAATGTATTCTTTGTATCGCAATGAAATCACAAAGACGTGATACATCAATGACAGTCATTTGGAGGCAATGGAGTGACTTGAACCCGGGACCCGGTGACTCCCAGACACCTGCCTCGGAGTCACCAGGGCCTCCCAGACACCTGCCTCGGAGTCACCAGGGCCTCCCAGACACCTGCCTCAGAGTCACCAGGGCCTCCCAGACACCTGCCTCGGAGTCACCAGGGCCTCCCAGACACCTGCCTCGGAGTCACCAGGGCCTCCCAGACACCTGCCTCGGAGTCACCAGGGCCTCCCAGACACCTGCCTCGGAGTCACCAGGGCCTCCCAGACACCTGCCTCGGAGTCACCAGGGCCTCCCAGACACCTGCCTCGGAGTCACCAGGGCCTCCCAGACACCTGCCTCGGAGTCACCAGGGCCTCCCAGACACCTGCCTCGGAGTCACCAGGGCCTCCCAGACACCTGCCTCGGAGTCACCAGGGCCTCCCAGACACCTGCCTCGGAGTCACCAGGGCCTCCCAGACACCTGCCTCGGAGTCACCAGGGCCTCCCAGACACCTGCCTCGGAGTCACCAGGGCCTCCCAGACACCTGCCTCAGAGTCACCAGGGCCTCCCAGACACCTGCCTCGGAGTCACCAGGGCCTCCCAGACACCTGCCTCGGAGTCACCAGGGCCTCCCAGACACCTGCCTCAGAGTCACCAGGGCCTCCCAGACACCTGCCTCGGAGTCACCAGGGCCTCCCAGACACCTGCCTCAGAGTCACCAGGGCCTCCCAGACACCTGCCTCAGAGTCACCAGGGCCTCCCAGACACCTGCCTCAGAGTCACCAGGGCCTCCCAGACACCTGCCTCGGAGTCACCAGGGCCTCCCAGACACCTGCCTCGGAGTCACCAGGGCCTCCCAGACACCTGCCTCAGAGTCACCAGGGCCTCCCAGACACCTGCCTCAGAGTCACCAGGGCCTCCCAGACACCTGCCTCGGAGTCACCAGGGCCTCCCAGACACCTGCCTCGGAGTCACCAGGGCCTCCCAGACACCTGCCTCGGAGTCACCAGGGCCTCCCAGACACCTGCCTCGGAGTCACCAGGGCCTCCCAGACACCTGCCTCGGAGTCACCAGGGCCTCCCAGACACCTGCCTCGGAGTCACCAGGGCCTCCCAGACACCTGCCTCGGAGTCACCAGGGCCTCCCAGACACCTGCCTCAGAGTCACCAGGGCCTCCCAGACACCTGCCTCGGAGTCACCAGGGCCTCCCAGACACCTGCCTCGGAGTCACCAGGGCCTCCCAGACACCTGCCTCGGAGTCACCAGGGCCTCCCAGACACCTGCCTCGGAGTCACCAGGGCCTCCCAGACACCTGCCTCGGAGTCACCAGGGCCTCCCAGACACCTGCCTCGGAGTCACCAGGGCCTCCCAGACACCTGCCTCGGAGTCACCAGGGCCTCCCAGACACCTGCCTCAGAGTCACCAGGGCCTCCCAGACACCTGCCTCGGAGTCACCAGGGCCTCCCAGACACCTGCCTCGGAGTCACCAGGGCCTCCCAGACACCTGCCTCGGAGTCACCAGGGCCTCCCAGACACCTGCCTCGGAGTCACCAGGGCCTCCCAGACACCTGCCTCGGAGTCACCAGGGCCTCCCAGACACCTGCCTCGGAGTCACCGGGTTAAGGTGACGCCTCAAAATGATTTTTGTAATATTTTGTGATATTTTGTAATTTTTGTATATTTGTTTACATTAGTCCCATCATTTTTTTTGGTTCCTGTCATCAACAGCTTATTTGATCTTCATGTGTATGTCATAGAGGTCAATTTCATGCTAAAGCTTTGTATGTTCCGCGCTCCACGGTATAATTACAGGGCCTGCATGACCTGTCATGACAGAGTAATTTCCCGCTTGTGTTTATTGGTGAACTGGGGCAAGCGGCCGTGGCTGGCTTGTTTCTTGGTCCCTGTTGGCATGGCCCCTCACCTCCATGTGGACCCGTGTATTGTGCTGCTTCTGTGCTGGATAAACTTATTTCATTTACAAAGGTTCCTCTGTCTCACTATCACACACACACACACACACACACACACACACACACACACACACACACACACACACACGACTGACTGCTGGAGTATTATCACCAGGCTCAGAGCACATGTTGGGATAATGAGAAATGGAATAAAATTACACTCAAACTATAAGGCCACAATCACTCGGCCGCCGCTGGCAGCCACTTTGTTGTTTACAACTTACTGTAAGCCCAGAATAGCGGAGCCATTCTCAGCAAATTTCGGAATAAATTTGAAATTGCTGTAATATAATACGTTAATATCTCACTACGGTTATCACCGGAACGCAATTCTTGAAGGACAGTGAGGTAATTAACTCAATCCAAGTGTAATACCTGGAGTATATATGTTCTGGATGTTCTTGTACTCCCCAAGCCTGGCCTTGGGTTACCTCGGTCCACCGGGCTGTTGCTCGACGCGGCCCGCACGACCACATATCAACCCGGTAAGTTGGCCTCTTCCTGCACCAACTTGGCTGGTTGTTACTTGGGCACGTCCGTACTGGCTCCAGCGACACAGGTTCTGCCTGCTAGAGGGACACCCAACAGCGACGGACCTCTGGTCAGAATATAACCCGCCCACGTAACTTCCCCGTGACGCTTCCGTCCTCCCAATAAATGTTGTGATGTGTTTGGTTAATGTCAAAAAGCTCGTGTGCGCCTGACGGCCTTCCGCACAACACTGAGCTGCGGCTTGTCGGGGAGTGTTACTGGCCGCGCCCACACCCCCCACACTACACCCATGGTACACGGTGTTACAACAGGTGTGGGTATACCTCGTCCACCAGGATACACCTACACGTGGCTACAGTAGGTGTGGGTATACCTCGTCCACCAGGATACACCTACACGTGGCTACAGCAGGTGTGGGTATACCTCGTCCACCAGGATACACCTACACGTGGCTACAGCAGGTGTGGGTATACCTCGTCCACCAGGATACACCTACACATGGTTACAGTAGGTGTGGGTATACCTCATCCACCAGGATATACCTACACGTGGTTACAGCAGGCGTGGGTATACCTCATTCACCAGGATATACCTACACGGGGGGTACAGCAGGTGTGGGTATACCTCAGCCACTAGGATATACCTACACGTGGTAACAGCAGGTGTGGGTATACCTCAGCCACTAGGATATATCTACACGTGGTTACAGGTGTGGGTATACCTCAGCCACTAGGATATACCTACACGTGGTAACAGCAGGTGTGGGTATACCTCAGCCACTAGGATATATCTACACGTGGTTACAGCAGGTGTGGGTATACCTCAGCCACTAGGATATATCTACACGTGGTTACAGCAGGTGTGGGTATACCTCACCCACCAGGATATATCTACACGTGGTTACAGCAGGTGTGGGTATACCTCACCCACCAGGATATATACACCACAGGCTGCTTGCTCCACTTTAAGAGAGAAGCAAGAAAGAGTTTACTTCAATCAAATCATAACGTTGGCATATTTATTCTAAAGATTAAAACCACATGTTAACATAAAATATATTCCCGAAGAGGAGGAAGGAAAGTTGGTGTTGTACTTACGGTGACTGAGGGTAGATCTTTGGGAAGCACGCCCCATGGTGGAAGCTGGCAGAGGGGGGCGCTGCACGGAGCCAGGAAGGAGCAGAGGCAGGGCCTAAACTGCACGTTAGGGAGGCACTATGCCCTAATGTTACGCTACTGGCGAGGCGAGCACTATGGCGAGGCGTGGCGAGGGAAGCGCCAGAACACTAGGGGGTAGGGGGGCACCATTACACTAGGGCAGGGCACCAGTACACTATAGTTTCACGGCAGCAAGACTGCCGAGGTCGGTCACTTGCGTGGGTCGGAGAGGGTCACTACCGGAGGTTGGTGGTGTCACCTTAGGCCTGCTGAGGGAGGTGGGCGGTGCCGTGAGGGCCACTCAGGTGGTGTGCCGTGGGGCAGACGACGGCGGCTGCTGCAGCAGACAGGTGGGAGATCACCAGCATCAGCCACACCCGAGGCCGGGACCAAGGCTGCATCGCCATCAACACTGCAAATAAAAAAGAAAAATTCACATTTAGTATAACCTGTCTTCATACAAATAATGTATAGTACAAGAGTAAGTACACAGTAAACACCATTTCATATCACTCAGCATCATGAACGTGCCAACGTCCTGCTTGATACCTGGTTGACGGGTTCTGGGAGTTCTTCTCCCCAAGCTCGGCCCGAGGCCAGGCTTGACTTGTGAGAGTTTGGTCCACCAGGCTGTTGCTTGGAGCGGCCCACAGGCCCACATACCCACCACAGCCCGGTAGGTCCGGCACTCCTTTGGAAAAAACTATCTAGTTTCCTCTTGAAGATGTCCACGGTTGTTCCGGCAATATTTCTTATAGTCGCTGGGAGGACGTTGAACAGCCGCGGACCTCTGATGTTTATACAGTGTTCTCTGATTGTGCCTATGGCACCTCTGTTCTTCACTGGTTCTATTCCTTATTTTCTTCCATATCGTTCATTCCAGTATGTTGTTATTTTACTGTTGTAGATTTGGGACCTGGCCCTCCAGTATTTTCCATGTGTATATTATTTGGTATCTCTCTCGTCTCCTTTCTAGAGAGTACATTTGGAGACCTTTGAGACGATCCCAATAATTTAGGTGCTTTATCGTGTCTATGTATGCCGTATATGTTCTCTGTATTCCCTCTATTTCAGCAATCTCTCCTGCTGCTCTCCTCCTAATCTCAAACGGATATATACTTTGAAGGGGCAAGTGAGCTCTGAGCTGTTCTCAAGACGGGACAGCACAAGTAATTTGAAGAGTACAATCATTGTGATGGGATCCCTGGATTTGAAAATTCTCGTAATCCTTCCGATCATTTTTCTGGCTGCCGCAATATTTGCTTGGTAATGCTCCCTAAATGTTAGGTCGTTAGACATCATTATTCCCAAATAGTTCTTGAAGGAAAAAAGTACTAGACAAATCCTCATCTACTACGTAATATTGCACAGATGCATATAGATGCAAACTTGGCATCTGACAGCTTCCCATACTTCACAGATGGATCAGGAGACCAGCAGGGACAAGAAACCGGTGCCGCAGTTAAAGCAGGAAACTCTGTAAATAGTTGGAGACTCTCAAATGGGTGTTCGACTTTACTAACAGAGATGCTAGCCATTCAAAAGGCTTTGAAACATGCTCTTGCTGAACATCGATAACATGTTATCATACATACAGATTCGAGAACTGCCAATGAAACCTTGCAACAAGAACACATATGTGATAACATACATCTGATCACAAATGTCATATCATTAATACAAACACTCAAACAACAAGGCCGACGGGTACTTATCAACTGGGTGCCAAGTCATGTGGGAATGATAGGAAATGACATTGCAGACGAAGCTGCAAAACTTACAACTAAGAGAAGAAATGTAGACATTTACATACAACAGAGTCTATCACAGATTAAGACAGTAATTAGAAACAGAACAATGCAAAAGATATACAGTGACCACAACACAGCAGTTGCAACATCAGGATCTGCGGGTTGGTACAAGAATTCAACCAACTAGGAACCACTTAGTTTGATGAAAGGGAGCAGTAGAACAACAGAAGTACATTTACATCGCATCAGGCTTCGATACCCATGTGCATGGAAAATAGGCTTACACGTTCCGGGAGATGAGAGGAAATGTCAGCATTGTGGAGAAATGCCCGACAGTCCACTGGAACATTATCTAACACAGTGCAGTTACAAACCCATTAAGATTTCAACTTAGATTCAACAGAGCAGAAGAAGTTGTTAAACACGTGGGACAAAATGTTACTGAAGCGACCATACGAGTCATAAATACTCATACTCTGCCCAAGTAAAACAGAAACAAGCAACACTTAGTGAGCAAGTCAGAGGCTTTGGGCCAGCGCAGGAATATCCCTGCAAAAAAAAAAAAAAATCCTTCACATGCTGTTTTCCTACTATGGGCAAATCTGATTGTGTTTTGTACCCTGTATTATGTTTCAGATCCTCATTTTTACCGTACCTGAGTATCTGGAATTTATCACTGTTAAACATCATGTTATTTTCTTCCACCCAGTCAAAAACTTTATTAGTTAAGTGTGTAGTTTTTTCAATGTCCTCAGCAGAGGTAATGTTCATGCTGATTTTTGTGTCATCTGCAAAGGATGATACAAAGCTGTGAATTGTATTTTTGTCTATATCTGATATGAAAATAGGATAAAGCAGGGGTGCAAGGACTGTACCCTGAGGTACGTAGCTTTTAACTGCACTTGGACTCTCTTTTTATATGGGTGACTGTTACTCTTTGTGTTCTGTTTGACAGAAAATTGAGTATCCACCATTTTACTTTACCAGTTATGCCCATTAACCTCCCCCTCCCTTTTCAGTCCGTTGTCGTCATGAAGGGGTTTAGTAGGCAACTACCGGGGTGTGATGCTCCATGGTACGGTTCTCTGTCCTTTTGCGGGCTTATGCTCCTGCTGACGTCTTCACTAATTCTGCTGGTCACTGTTTCCTCTTATGTTTCGTTTACCCCTCCCTCCCCCCTTCTCCTTTCTCATTGTCTATCCCGCTGACCTTTTGCCAGTCTTGATTATTCTTTCGGACATCTTCTGTTTTGATGCTCGGGTGTTTGGGGAGGCACACACTCTCACCTGTAGAACTGTGGTACCAAACGTCACAAGCGATGGGAAACTTTTATTGTCAATCCTTCTTTCGTTGCTGAACCCAATCTCGACGGACTGACAGTTCTTAAGGTAGCGATTGTGGGGCGTATACTCACGATGCACCCCTAGTGGGTCCCCACCAGTCTCTTGTTGGGTGTCCTATCCTCTAACTGTGGCTTTATGGTGGGTGTGGGGGGTCATTCGTGAATGAAATTATTACCTCCTCGTTTTTATGCTGCTGAATGATCCTCTTATAACTCCTCAGGCTCGTGGGGTGGGCAACCAAGCTCTTGAGTCAGACTGTTGGAAGACCGGGCTCTGTAGGCCCCACTACACTGGGCTCAAACCAAGCTACTCCTTTCACCCTCCTGACTATCCCCCTTCACTCGCCTCCCTTCTCTGTTTTAGGGTTGAGCCTCAAGCTCCCTGTGGTGACCACCTCATCACCTGGAGCAGTTACTTCTCTCATTGTGACAACTGCACCTTTTACCCCCCCCCCCCTCACTGGGGGTGCTCGGCGCCGACTCCCCAACACGATCCCTTCCAGTGCTAATACGTTCAACACCTTGTTTGGTCTTGCTACATGGACTAAATACTTTGATCTCACTCATATGGATTATACTCTCCCTGATGATTTCTTCCTCCATCAACACCTTGTTGATTCAACACCAGGAGCCGATGCTTGGCGCTCGTCCTAGTCGCTTTCTTGGTTATTCCTTTCTCTTCCCCCCTCCCCAGCTTCTGCTAGGGGCCCATAATTCTACTGCTCTCTTAATTCATACTGATATTCCCTTCGTCTCCCTGCTTTTTCCGTCGCCTCTCCAGTGTTCTGTGGCCCGTATCTTTGTGAGTTAATGGTAGACGGTCTGTTCCATTTATCTCCCCCCAAATGTCCTGCTTCCTATTCCTGATCTTAAGACCTGTTGGACTCCATACCAGAACTGTGCTCCTGTTGGGTGATTTCAACTGTTGGCATATCCTCTGGGATGATGCTCTGACGAACACCTGGGGCCACCTTCTCAAATTATTTGTCCTCCCATCTCTGTCTCTTCTGAATTCTGGTGAACCCACTCATGTGGACTCCTGAACTTGCACCCTTTCCTGTCTTGATCGTTCTCTCTGCTTGTCTTCTCTTTACTTAAGATTTCACATGACGGGTTCTTGACCTCCATAACAGTGACCATTTCCCCATCCTTGTCTCCCTTTTCTCTTTTCACCCTCCCCTTTCCTAGGTGGCAGTTTGCCAAGGCTGGTTGGAATCTATTCACACTCCATGCTACTCTTTTTTGACCTCTCCGCCTTGCCTCTCTCTCGAGCCCTCCAGGTTGATACCTTGTTGATGGGGTTCTGGGAGTTCTTCTACTCCCCAAGCCCGGCCCGAGGCCAGGCTTTACTTGTGAGAGTTTGGTCCACCAGGCTGTTGCTTGGAGCGGCCCGCAGGCCCACATACGAACCACAGCCCAGTTGGTCTGGCACTCCTTGGAGGAAACAATCTAGTTACCGCTTGAAGATGTCCACTGTTGTTCCAGCAATATTTTTTATGCTCGCTGGGAGGGTGTTTAACAACCGTGGACCTCTGATGTTCATACAGTGTTCTCTGATTGTGCCTATGGCACCTCTGCTCTTTACTGGTTCTATTCGGCATTTTCTTCCATATCGTTCACTCCAGTATTTTGTTATTTTACTGTGTAGATTTGGGACCTGGCCCTCCAGTATTTTCCATGTGTATATTATTTGGTATCTCTCTCGTCTCCTTTCTAGTGAGTACATTTGGAGAGCTTTGAGACGATCCCAATAATTTAGGTGTTTTATCTCATTTATGCATGTCATATATGTTCTCTGTATTCCCTCTATTTCAGCAATCTCTCCTGCTCTGAACGGGGAAGTGAGTACTGAGCAGTACTCAAGACGGGACAACACAAGTGATTTGAAGAGTACAACCACTGTGATGGAATCTCTGGATTTGAAGGTTCTCGTAATACATCCTAACCTTTTTTTGGCTGACGCAATATTTGCTCCGTTATGATCCCTAAATGTTAGGTCGTCGGACATCATCATTTCCAAATCCTTGACATGCTGTTTTCCTACTATGGGCTGATTCGATTGTGTTTTGTACCCTGTATTATGTTTTAGATCCTCATTTTTGCCATATCTGAGTACCTGAAATTTATCACTGTTAAACATGTTATTTTCTGCTGCCCAGTTGAAAACTTTGAAAACGAAAACATCCTCCTTTTTCATGACAATATAGAGCACTGCCCTCTGTTCTATTCCTCGATCTACCTCTCAAGGCTCCCGGATGTGTGTTCCCTGGTGGAATGCAGACTGTGCTCGGGCTGTCCGCTGTAAGCGTACAGCCTGGAGGAAACACCAATGCCAGCAGATGGCTACTACTTTTATTTTCTTCCGAAAAGCAAAGTGAGTGCGGTGGCCCATAGGACCATCTGTACAGCTAAACCTAAGAGTTGGAAATCTTATTTTTCACCACTACATCCAATACGGCTCGATGGGGTTGTTCTCCCTGTTTGAAAACCGGGGTCTCTAGGGACATTCCCCTAAGGACTTCTGCCCAATTGCCCTCACGAGTTGTGTTTGCAAACTCTTTGAAAGCATGGTCAATGTCCGTCTGATGTGGTTCTTAGAACACTATCACCACCTCTCCCCTTCTCAATTTGGTTTTTGCAAGTGCCGCAGCACAGTCTTTGTGAACGTGGAGGTTTAAATTCATACTGCTTTAGCTGCGAAGACCCCCATTGTTACTGTTCTTTTTGACCTGGAAAAGGCATATGACACCACCTGGAGATACCGTATTCTGTTCCAACTTCGTGCTTTTGGCCTTCGTGGTAAGCTCCCTCTCTTCCTCCAAAGTTTCCTCTCTAGTCATTCCTTTAAAGTGAGGCTTGGTACCACACTCTCTCTGCCTCTTTTAGGCAATATGAAGGTGTACCCCAAGGTAGTGTTCTGTGCACCACTCTTTTTCCTGCTTGCTCTGAATGGTCTTCTTTCTTCCCTTACTTTTGGTATCTTCTCTGCTCTCTATGTTCACAATCTTGCCCTCTGCTGTCAAGGTGATCATTCGCCTTTCCTTCAACGGCGGCGTCAACTTGCGATTGATGCCATATTGTCTTGGGCCACTGATCATGGCTTCACGTTCTCTACAACTAAAATTTGTGCTATGACATTTACTCAGAAGCAGGTCGTTCTCCGTCCCTCTCTGTCGCTATATACCATCCCCTATCATACAGAGATTCTTCTAAGCTTTTGGGGCTCATCTTTGACACTCGTTTGACTTGGCTGAACCGTATCTCCTACCTCCGAATTGAATGCTCTAAGGCCCTTAACTTAAGGTCTTGTCTCATACTTCTTGGGGAGCTGATAAGCACACACTCCTCTCTTTGCATTCCTCTCTCATTCTGTCTAAACTTGATTATGGTTGCCCTGCTTACTCATCTGCTTCTCCCTCTACCCTTCGCCTTCTTGACACTCTGCACCATACTTTGTTACGCCTCAGCTCTGGTGCCTTTCGTTCGACTCCTACCCTCAGCCCGTATGTTGAAACTGGCGTCCTGTCTCTACAGGATCGCTGTGATTGCTACCTTGCATGGTCCTTACAACACCCTCACTCTCCCTTATGTAGTGCCTTAACCTTTACCCCTCCTGTGGTTCCAGTTCCCCTTCACCACCTACCTCATTCTGTACGTTGTCTCGCTTACAAGATGCTCCTTCGGTTTGTGTTACTAATATTTCTCCTTGTGTCATTCCGTCTTTGTCCCTTGGCCCCGGGGAGTGTCCCCCTTCCTAAATTTTGTAAAACCCTAACCCACGTGGGTTAGGGTTTTTTTACCCCTCTTTTACCCCTCAGCTTTTACCCCTCGTACTGTTCTGAAACGCCTTTTCCTTGAACACTTTTCTTTCCAATCGCGCTCCATTTCCGTCTTCAACGATGGGTCTAAGTCTGCAGACGGTGGAGGCTACTCAGTTGTTTTTCCTGAACACACTTATATGTGTCGCCTGCCTCCAGAGACTAGCATCTTCACTGCAGAACTTTATGCTATTCTCTATGTTCTTTGTCTACTGCTTTCTTGCTGTCAGTCCTTCTTTGTGGTTGTAGTTGACTCACGCAGTGCCTTCATGGCTTTGGCGTCCTTTAATCCAGTCTATCCTGTGGTAGTCAAGACTCAACATTGGATGTTTCTTATCTCCAGTGAATTTAAGACAGTGGAGTTTTGCTGGGTTCCCAGCCATATTGGTGTCTCTTTGAACGAACATGCGGACGCTGTCACTTGTAATGGTATGTGCAGACCATAGCTCCTTCCCCCTTCTCCTTCCTTTCCCCTTCCCTCCCTTGTTCATCCCCCCCCCCCCATGTGTCAGTCCGACCCTCTGGTCATTCTCCCCCTCCCTGTTGGCCGTTTCCCATCATAACCAGAGTCAAATTACCCCTTAGGCAAGTGGTCGTCACTTGTTTCCCCAATCCCTCCAAATCCTTGTCTCCCAGTCCTTTCCAATCCCCTTTTCCAATCCGTCCCCCTCTCCTCCTGCCTTCGCCACTAACCATTTGACAGATTTGGACCAGTGACGAATTACTGTAATTCTCAAGTTTGGAGTGAGGGAGCGGGAAGCCATATATGGCTGTGGTTTCCTATGTAGCATGGGATCGGTTCATGATTATACAGGACAGGAGTAAATCAGAACTTTTAGGACCGGCCTTGTCACCAAGAAGGCCTATGGGCAGGGCTAAGTCAGAAGTTTTGGGTGGCCTATGAGTGACACTCTGTAGTCATTGGTTGAGCTTTGATAGGCAGAGTTAATTGGGCCAAGGAACTAAGTGGGTGGAGCCTGTTCCACTGGTAAGAGTTTTAGAAAATATCAAAGTTAGTGTGTCTTGGGGGAGTACTGGGGTACAGGCCTACTGATCTGGGGGAAGCTGCTCAACATCGTGGCCGAGGTTGCAGGATTAAGGTAATGTCTGTCTGAGTTTTGGTACATCAAGTAAATGCACCTCAATTTTCCAATTGCCTCAAAGGATGCCTTATCAAAGTAGGATATACTTTCAATTTGATTTCAATTTACGTGTTTTTTTAAATAATAAAGTGTTTTAATGTAATTGTGTTTAGTTATCTGTTCCCCCTTTCTTTTGATGCTGTGTGAGTCATTTATAGGGGATATGCTTGGGTGGTATTGGAAGCCTTTGGATCCTCAATCAGTAAAGATTACAGTTAAACTTCTCGAGAGTTATTTACCAAGATTCTTATTTGCCCCTTAAGTTCTATGAGTATTGAGTCCCTTTCTTCCTGGGGAAACAATAATTTAGACACATTCATTTATGGTTCGGGAAGGTGGTGGCAGTGTTTAATGATTTTAATTATTAGTTATTAATTAATAACCCCCTATTCTTGTTGTGTCCTCCTCATTTAATATTCAGCTTATATTTTGTGGCAGTTCAGTAAGGGGTCATACCGAACTGTAACAGTGTTAAACTGGGGTATTGAGTGAAGAAGGGAAAGAGAGAGCAAGGTAAGGTAAGGTAAAGGTTCATTACACACTAAGGAAGCTATCCGCACTTGTCCCATCTTGCGTAAAGGTATTCCTTATTTCGACTTTTACCCAGCTATTTATCACAAAAATATTGTTAGGTTGCATATTGGACATACACGCTTAACTCATGGACACTTAATGGAGCGCCGTCCTGCTCCTTATTGTCCTACTGCATTGTCCCTCTTACAGTTGTGCATATCCTTGTTGAATGTCCTGACTTTTAGGACGAACGTATGTCTTGCTTCCCGACGATCCCTCATGGTCACTTGTCCCTTGATAGAATTTTTGGCGTATCAGATACATTTGATGTCGTTTGCCTTACGTATTTCTGTTCTCGTATTGGCATCCTTAGTGATATTTAGCTCCTTATGATTGTCCCGCACATGTGATGGTGCTACATAGTCTTCCCGGCTTGGTGCCGCCTTTTGATATTTACATTACATTCCCATTGACCTCATTTTGTGTGCTATCACTCCACAGTCACAGTAATAGAATGCCTTTGTGAAGTCCATATATACCACATCTGCATTCTGTTTTTATTACAATGCCTCAGTGATTTTGTCATAGTGGTCTAGTAGCTTTGAGAGGCATGATCTTCCGGCTCTAAATCCACGTTGGCCTGGATTGTGGAGGTCATTGGTCTCCATGAAATTGATGACCTGACTCCTGATCTCTTTCTCAAATACTTTTATTATGTAGGACATTAGTGCAACTGGTCTATATTTCTTTGCCAATACTTTGCTCCCTCCCTTGTGTAAGGAGGCTATGTCTGCTGCATGAAGCGCACCTGGTATCTCCCCCGTGTCCAAGCACTTCCTCCACACTATACTGAGTGCCTTTGCTACTGGCACTTTACATTTCTTTATAAATATTGAATTCCATGAGTTGGGACCCAGGGCTGAGTGCATGTTGTCAATTTCTATTTCAAAATCTGCCACGCTCATGTTGATATCAATTATATTTACAGTGTAAATATACAATATATCGATTTACACGGGTTTGTATATCACGCATGAAGAAGTTGTCTGGATCTTCCACTTTCATGTTGTTTATTGGAGTGCTAAACATGTCCTCATACTGCTTTTTTAGGATTTCACTAATTTCTTTGTTATCCTCAGTGTATGAACCTTCACTCATACGAATAGGTTCAATACTGGCAGTGGTTTTTGCTTTTGATTAAGCACATGTGAAAAAAATATTTTGGGTATTTCTTTATTTCTTGAATTGCTTTCTATTCTAGTTGCCTTTCTTCATATCTGAATGCTTCAGTCTCTGCTCGATTTCTTCAATATCCCTGTTTGAATTATTCCTTCTTTGTATGTTAAGTCGTGTCTGCTTAAGAATTTCCATTATTTTATTCCTTCTTTTGTAGTGTCGTCTGCGTTTTCTTTTTACGTTGGACCTTTCTGGCTTTCCTCAAAGGAACATGTTTCAGACAGAATTTATATGCTTCAGAAGTCACTTGTTCTATTCCTTGTGAAGGATTTGTATTATTTAGAACATTTTCCCATGGAATGTTTTAAGTTCCCTGTTTATTTTCTCTCAGTCTATCCTTTTATTATCAAAATTGAATTTACTAAATAACCCCTCTCGCTTGATCTTTATTTTAGGTCTATTCTGAGTATTATTGTAGTTTGCCCTTCAATGAGCTTGAGATCTGACTATGTGGTATCTGAGATCGTAATGTCCCTGATTATGTCTTCATTGTTTGTGAAGACCAGATCTAGAATATGTGACTATATTTAGAATATATGTATCCACTCCTCCATGTGACCTATTTACCACATCACACCTGTATAGATTTTATCCTGGTATCCAGATCTCACTGTCCAAGAATTCCCCAGCATGGGTTTCTGTGAAAGCTCCAAATACTGCATTTGACTCCGTGAGGCCATTTATGAATTGTACTTTGATTTTTGCGCTTGTTTTTAGTTCTTGTATGTTGGCAAAGATGAATGAGGTTACTCTATTTGAGGTAGTTTGACTGGGAGGCTTTTCTGGCAGGTCCTTTATGCGTGGGCATATCGAGTTTGTTCTGACCAGTGCTGAGTGTTGTAGGACAGTTGCCTGTCGTAGTTGTAGATACTTTTTGGTGTGTAATTGTATCTGTGCTTCTGGTATGCAAGTGGGTCTGGGATCCAGTTCCATACATTCTCTATGTTCCCAATTTTGAAATCTCTTTCGTCTTGGCATAAAAAATTAGTTTAGCATCCTCCAAACCAATTATCTTGCTTACGTATGTAGCGTTCTGTGCCTTTCACATGAGAGTTTGGGCAGCTGAGGTCATAGCATTGTCTGTCCTCTAGAGATGTTTTGCACATGTCAAGATGGAAAACCTACATGTTGATCCAAATCGATACTGTCCTTTCCTAAGCATATTTAAATATTTCCGGGGATAACGGTAGCTACATTCTAGTCCCTATCTATTTCCAGAATGTCTAAGTCTCCAAACGCCCTTTACAAAGAATTTGCATGTCTGTCCTTCTGGTCTGTCTGTCTCTCTCTCCCTCCCTCTCTCTCTCTCTCTCTCTCTCTCTCTCTCTCTCTCTCTCTCTCTCTCTCTCTCTCTCTCTCTCTCTCTCTCTCTCTCTCTCTCTCTCTCTCTTGGGGAGTGTTGTAGTGTCTGTAGATACCGAGCTGTCAGTGCTGTCTGTTACACTGTTTAGTCTACTGTCACCTGTATCAGTACATATTGAAAAGAATTTACAACTTCCTGAATTTCTGTTTCAGGAAGTTTATAACCTATAACCGGGTTAGTCTACAACCCTGTCTATAACATCAGCATTTCCCACTCTTTCTGGATGTCTGGAAGGCTTTCAATGAAGGAATTTTTTCGGTTATGAGTCATGGTATCTAGAAGGTTTTTTAGTATATTCCAAGTTGGCAAGTCACTGTTGCATGCAGTGAGTAAATGACCAGCTTTGAAGTCGGTGGTGTTGCTGACTTATGTACGAGCCGAATGAAATCTATTCTTACATATTTAACATTCCATTCCCATTGTCTTTGTCTTCAAGGTTTTGTTGCAGTGACCACAAATTAGTTTGTTTACTGCCATTTTGCCTTTAAATTTTTTAAATTTTGCCCCGAGGGGCGAGTTTATTGGGCAGCGCCACTCATCTTGTGAGTGGACACACCGCCATAGTGACAGTATTGGGCAGTGCCACTCATCCTGTGAGTGGACACACCGCCATAGTGACAGCATTGGGCAGCGCCACTCATCTTGTGAGTGGACACACCGCCATAGTGACAGTATTGGGCAGCGCCACTCATCCTGTGAGTGGACACACCGCCATAGTAGCAGTATTGGGCAGCGCCACTCATCCTGTGAGTGGACACACCGCCATAGTGACAGTATTGGGCAGCGCCACTCATCCTGTGAGTGGACACACCGCCATAGTGACAGTATTGGGCAGCGCCACTCATCCTGTGAGTGGACACACCGCCATAGTAACAGTATTGGGCAGCGCCACTCATCCTGTGAGTGGACACACCATCATAGTGACAGTATTGGGCAGCGCCACTCATCCTGTGAGTGGACACACCGCCATAGTGACAGTATTGGGCAGCGCCACTCATCTTGTGAGTGGACACACCGCCATAGTGACAGTATTGGGCAGCGCCACTCATCTTGTGAGTAGACACACCGCCATAGTGACAGTATTGGGCAGCGCCACTCATCCTGTGAGTGGACACACCGCCATAGTGACAGTATTGGGCAGCGCCACTCATCTTGTGAGTGGACACACCGCCATTGTGACAGTATTGGGCAGCGTCACTCATCTTGTGAGTGGACACACCGCCATTGTGACAGTATTGGGCAGCGCCACTCATCTTGTGAGTGGACACACCGCCATAGTGACAGTATTGGGCAGCGCCACTTATCTTGTGAGTGGACACACCGCCATAGTGACAGTATTGGGCAGCGCCACTCATCCTGTGAGTGGACACACCGCCATAGTGACAGTATTGGGCAGCGCCACTCATCCTGTGAGTGGACACACCGCCATAGTGACAGTATTGGGCAGCGCCACTCATCCTGCGAGTGGACACACCGCCATAGTGACAGTATTGGACAGCGCCACTCATCTTGTGAGTGGACACACCGCCATAGTGACAGTATTGGGCAGCGCCACTCATCCTGTGAGTGGACACACCACCATAGTGACAGTATTGGGCAGCGTCACTCATCTTGTGAGTGGACACACCACCATAGTGACAGTATTGGGCAGCGCCACTCATCCTGTGAGTGGACACACCGCCATAGTGACAGTATTGGGCAGCGTCACTCATCTTGTGAGTGGACACACCGCCATAGTGACAGTATTGGGCAGCGCCACTCATCCTGTGAGTGGACACACCGCCATAGTGACAGTATTGGGCAGCGCCACTCATCCTGTGAGTGGACACACCGCCATAGTGACAGTATTGGGCAGCGCCACTCATCCTGTGAGTGGACACACCGCCATAGTGACAGTATTGGGCAGCGCCACTCATCTTGTGAGTGGACACACCGCCATAGTGACAGTATTGGGCAGCGCCACCCATCCTGTGAGTGGACACACCGCCATAGTGACAGTATTGGGCAGCGCCACTCATCTTGTGAGTGGACACACCGCCATAGTGACAGTATTGGGCAGCGCCACTCATCCTGTGAGTGGACACACCGCCATAGTGACAGTATTGGGCAGCGCCACTCATCCTGTGAGTGGACACACACCGCCATAGTGACAGTATTGGGCAGCGCCACCCATCCTGTGAGTGGACACACCGCCATAGTGACAGTATTGGGCAGCGCCACTCATCCTGTGAGTGGACACACCGCCATAGTGACAGTATTGGGCAGTGCCACTCATCCTGTGAGTGGACACACCGCCATAGTGACAGTATTGGGCAGCGCCACTCATCTTGTGAGTGGACACACCGCCATAGTGACAGTATTGGGCAGCGCCACTCATCTTGTGAGTGGACACACCGCTATAGCAGCATGTACAACACTCCCCAATCTCACAGTTGCCAGTGTTCTATATTTTGCATGAATGTCATGCTCTTGTACTTATCTAATCTTGCAATTGTGTAGTATTACAGCATTCAATATGTAAGACCAATTTGTCTGTTCCCTTTATCTCCAACACTACCTAGCTGCATGTTCCAGGGTGAACTGTGTGGGGCAACCTGGAGGTAAGCGGGTGTCTACCCGCCAAACACACACACCGAAACTACGACGTTGGTACAACGTTCGAACAAGTTTTAACACTTCCTAACCAGTGTCTACCCGCCAAACACACACACCGAAACTACGACGTTGGTACAACGTTCGAACAAGTTTTAACACTTCCTAACCAGTTATAACAATCAATATAGCAAATTGTAACAACGTTCTAATACGTTATAAACACGTTAAGCCAAGATGTAACAACTTTATTACAAGTTGTAACGAGCGGAAAATATAGACAATTTCGGTTTGTGTTTCCAGGCTGTACTCTCCCCGGGTGATCCCGGGCTCGCTGTCACCACCAGTGTCGAGGTGACAGTTTTATATTTAATGATCTTAGTATTTAGTACACTGTCCTCGGTACTTTACTATTTATAATATTACAGTATATGTATATATATAAATTTATATGCTTAACCCTTATGTGTAGGTACTTATCGTATGTAGATGAGAGACTCCCACGTCAACTGTTGTTGACTGTAACCTCCCCCTCAGGTCTCTGGGGGATAACCTCCCCCTCAGGTCTCTGGGGGATAACCTCCCCCTCAGGTCTCTGGGGATGTGTCCTGTTGTCACTGCTTTGATATTAAACCATTAATGACCTATTGGCTGTATCAATTACCATAAGGAATTTTCTGCTTACTTTCTGGCTTGTTCTATAGACTTAATTATTTATTTCTAGATTAATATTCCCGTATTACAGTATAAATTCACAGTATATTCTCACTGAGCATGACTAACCCTGGTCCCCTCATGGCTAGTGTACACACATGCAAGGGTGTTGTCTTATTTTGGTACTCTCTTACACACATGCAAGGGTGTTGCCTTATTTTGGTACTCTCTTACACACATGCAAGGGTGTTGCCTTATTTCGGCACTCTCTTACACACATGCAAGGGTGTTGTCTTATTTTGGTACTCTCTTACACACATGCAAGGGTGTTGCCTTATTTTGGTACTCTCTTACACACATGCAAGGGTGTTGCCTTATTTCGGCACTCTCTTACACACATGCAAGGGTGTTGCCTTATTTTGGCACTCTCTTACACACATGCAAGGGTGTTGCCTTATTTCGGCACTCTCTTATACGTTTCCACTTCTTCACATGACAATTCTCCTATGCTTCAACTTTTGTGTGTGTTGTGTTACACTTCACTGTATCACTGTTCACTATGGTCCAAACATATCGCCTACACTTATGTAAACATTCGTAAACATGGCCTCGAGGCACTGCTCCCACGTGGACCTGTGTGCTGTTTAATCTCTATTTAACACAAAGTTCAAATGTTAATCACTGTACTCAACTTTCCTATGTCGCTATGCACTTGGTGATGTCTGTAATCAATGTTCCATTACTGAAACACTATAAAACTTGGAATAATAATTCTTTAGCTTTTTAAAAACCCAAAGTCGGGTACACAATGTGTCAACTTTGTGAAAGAGAAAACATGCACTCCCTTGAACATTTATATTGTAGAATGTCCCATACTGACTGACGTTCGCCCTCCTGGGCTGAGGTATGCTGAACTCTGTAATTACTATATGAGTACTGGAACACTTGATGATATATTAAAATCTTGTACCCAAGATTGACCGTGTAATGTATCAATCATACAATGTATGTATGTGATGTGACTATATAACCTGAGCTTGTAAAAGCACCTTCATCACCTTCAGTGGTTAAGTGCTTAATAACACGCTAGTTTCTCTATCAATTATCTTACCCTCTCAGAGTAGGAGAGCCATAAATGTATGTATATGTATGTGTTCATATATATATATATATATATATATATATATATATATATATATATATATATATATATATATGTCGTACCTAGTAGCCAGAACGCACTTCTCGGCTTATTATGCAAGGCCAGATTTGCCTAATAAGCCAAGTTTCATGAATTAACTGTTTTTCGACTACCTAACCTAACTTTTTCGGCTACCTAACGTAACCTAACCTATAAACATAGGTTAGGTTAGGTAGGGTTGGTTAGGTTCGGTCATATATCTACGTTAATTTTAACTCCAATAAAAAAATTGACCTCATACATAATGAAATGGGTAGCTTTATCATTTCATAAGAAAAAAATTAGAGAAAATATATTAATTCAGGAAAACTTGGCTTATTAGGCAAATCGGGACTTGCATAGTAGGCTGAGAAGTGCGTTCTGGCTACTAGGTACGATATATATATATATATATATATATATATATATATATATATATAATATATATATATATATATATATATATATATATATATATATACACACACACACATGTGTGTGCGTGCATGCATGCATATGTGTGTGCGTGCATGCATGCATATGTGTGTGTATAAAGTATATATGGAAGCTGATCAGAATTACATTTCACCTTTGTAAATGCACATTAATGATACTATGTAAAGAACACACCGATCACGTTATGTAGGGCAGACGCAACTGTGTGTATCTATGTATATGTCTGTAGGTTAGATTAACATTTTAAAAGCACTACAATCACCTTCTGTGGTTGATTGTTCAATAAATCGCTGAACTATATGTTTAACAGATCTCTCACCCTGTCCATGGAGGACAGAATAAAATGTATATATGCTGGTTAGCATTGTTAATGTGTGGCCACGTCTGTGGTAGAAAATAATAATAATAATATAAATAATAATAATAATAATAAGGCCGGAGCGCGGGCACACACGTCTCCCTCCCCAGTCAAGACTGGACCTCAAAATTGCAAAGACAGAGGAAATACAGAAAACATATACGGCATACATAGACATGATAAAGCACCTAAACTATTGGAACCGTCTCAAAGTTCTCAAAATGTATTCTCTAGAAAGGAGACGAGAAAGGTACCAGATTATATATATACATGGAAAATGCTGGAGGGCCAGGTCCCTAATCTACATAGTAAAGTAACTTCATACTGGAGTGAATGATATGGAAGAAAATGCAGAATAGAGCCAGTGAAGAGCAGAGGCACAATCAGTGAACACTGTGTGAACATCAGAGGTCCGCGGTTGTTCAACATCCTCCCAGCAAGTGTAAGGATGACAGCACCGCTGACTTTCTGCTTGGCCACAGTCTTCAGTAAACGTGATATCTTACTGTGTCAAGATTAGGTTGTCCTTTTACACCTTTCATCATGGGGCAGTCCCCGTGGCGCAGTGGTAAAACACTTGCCCGGCGCTTCGCGAGCGCTTTGGCCTGGGTTCGTATCCTGGCCGAGGAGGATTGTCCAGGTACCAATCCTTAACTGTAGCCTCTCTTCCCACAGCAGTAAATGGGTACCTGGTTGTTAAACGATTTGGCCGGTAAGTATTCCAGAGAAAATTAGGATTAAAGACCTGCCCAAAACGCTAGATGCTTGCTAGTGGCTGTACAAGAATACCTGTTGAATATAATAAAAAATTAACATAGCTAGGAAGAACATTTCTACCACCGCTGCAACCGAGTCTGACGAAGATGAAGCAGAATTGAAGATATTCATCTGATCATGAAGCACACTGTCCGTAGAAAGCCGTTTAAAGGCATTCCTTTCTCCTTTATAAATGGAGCAGAGGTGAGTGATCTCACATGAGTGATTAACAGCACCTGGAGATCAGTGTCTTCTCAGAGGAGTATGTCTGCATCGCAAATTGTCTTGGGTCATGGCATCTAGCTGCTTGAAGATGGCATTTTAAAGATGTAATGAATGTTCCTTTTTTATTTGATATAAAATCATACTTGTGAGGGTATGGGATTTTTGTGTGTATTTCTTTTGCTTATTGCTGCTTCCTGCAATAACCTGCAAATGCATGCAACAGCAAGGAGTGCCGGACCAACCGGGCTGTGGTGGGTATGTGGGCCTGCGGGCCGCTCCAAGCAACAGCCTGGTGGACCAAACTCTCACAAGTCGAGCCTGGCCTCGGGCCGGGCTTGGGGAGTAGAAGAACTCCCAGAACCCCATCAACCAGGTAACTAGGTAGCACCAGCATCAATGGTGGTCACGCTGTAAGAGGTCACTTTGCGCAAAGTCACAACCAACAAATCCCCGGGAGAGAGCAAACGCAGTGGACCACTGTAAGCTCAAATGTACCCGATTCCGACATCAGGTTCATGGAAACCACTGTTACATGGCAAACATTTGGACCACGATCGTCACCCAGTCTTAGAGCAGGATCCAGATAGAGTTTTCCAGGATAGTAAACATCACAGTCAGGCAAATATATAAGAGGCACAACGCCGCCATCAAACAGAGGTCAACAGAGACCATCCCGGCACCACGCGGTCTCAGTATCAACAGCCACCACTCAACCAAGGGAGGACAAGTTCTCCTGGTTTGCAGACTTTCATCATGAGGAACTAGACCTTTCTGACGTTACCGACATCTGTGAATACAAAATCAGATGCTACAAACCACTAGAGGACCGATTACCGAAATATATAATCCAACATGTTGTAGACATTAGTGTAGACGACATCAAGGCACAACATCAGGCAGATGACATTCCAATCTTCGGAGTCAAAAATGTATGCGAAGAACAAACGGGGAACTGAGTGATACAGGCACCGCCCTGCTTACCTTTCTAGACTACATTCCCCCTGATAGGGTTTGGTTCAACGGCTTCCTCCATAAATTAGAGGTGTACGTCCCACGTCCCACTCAGTGCTTTAGATGTAAAGGTTTTAACCATACCTCGAGAGGTTGCACCAAAGACATCAAATGTGGGAATTGCTCTGGATCCCACTACACACAAAACTGTGTATCAGATACACTCACCTGCTCAAAGTATGATGGCGATCACGACATTACATTCAAACAATGTCCTTTATACATAGCAGCACACACTAAGGTTCTCCTTACTAACAACCTGCTGTACAGTAGTGCAATGAAACAACCTAAGTCAGCCCATCATCAACCTCAACATCACAGTCAACCACAACCTTTGCTCGTATCTGATATGTCTGTCACTGACAATCCTGCACCCCAGAGTCCAATCCTCTCCCAAAAAAACGTATAATTGAGTCCCAATCTTGTTGAAACTGTCTCACTCATTAAAAAATGCACTAGAAAAGACGCTGGACTGACTCCTAACTCAATTTTTACACAAGTAAACCAACCCATCCCCGAGGCTGACCGAACACACTCCCCATCGACATCGACATCTATAGACAATGATATCTGCCCTAACACAGCTGGCATTGCTGGAAACACATCGTTTGAGCTGATGCTGGAAACCTCCTAAATGACTGTATAGCACGCCTTACCCAAGTCACTCCCCCAGGGTAACTTGCCACAAACCCCAACCACCGCCACCAAGAGTAAGAAACCCCCCAGCTGTACAAACCTCCCAGCGACCTGGCACTTTGACTCACACACCACATAAACCACACTCCCCCACGACACATCCTCCAAACACTCCCAGATATTCAACATGGTGAATATGGCACGGCAAAGGCACGTCAAAGCACGGCACGTCATGGCACGTCAAAGGAGAACGATGTAATCACATCCTTGACGTAAAAATCCGAAATGCGACAATATAACAACCCACATTCAACCAACCTACCCCACTCTAACCTAACCTTATACACATTAACCATATGTTACTTAATGCACTCTAAACTTACCCTACCATAATCTACCCTAACCTATCTGAATTGTGACTAACTCTCAAACATACTTCGACTCACAATCTCAGTCTCTTAACTTAACCTCACACTTTTCATAAAATAGCAACACTTTGATACCACCATTAACACAACTCCTCATCTTTGCCATCCCGAGTCCATGTCAACTCATATATTTATCTTCTCATTATCCTCTCACAAATAGAGGACATCTATAACTTCCAATCGCTGCTAAATTCTGAACATAGATGCGCCACTGTGAGTGCCGCATCTTGCAACATCACCGCTCGTGCAGTCATTGGGATAAATTCCCAATGCAAACTGCACGTATCGCGAAGCAGCAGCTCAAATGGAGAGGAAAGTCAGGTGTCTGAACCTGCACAACCCTCCTTCTCCACCCGCCATACAGAGCTCCTCGCACACTTGGGGCGCTAGTTCTTCAACGGCTTCAAACAAAATATAAGATAACTGATGGGTCCTCACACCGAATTTATATACACTGATTGAGGCTATGTGGATTCGATTCGATTCCACAATCCTCGATTCCGGAGCCAACCCAAATAATACAAGTGACAAATAAAAGGGGGGCAGAGCATCTTGAGATTATCTTGAGATGATTTCGGGGCTTTAGTGTCCCCGCGGCCCGGTCCTCGACCAGGCCTCCACCCCCAGGAAGCAGCCCGTGACAGCTGACTAACACCCAGGTACCTATTTTACTGCTAGGTAACAGAGGCATAGGATGAAAGAAACTCTGCCCATTGTTTCTCGCCGGCGCCCGGGATCGAACCCGATACCACAGGATCACAAGTCCAGCGTTCTGTCCGCTCGGCCGACCGGTTCACTAGCATAACATTGGGTCAATGCTTCACAATGAGGAATGACATAGGCACATGTAATAGCAAAAATATATTTATACAATAAACGTACAATACAGTATGACATACGCTACGTTAACCAAGAGTGACACACTAACAGCTAACACCACCACCACCTTGCAGCAGGAAACCCCACCACTAACAGGTGACGTGAGACCCACAGTGTCGGCCTTCTAGACAGGTCATAAGCAAGAGTGAACTAACTGAACACTTTGTGAACACACTGGCAATTACTGCACTCAACACTTGCAGCATCAAACAACAACAACAGCAACGCTCCAATTACCACATGTAATAATGCAATTAACATACTAATTGTTGTTGTCACTAAGACAACAACAACCAGAGATTAATTATGTTATGTTACCTTACCTTGCGAGTACCTTGCAATGATTTTGGAGCTCAACGTCTCCGCGGCCCGGTCTTCAACCAGGCCTCATCGTTAACATTAACCTTTTAATCGTAATTAATTAAATTGCACACAGTTTACTTTCATTAGTCACTATTACTAAAACAGTCAAAGATAAGTCCACTACAGGGTCATCATAGTCCTTGCTACTTGCAACTTTTGTTCCCAGTAGCTGAATTTAAAACAACAGCAGTCAAAAATAATTAATTACTCTAACACATCAATTATTATAATTAATTATACACATTGTTTGATAACACAGACCAAACAATAACAAGGAAGAACAGGTGTCACGTAGACACAACAAACACAGTGGTCAACTCACTCGTGTAACTAGACAATTACAAACCACACGTCACTGGACGGCGCTAATACCCACTTACCTACGGGCCACTAAGACAGTCAGAAGTACACAACTTGTGTGTGTCACTGAGACTCTGCAAAGTCTTGATCGACACCAACACTTCCAGTGTCACCAAGACTGTTGCTGGGGGGGGGGGGGGGGTAGAAATAGCCTAACCTACTCTATCTCTTTAAGATGTATTTTACTGTCTCAATAAACGTACTTGAACTTGACACTGTTGCTGGACTAAAGGGTAACAAAATCCTAAACTGACATGTGATACATAATCCTACACACACACACACACACACGGCGGTCACGAGTGACGTGACATGACCTTGAAGTGTCAAATCCCATCCCTCCTCACATTCTCTTAAACCATATACACTGATGGTTCCCTACACCGCCCCGAGGGTGCAGCTGGAAGTGCAGTTGTTCTGACAATGGGTGATGGCTTATATTTTGAGTGGGGAGGCCGTATAAACAACTGGGTCTTTAACCTTCAGACTGAAATATTTGCCTTGCTCCTTGCACTGAAATGTGTACGTCTCCAAACTTGATACATTAATTGTAAGTGACTCTATCATCCTTAATTGTTCTCAACTCTTTAAGACATAACTGTAACATGCTCGTGTCCGAAGCTAAACACAAGTACAACAAAATTATTAACGATGGTATTAGAGTCCATTTAATGTGGTCTCCATCTCATGTTGGCCTCCGAATGCATGATAGAGCTGATGAGTTAGATAAAGAATCTTCCTTTAAAGGAGAAATTGAGTATAACCTTGGATTGTCAATGAGCAATCTGAGAGCAATAGTACACCAAGAACTTCAAAAATTTTTTGTAGATCTGAGGCAAAGTGAAATCGACACCAGTTATTCCATCTATCATCATACTATCTTGAGGTTATCTTGAGATGATTTCGGGGCTTTTTAGTGTCCCCGCGGCCCGGTCCTCGACCAGGCCTCCACCCCCAGCAAGCAACCCGTGACAGCTGACTAACACCCAGGTACCTATTTTACTGCTAGGTAACAGGGGCATAGGGTGAAAGAAACTCTGCCCATTGTTTCTCGCCGGCGCCGGATGACTTATACTGCTCGGCTTAGACTCGGTTACAAGTATTTTTGGTTATTCTCATTATCTGCTGATGTAGACCTGACCAAATGTAAACTGTGTCAACAAAATTATTCTCACACCCTCCGTCACTATGTGATGGAGTGCGAAAAGATACGTGAATTTAGAGACAATTCTATAACCAATGTTCCAATGATGTGTAAATATTTCATTCAAAATGATCTGCTACCAGAAATTTTAGCCAAATATCCCCAGTTTGCTAACTGTAGGTAGTAACTAAGTGATTGTAACCTATCCACCGCTGCCCACTGGATGGTGGGCGGTGTGCAGGACAAACATATCAATTGTGACACTAGCTCTCCACATATGTCAGTTGCTTAATTTAGAAACTGTACTTGTGGTCGATCTCGAACCCATTGATGATGTGACGACTTATACTGAATTTTTTAACTAGCTCATCAAGATTGTAACTTGCTTAGTTAAATGAATTGTGGGGTTCAGTCCCTGAGCCCATTATGTGCCCCTGTAACCCTTTCCACCACCGCCCACAAGATGGGTATGGGGTGCATAATAAATGAACTAAAACTCCTCACCGAGGTGACAGCTTAACGCTTCCACAGTCTCAATGGATCTACACACAGCTCCTTGCGAGATATACTCTGATTCGAGATTCAGCCCGTCCACATAAACAAAGGCCAAAGTCCATTCCATGCATCCACCATACTCCCCGTTTATGAATGAAAAAACGGTTTACACACGACTCACCAACCCGTTCTCGACTCAAGTCCATTACATCCAGCGGTCGACCCCACAGACACATTCATAAACTTTTACATGCTGTTCATTCAAACCGGGAATTTTCTCAAATATAAATTAATATTATATGTCAGCATATTGTGCATATATAGGCATAGGTTAGGTTATGTTACGCGTTTAGGTTATGTTGGCGATTTGTAGTACGTGGGTGAAGCATTTACAGCGTTGTGGTTCGAACAAAATTCGTCAATGAAGCACTTGTTCCGGAAGTGTTCTAACGTCAACAGTTGAGTCGTGTGTAAACCGTTTTGAGGAGTAAAAGAACTCCCAGAACCCCATCAAGCAGCTATGCCTAGAGGTAAACGCACCAATGAGATGCGCTTAGGACAAATCCTGGTAGGCCTGGCTTTGTGATTGGTCGACAAGTGATGACATCACAAAATCCTGGAGGGCATCTGGAGTGCCTCACAATGCCATTCAGACTTCAGACTCCAGAGGGGAGAATACGCTGCTCCACAGAGCTTTAGGGCAGCTAATCTTCACCCAAGTCTGTAGTAATCAGTGTCTTTTTCATGGGTAATATGCCAGAGCCGTAATCCCTGGTATAGTGCAGGTGTGATTGTATTTACCATAAAACCAAGAGTTTGCTGCAAATTACGTCACCAGTAACGGTGAGGGATAAGCCGTCGAACAGTGGTGAACGTTAAGAGACAGTGTTGACCTTGTATAGCCTCGTGGGACTGTATGGAGGCCTAGTGTGAGGTGGTACCTCAGTGCTGGAAGTCAATGGTTGTGGAGACTTTAAGACTGGTGTCATATTTAACGACTCGTGAAACTAGGTGCAAAGTGTGAAGTCTTAAAGCAAGTGTTGCCAGTGAACTGTGACACAACTGCTGTGAAGTTTGTCATTAGAAGTGTGAGGTGATCCTCATGTGGAAGTGTCACTATCAGGGTGAAGATGGGGAGTGTAACCCGTGTGTCAGGGAGGGCCGCAGGTGTAGGTGGGCCGCAAGCCAACCCAGTGGGTGTAACGTACCCGTGTTCCTATAGACTGTGTGGGTGTGTTGTGCCAAGCTAGAGCTCTTGACAGTCGTGTCTGTGTGTGACAAACTAATTTCTGATTGGTACAAGCAATTTACTCCTTGACATGGAATGGGGGAGCCGGTCGGCCGAGCGAACAGCACGCTGGACTTGTGATCCTGTGGTCCTGGGTTCGATCCCAGGCGCCGGCGAGAAACAACGGGCAGGGTTTCTTTCACCCTATGCCCCTGTTACCTAGCAGTAAAATAGGTACCTGGGGTGTTAGTCAGCTGTCACGGGCTGCTTCCTGGGGGTGGAGGCCTGGTCGAGGACCGGGCCGCGGGGACATTAAAAAGCCCCGAAATCATCTCAAGATAACCTCAAGATAAAGAGGTAACATCAGTGTGTAGTGTTTGTTGGATGTTCCAACACACACAGAGATCACACTAACGTGATGCATCAAATGAACAAATCCACAAGGGCCGTGACGAGGATTCGAACCTGCGTCCGGGAGCATCCCAGACAATAGCTCAGTCGATTAAGGCAGTGTCTGGGATGCTCCCGGACACAGGTTCGAATCCTCGTCACGGCCCTTGTGGATTTGTTCATTAGATGTTCAACTTGAGGTGTGTGTTATCACAGCTTTGTCTAGGGACTACAAAGCAGAGCTCCCTAACTGTTTAGGAGGAACACGAGAGTCTACGTCATCTGCATGTTGATCACCTGATTAGCCACAGGCGGCGGTCACCTCAGGCCACCAAAATCGTCGGAGGTATGCATATATGTGGATGGTGGAGTAATTAATCTTGCGTAAAGGATCAGTGTGTTGCTGTAATGTTTTGGTGATTAGTATAATCACCCAATCTCACAACCCGTCCTCAGACAAAGTCCATTCCATCCAGTGGTTGACCCCAAAGACGCATTCACCACTTTTACCATGCTGTTCATTTAACATAGGAATTTTCTCAAATATAAATTAATATTATATATATATATATTAGCATACTGTACATATTTAGGCATTGGTTAGGTTAGGTGTTTAGGTTCTGTTGGCGATTATTTGTATTTGCAGTAGGAGGGTGAAGCATATACAGCGTTGTGGTTCGAACGAAATTCGTCAGTGAAGCACTTCTTCCGGAAGTGTTCGAACGAAATCAGTTATGAGTCGTGTGTAAACCGTTTTTCATTCATAAACAGGGGGTTTGGCGGGTGCATGGAATCACTTTTAGGTCTTTGTTGGGAATACGGGTTGACAGGGGCACATAATGGGCTCAGGGACTGAACCCCACAATTCATTTAGTCAAGCAAGTTACAATCTTGATGAGCTAGTAAAAAAATCAGAATAAGTCGTCACATCATCAATGCGTTCGAGACCTACCACAAGTACATATTCTAAATCAAGCAACTGACATATGTGGAGAGATAGTGTCACAATTGATATGTTTGTCCTGCACACCGCCCCCCATCCAGTGGGCAGCGGTGGATAGGTTACAATCACTTAGTTACTATCTACAGTTAGCAAACTGGGAATATTTGGCTAAAATTTCTGGTCGCAGATCATATTGAATGAAATATTTACACATCGTTGGAACATTGGTTATAGAATTGTCTCTGAATTCACGTACCTTTTTGCACTCCATCACATAGTGACGGAGGGTGTGTGAATAATTTTGTTGACACAGTTTACATTTAGTCAGGTCTACATCAGCAGATAATGAGAATTCCCAAAAATACTTGTAACCGAGTCTAAGCCGAGCAATAGTTACATCTAGAAGTCTGCTGATTTTATTGGATGAACCATAGATGTGTGGCTCCTCTTGCATGATGATAGATGGTATTACTGGTGTCGATTTCACTTTGCCTCAGATCTACAAGATTTTGTTGAAGTTCTCGGTGTACTGTTGCTCTCTCTGTACTATTACTATCGCTTCAACGATTGCTCTATTTCTTCGATCTCCCTGTTTAGGTTTATTTTCCTTTCATGTAATAGTCGTGTCTAAGCATTGTCATTATTTTTTTCCCCTCTCCTGTACAGTCGTCTGCGTTCTCTTTCTAGAGTGGTCCTCTTTCTGCCCCTCCTCACAGGCACGTGCTTCAAGCAGACCTTGTAAGCTTCAGCTGTCAGTTGAGCTATTCCCTGTGTGGGAGTTTTGTCGCTTAAGACCGTCTCCCATTGAATGGTTGCAAGGTCTACATTTATTTTCTCCCAGTCAATCCTCTTATTGTTGAAATTGAATTGATTGAATATTCCTTCTCGCTTGGGTCTCTTAGACCTACTACCGTTATTTATGCTAGTTCGCACTTCAATAAGCTTATGGTCTGAGTATGTAGTATCTGATATTGTGATGTCTCTGATTAGTTCATCATTGTTTGTGAATAACAAGTCTAGTGTGTTTTCGTTCCTAGTTGGTTCTGTAATCTGTTGATTGAGCGAGAATTTGTCACAGAATCTCAAAAGTTCTCTGACCTGTGGTTGGTTATTTCCCGGGTCATTCCCTGCTATGATATTTGTGTTTGCCGTTCTCCATCTTAGACTCGGTAAATTGAAATCTCCAAGAAAGATAATATCTGGAGCTGGGTTTGCTAGGTTGTGAAGTATGTTCTCTATTTTGTGCATCTGTTCTGTGAATTCCTCAACCGTTGTATGTGGCGGTTTATTTATTAAAATAATAATTAGGTTTATATTTTCTACCTTAATTCCAAGTACCTCTACCACCTCATTAGTTGAGTTTAGTAGCTCCGCTCATATCAGGTCCTCTTTAATATACAGACCTACTCCTCCATTTGACCTAGTTTCTCTATCACATCTATATAAATTATAATTTGGAATCCAGATTTCACTATCCATGTAATCTTTTGTATGAGTTTCCATGAATGCCCCAAATATTGAGTTTAACTCTAATAGGAGGCCATTTATGAACTTAACTATTTCTTGATTTTGACTTTAGGCCTTGTATGTTTGTAAATATGAATGATTGTCCATATTGTGTGTCACTGTATTTCTCCCTCCTCTCCACCCTGACCCAGGGTGTACTCTACTGGCAATGGTTTGTCCAGTTTTGGAAGTGGTACTGAGGAGTGTGGTAGTTTCTATGTAGTTGGGGGGTGTAGTGGTACCTAGGTGTTAGTCAGCTGTCACGGGCTACTTCCTGGGGGTGGAGGCCTAGTCGAGGATCGGGCCGCGGGGACACTAAAGCCCCGAAATTATCTCAAGATAACCTCAAGATAGCCCTTCCCTAACATGTTTCGGCAATTTCGAGGATGCATGAATGAGCATTCCGTGCCTCTGGTCCCATATCTGAACTTTCCTTTTGCATAATACCTGCAAATATTTTCATCTGTGCTTGTATTCTGATTGTTTGTACCCGTATATGCCTTGGCTACCTCTCTGTTTTTTGTTCTAACGTTCTCATTTCTGCATTCTTTCTCGGTTTTGCCCTTATCTTTCTCCTTGTTGCTTTCGTCTTTCTCCTTTTTCTACTCGTCTTTCTCATATTTCCTCTCTTGGTATTCCTACTACCAGTTTGCTCTACAATATTGCCTTCATTTTTGTGTACCTCGACACAATGTCCTTCTGCATTGTTAATTTGCCTCTCTAAACTCTCAAGTCCCTGAGTTGTGTTCAGTGTTCGTCGCTGTCTTTACATATTCTGTATATATTTCTGGTAGCTCTTGTGTGAATGGTAGCCTGTGTGCTTCATTAATGTCATTCATTAGTTTGGTGATGTTTTCCCACATCTATCATTGTGACAGATCCAGTAGTTACCTTGTCTGTTTGCATAGTGTAGGTAATCCTGTACAACTCAGGTGAAATCTTATGTTACAAATGGTACATACAATGCCTACAACACTCTTCCGAAGTGACTTAAAGCAGCCTCCACACACCTCCATGTTGGGTTTGTGGCGTAGAGGTTGTCTGTTCCCCTATTTGTGATTTATTGTCAATTTATCCTTCGTTGACTTCTGTAATTTTACTATTTATAATATTATATGAATATATATATATAATATTATATGTATGTATAGATAATATGTATACAGTATATTAATAATATTATATATGTTTATTTGTTCAACTTTATGTGAAGGTACTTATTGCGTGGTGGAGAAAATGGTCCCAGTGGGATATACAGTTGACCCTTGTTGTTGTTGTTGTTGTTGTTGTTGTTGTTGTTGCTGTTGTTGCTGTTGTTGTTGTTGTTGTTGTTGTTGTTGCTGTTGTTGTTGTTGTTGTTGTTGCTGTTGTTGTTGTTGTTGTTGTTGTTGTTGTTGTTGTTGTTGCTGTTGTTGTTGTTGTCCCAGGTCGTGGGATGGATGCCACCGGTTGCCAGTTCCTTGATTTATAACACTGATTATTTGCCTGTATTACCCTAGGGGGATTTTCTGCTTACTTCCCTGCTTGCAATGGTATTCACTTATTTTATTACTAATTCCTAAATCTACATTCCCAAATTACAATATATATTGCCAGTATATTATCACTGAGGGAGTATATTATCACTGAGGGAGTATATTATCACTGAGGGAGTATATTATCACTGAGGGAGTATACTATCACTGAGGGAGTATATTATCACTGAGGGAGTATATTATCACTGAGGGAGTATATTATCACTGAGGGAGTATATTATCACTGAGGGAGTATACTATCACTGAGGGAGTATATTATCACTGAGGGAGTATACTATCACTGAGGGAGTATATTATCACTGAGGGACGTCCCATACACGGGGTAGGCCTCGTGGCTGTGGTGTAAACAGCCTAGTGTGATGCCACCTTCTGCCACAATTTTACATTTCTCAAGTTTTTTATGTGCAATTCTCCTACACTTTCACCTTACTTATGAGTTGTATTACACATTCCACTTCACTGTTCACGTATCACTGTTTGCTGTATTTTGTGTACATCACCTATATGCCTGTACACATGAGCCTGGTGGCACTGGCTCCCACGTGGTCCCACGTTTATTCGTTATTTAACTCAAAGTTCCATTGTTAATTACTGTATTCAATTTTTCTACGGGTCACTATGCACTTCGTGATGACTGTAATCCATGGTTGTAATCCTAAAAATCCCTGTACATTTCAAGTTTTTTAACGGAGCGCGGACAATGCGTCTTTCCCCTTCTCTCACTCTCTCGAGAAAAATTATACTCAATGTCTCCTTTAAAAGCAGATTCAACGGCTAACTCATCAGCTCTATTATGCATTCGGAGGCCAACATGAGATGGAGACCACATGAAATGGACTCTGTTACCATTATTAATAATTCTGTTGTATTTGTGTCTAGCTTCGATCACGAGCATGTTACAGTTATGTCTTAAAGAGTTGAGAGCATTTAAGGATGATAAGGAGTCACTTACAATTAATGTATCAAGTTTGGAGACTTGTACACATTTCAGTGCAAGGATCAAGGCAAATAGTTCGGTCTGAAGGGTAGAGGCCCAGTTGTTAATACAGACTCCCCACTCAAAATATAAGCCATGTTACGGTGCCCTCTCCTATTTCTTTCGTTTGCCTGCTTTAAGAGTCATATCAGCTCTCCCTATTGATTCTCCGAGGTTCAGAGAGTCTATTGATATATGTGGCGACCAGACCGGCTGCCAGTTAAGGGAGAAAGTTACATTATAAGTTGTAAGTAAGGGGAAATTGGCACCCTGATATAAAATGAAAGAGTATCCCCTAATGCAGATATGACTTTTGGAAGGGACACTAGCCGATTGCGGATTGGCCGACTTAGGTCGCGGGCGACCAATCAGGGCTCGCCGTGACGTCACCGAGTGCCCCGGGTGGCACCAACGTCAGAGTTGACCTGACTGTGAAGGCGAGAGGACGCACCTCGGTCAGCTCTCAAGGATTTAAGGCTCTACAAGCCTTTCTTAGTGGATTAGAGCTGGCTATCGCAGCCCATCTTACGTATTGGAGACCCCGCGCTTCTGGGAAGCAAAAAGGAACCAAGTTTATTGAGCAAAAGAGTGCCAAACTTGGAAAATATTCGGCGACGACGCTGGGCGGCACGCTGGATGTTGAGGGCCTGGAAAGGTGTGGCGGGCAAGCCTAGCTGTGACCGGGTCACATCCACCGAGGGGTTTTGGAAGGACGACACCGTTCCTAGGACAAGGAACAACGCCTTGTGGAAGGGGCGAGTGTGGGAAAATAGTGATTAGCTCAGTGCCCATCGATGAACCAGGATTGGGGTAGCTGAATCTCAGGGATTGGAACGGCGACAACGCGAAGGCTCCATGACACCTGAGGACCTGTGGAACGTTCCTGGATCATCAAAGATCGACTCAGGAAGCGTGGGAACCTCACACCATCGAGGGACAGGCGTCGTGAGCCAGGACTGTAAGGTAGATCATTTTCCCTCCCATTACCCCTTGTGTGAGTAGGCTAGTTAGGCCACATATTTACTTATGTATGTGGCAATAGGACATTAATACTTTAGTATCTTGAGGTTATCTTGAGATGATTTCGGGGCTTTTTAGTGTCCCCGCGGCCCGGTCCTCGACCAGGCCTCCACCCCCAGGAAGCAGCCCGTGACAGCTGACTAACACCCAGGTACCTATTTTACTGCTAGGTAACAGGGGCATAGGGTGAAAGAAACTCTGCCCATTGTTTCTCGCCGGCGCCTGGGGTCGAACCCAGGACCACAGGATCACAAGTCCAGCGTGCTGTCAGTTCGGCCGACCGGCTCCCAGTAGTAGAATAGGCTGCAAGGCAGCTTGTGTCCAGGACTGTCAGAGGGGACAGTGTGTATGGATGGCAGGACAGTGAAGAAGAGGCGCCGACGTGGTGAAGAGGCCCTCCTGTGAGAGAGAGTGGTACTCCTGTCTTTCTGCCCAGTTGAAGGAGTGTTGGAGGTCATGGAAGAAGAGGCTGACGATCTCCAGACTTATTATCCTTATTTTCATATTCATGTATTACTTGTTATTGTATGTGTGTTAATGTAATTTGCGTCAGTAAATTCACACATTTTATCACTGTGTTTAAGTGTGCCTCCATTATAATATTTCTCTATGAGCATACACGAAGGTTATTATAGTACCACCTAGGGAACACTACGTTCTCTATAGAAGTTCTTATTGCCTGGAGAGTGGTAAAAGCAGCACGGACTTATATAAAAGTGTACCCTTAGCCATCCGATCAGTATCAGTGCCTGAATGGTGGCAACTAGTAACGTAGTGGCTAGAGAGAGGTAAAGCCACACAGACCTTCCTGGGAGAGTACCCTGGGCCGACAGTCTAGTAGCAGATCTATGGGAGTAGCAATCTTCTGGCTACAAACAATATATAATACACCCACTGAACTGCATTGCTGGGGTGCAGATATAATAACCCAGCTGGCGACCTTGTTAAGAAGAAGATAGAGAAGACAGGCGGGAAAGGAGTTCCTGCAACCTTTTTGTCTGGCAGGCAGGACTCAGGGAGGTTATGGTTATAAGGTAAGCCTGAGTCTTCCTTCACTCCCCCACGGGTCTAGGCCGGAACTGTTAACAGCAGTTTCCCCGTGTTTGACTGAAGGGCTTCCAGGGTGAATCAGTGGCACCCCTTTTGTGGTGGAAGCAAAGACCTGCGGAGGTGGGCATTGTTGGTCCTCTCCTGTGTGACCAAGGAGACTCCGGTGAATCCCGGGAGTCGGAGGGGCTGAGCATTCGGCCTTTTGAGCCCCTAGCAGCCGAGTGTTAGCAGAGCCCCGGCCCACACCCCTGTGACAGCCATCGCTCATTGTCAGGATAACTGCACTTCCAGCTGCACCCATGGTGCGGTGAAGGGAACCATCAGTGTATATGATTTGAGAGAATGTGAGGAAGAATGGTATTTAACACCTCAAGGTCATGTCACGTCTCTCTTGACCGCCGTACTCACCTATTTGTGCTTGCGGGGGTTGAGCTCTGGCTCTTTGGTCCCGCCTCTCAACTGTCAATCAACTGGTGTACAGATTCCTGAGCCTACTGGGCTCTATCATATCTACATTTAAAACTGTGTATGGAGTCAGCCTCCACCACATCACTGCCTAATGTATTCCATCCGGTAACTACTCTGACACTGAAAAAGTTCCTTCTAACCTCCCAGTGGCTCATGTGGGTACTCAGTTTCCACCGTGACTGTATATGGAGTCAGCCTCCACCACATTACTTCCTAATGCATTCCATTTGTCAACCACTCTGACACTAAAAAAAGTTCTTTCTAATATCTCTGTGGGTCATTTGGGCACTCAGTTTCCACCTGTGTCCCCTAGTGCATGTGCCCCTTGTGTTAAATAGCCTGTCTTTATCAACCCTGTCGATTCCCTTGAGAATCTTGAATGTGATGATCATGTCCCCCCTAACTCTTCTGTCTTCCAACGAAGTGAAGTTCAATTCCCGTAGTCTCTCCACGTAGCTCATACCTCTCAGCTCGGGTACTAGTCTGGTGGCAAACCTTTGAACCTTTTTCAGTTTAGTCTTATGCTTGACTAGATATGGACTCCATGCTGGAGCCGCATACTCCAGGATTGGTCTGACATATGTGGTATATACTGTTCTGAAAGATTCCTTACACAAGTTTCTAAAGGCCGTTCTTATGTTAGCCAACCTGGCATATGCTGCTGATGTTATCCTCTAGATATGAGCTTCAGGGGACAGGTCTGGCGTGATATCAACCCCCAGGTCTTTCTCTCTCTCTGACTCTTGAAGTATTTCATCTCCCAAATGATACCTTGTATCTGGTCTCCTGCTTCCTACCCCTATCTTCATTACATTACATTTGCTTGGGTTAAACTCTAACATCCATTTGTTCAACCATTCCTGCAGCTTGTCCAGGTCTTCTTGAAGCCTCAAGCTGTCCTCCTCTGTCTTAATCCTTCTCATAATTTTGGCGTCGTCAGCAAACATTGAGAGGAATGAGTCTATACCCTCTGGGAGATCATTTACATATATCAGAATCAGGATAGGTCCAAGTACAGAGCCCTGTGGGACTCCACTGGTGACTTCACGCCATTCTGAGGTCTCTCCTCTCACTGTAACTCTCTGCTTCCTATTGCTTAGGTACTCCCTTATCCACTGGAGCGCCCTACCACTTACTCCTGCCTGTTTCTCCAGCTTATGCATCAACCTTTTATGGGGTACTGTGCCAAAGGCTTTCCGACAGTCCAAAAAAAAATGCAGTCCGCCCATCTTTCTCTTTCTTGCTTAATCTTTGTCACCTGATCGTAGAATTCTATCAAGCCTGTAAGGCAAGATTTACCCTCCCTGAACCCATGTTGATGGGTTGTCACGAAGTCTCTTCTCTCCAGATGTGTTACTAGGTTTTTTCTCACAATCTTCTCCATCACCTTGCATGGTATACAAGTTAAGGACACTGGCCTGTAGTTCAGTGCCTCTTGTCTGTCACCCTTTATAAATATTGGTACTACATTAGCAGTCTTCCATATTTCTGGTAGGTCTCCCGTTTCCAGTGACCTACTATACACTATGGAGAGTGGCAAGCAAAGTGCTCCTGCAAACTCTTTCAATACCCATGGTGAGATTCCATCTGGCCCAACAGCTTTTCTCACATCCAGCTCCAATAGGTGCTTCTTGACCTCAGCTCTTGTAATTTCGAACCTTTCCAAGGTCACCTGGTTTGCTGCCACCTCTCCTAGCGCCGTGACTTCTCCCTGTTCTATTGTAAAGACCTCCTGGAACATTTTGTTGAGTTCTTCACACACCTCTTTGTCATTCCCTGTGTACCTGTCCTCGCCCACCCTAAGTTTCATCACCTGTTCCTTCACTGTTGTCTTCCTCCTGATGTGACTGTGTAGTAACTTTGGTTCGGTCTTGGCTTTATTAGCTATATCATTTTCATACCTTTTCTCAGCTGCTCTTCTCACACTAACATACTCGTTCCTGGTTCTCTCGTATCTCTCTCTACTTTTTGGTGTTCTGTTATTACGGAAGTTCCTCCATGCCCTTTTGTTCAGCTCCTTTGCTTTCATACATTCCCAATTAAAGCACGGATTCTTCCTTTGCTTCTCTGTTTTTTCCTGTCGGGCTGGGACAAACCTGCTTACAGCCTCCTGACATTTTTGGGTGACATAGTCCAACATGTCTTGTACGGACTTGGTTCCGAGTTCTGTGTCCCAATGTATATCCCATAGGAGTTTATTCATCTCCTCATAGTTTCCCTTTCGGTACGCCAGCCCTTTGGTTCCCAGTTTTTTTTTTTGGGGTGATAATTCCTAACTCAACCAAGTACTCAAAGCTCAATACACTATGATCACTCATTCCCAAGGGGGCTTCCAACTTAACTTCCCTTATATCCGACTCATTTAGGGTAAATATCAGATCAAGCAAGGCTGGTTCATCCCCTCCTCTCATTCTTGTCGGTCCCTTGACGTGTTGACTTCGAAAGTTTCTTGTTGCCACATCCAGCAGCTTAGCTCTCCATGTGTCTGGGCCTCCATGTGGGTCTCTGTTCCCCAAATCTATCTTCCCATGGTTGAAGTCTCCCATGATTAGTAGCCTGGATCCGTTCCAGGTAGCCACAGAAGCTGCTCTCTCTATTATATTGATGGTGGCCAAATTGTTTCTATCATATTCCTGTCTGGGTCTTCTGTCATTCGGTGGGGGGTTATATATGACTACTACAATAATTTTCTGTCCTCCAGTTGCTATGGTGCCTGATATGTAGTCACTGAAACCTTCACAGTTCTGAATTGCCATCTCTTCGAAACTCCAACCTTCTCTTAGTAGCAAAGCTACACCACCATGTCCTCTCCCTTCTCTCTCTTTCCTCACTACATAGTAGCCGTGTGGAAACACTGTGTTTGTTATGGTTTTCGTTAGCTTTGTTTTTGTGAGTGCTATTATGTCTGGGTTTTCTTCTAGTGTCCATTCTCCGAGTTCACTTGTTTTATTTGTAATCCCATCTATGTTAGTGTACATTGCCTTGAAGCTCACTTTCTTCAGTTCATTTTCTTGTCCCTTTCTTGGCGAGCATTCTGCTGGTGTGGGAAGCTGTTCCGTGGGTGAGAAGATCTGTGAGGTGGTTTGCAGGGTCTCAGAGGAGTTTGGGGTGAGGGGTGGGGGTTTCAGGGAAGGGGGGAGAGGTAGGGTGTGGGTTAAGGAGATAGGGGGGACATGGAGGATACGGGGTGAGGGGGAAGGAGGGATAGGGAGGGTATGGGATGAAGGGGGAGGGGGGACGGGGGGGGGGGGAAGGTGGGAGGGGGGACATGATGGGAATGGGGAAGGGGTGACAGGGTAAGAATGGGGTGGGGGGGGAGGGAGGGTTGGGTGGGGGGGGGAGGGTGAGGGGAAGGGAGGGTTTCTATGCAGAGGGGGGATGATGGTGTTGCCCCCCCCCCCTCTGGTGTTGCTGGGATGCTGGTTTTGGGTTCGCCTCTTGTCTCTAGGACTGTTGTGTTGGTGACTGTGATTTCCTGGTTTGCTTCTCTCTCCCTACGCTTCCTGCTTGCCTCTGCTGCCCTGGCTCTCTCCTCCTTCGTCCTGTCCCTCTGCAGGAATACTTTTTTTGCAGGAATGGAATACTATTCCATTCTTGCCTGTTGGATCCTTCCTGTTCTTTGATGCCTACAACTACCACTGATCTTTTTCTCTCCAGCAGCTGAGTGGTGCACCTTGCTGCTTCCTGTGAGGTAGCTGCTTGCATGGCTACCTCCCTCACTGTGTCCATAGCTTCTGAGCTCTTTTTCAGGATGTCCACAAATGTTTCAAGTCAAATGTGTGTGTGTGTGTGTGTGTGTACTCACCTAATTGTACTCACCTAATTGTGCATGCGGGGGTTGAGCTCTGGCTCTTTGGTCCCGCCTCTCAACCGTCAATCAACTGGTGTACAGATTCCTGAGCCTATTGGGCTCTATCATATCTACATTTGAAGCTGTGTATGGAGTCAGCCTCCACCACATCACTTCCTAATGCATTCCATTTACTAACTACTCTGACACTGAAAAAGTTCTTACTAACGTCTCTGTGGCTCATTTGGGTACTCAGCTTCCACCTGTGTCCCCTTGTTCGCGTCCCACCAGTGTTGAATAGTTCATCCTTGTTTACCCGGTCGATTCCCCTGAGGATTTTCTAGGTTGTGATCATGTCCCCCCTTACTCTTCTGTCTTCCAGTGTCGTAAGGTGCATTTCCCGCAGCCTTTCCTCGTAACTCATGCCTCTTAGTTCTGGGACTAGTCTAGTGGCATACCTTTGTACTTTTTCCAGCTTCGTCTTGTGCTTGACAAGGTACGGGCTCCATGCTGGGGCCGCATACTCCAGGATTGGTCTTACATATGTGGTGTACAAGATTCTGAATGATTCCTTACACAGGTTCTGAACGCTGCTCTGATGTTAGCCAGCCTCGCATATGCCGCAGACGTTATTCTTTTTATGTGGGCTTCAGGAGACAGGTTTGGTGTGATATCAACTCCTAGATCTTTCTCTCTGTTCGTTTCATTAAGTACTTCATCTCCTATTCTGTATCCTGTGTTTGGCCTCCTATTTCCACCACCTAGTTTCATTACTTTGCATTTACTCGGGTTGAACTTCAACAGCCATTTGTTGGACCATTCACTCAGTCCAACACACACACACACACACACACATTCATGTGTGTGTGTGTGTGTGTGTGTGTGTGTGTGTATGTGTGTGTGTGTGTGTGTGTGTGTGTGTAGGATTATGTATCACATGTCAGTTTAGGATTTTGTTACCCTTTAGTCCAGCAACAGTGTCAAGTTCAAGTACGTTTATTGAGACAATAAAATACATCTTAAAGAGATAGAGTAACTTAGGCTATTTCTACCCCCCCCCCCAGCAACAGTCTTGGTGACACTGGAAGTGTTGGTGTTGATCAAGACTTTGCAGAGTCTCAGTGACACACACAAGTTGTGTACTTCTGACTGTCTTAGTGGCCCGTAGGTAAGTGGGTATTAGCGCCGTCCAGTGACGTGTGGTTTGTAATTGTCTAGTGACACGAGTGAGTTGACCACTGTGTTTGTTGTGTCTACGTGACACCTGTTCTTCCTTGTTATTGTTTGGTCTATGTTATCAAACAATGTGTATAATTAATTATAATAATTGATGTGTTAGCGTAATTAATTATCTTTGACTGCTGTTGTTTTAAATTCAGCTACTGGGAACAAAAGTTGCAAGTAGCAAGGGCTATGATGAGCCTGTAGTGGACTTATCTTTGACTGTTTTAGTGAATGTATTCATCTGTATACAAAAAATAAATATGCTTAATGCGCACATTATTAGAAAAAATACAAATAGAAAATACGAGAGTTTGAGATACAGTAAAAAATGCACCGTTTTCTCTATCACAGATCTTCAGCCGGTCAACAAATTGGAGTAACTAAAATATTTTGACCGAGGTTCGTCTAGCTTGGGGCAAGGCTGTTATTACTCGCCTAGTTGTGCTTGCGGGGGTTGAGCTCTGGCTCTTTGGTCCCGCCTCTCAACTGTCAAACAACTGCTGTACAGATTCCAGAGCCTACTGGGCTCTTATCATATCTACATTTGAAACTATGAATGGAGTCAGCCTCCACCACATCACTTCCTAGCGCATTCCATTTCTTAACTACTCTGACACTGAAAAATTTATTATGTCTCTGTGGCTCATTTGGGTACTAAGTTTCCACCTGTGTCCTCGAATATATATGTATTGCTAGCCCCACATGTTATTGCCACAAGTTCACACGTTATTGCTACCCATGACGAGCATTACATCCATTGTGCCTCTTACATAATTTCAAAATGATCTTGCAGGGGCCCATTGGCACACGTTCCGTAGTACAGTGAAATCGAGGTGAAACCCTGCAGGGATTTCAAGAGAAAACCAATATAAAATGCTCTCAAATCGCACTACTGAATAAAAAAAAAAAAAAAAAAAAATAATGTGGTGAGACCTTACTTTTAGAGATCATCATAAAGTAGCCGTCACAAAAGCATGAAAAATGACATGTTGGATAACAAGAACCTTTCAAACAAGATGCCACAGCAATGCGACTTGACTGGAACCTTGAGGTACTACTGAAGGATCAGAGGCACCGTCCACAGCAACTACCAGCCAACCACGAATCCTCGCTCGTCTCACACGGAATACTCTAGCTATTTATCTCTAGTTAGAGTGTTAACAGTATTGAGTCTTGTCTGAAACTATAAACATGATGAGACTTCAACACTACCGCTGAGTGAAGGCGGTTCACCTGCAGACTTACAGACTGGACGACCAGTCGCTGCCTCCCACACGACCCGGTAACACCTGGGAGTGGGTCCCAATACTCAAGCTCAGTCTCCTTAAATGAAAGTACCTATTGTAACTGTGTGGACGATTGTACAAATGTCGTGACGGACCAAATCTGAACACGGAGATTACATTACACACAGAAATCACACTAACGTGATGTATCAAATGAACAAATCCACAAGGGCCGTGACGAGGATTGGAACACTACGTAGATTCCAACACTACGGAGATTACATCATATAAAACCAGGAGGGATGGCAGGATGTGCAGAATACCCCCGTTGAAGAGCAGAGGTGCAGTTCTGTGGAAGACCTCCACCCACACCGAGGACCCCAAGACTGTTCAACACACTTCCAGTACACATAAGAGGCATAACTGACTGACACCTCACAGTGTTCAAGAGAGAACTGGATAAACACCTCCAAAGGACACCTGATCAACCAGGCTATGGCTCATACGTCAGGCTGCGAGCAGCCGCGTCCAACAGCCTGGTTGACCAGTCCAGCAACCGGGAGGCCTGGTTGGAGACCGGGCCGCGGGACCTTTAATCCCCAGAACCTCCATAAGGTAGCGACACGAGACTGACCAAGAGAAAATAGATTTCTGTATAATTGAATTTAGATAACCCAAAAAGTTTTTATATTTGCTTACAAAACCTAACCCAACACATCCTAGTTTAAATCTCCTTAGTCCTATCTCAAGATAACCTCAAGCTAGGGCTTGGGAGATTTTAACCACGTGAAGATATACTAGGGGGAACAGCATAGATATGAAGAATCATGAAGAGCTAAACTATTGGATGTTGCAACAAGAAATTTTAAGCCAGCATGTGAGGGGACCCGCAAGAATGAGAGGCAACGCCGCACCAGCGCCGCTCCACCTGGTATTCATCCTCAACGACTCCGACATTTAATAAAATTTATGTTTCTGGTATATGTAAATGATCCCCCAGAGGCTACAGACTCGTTCCTCTCAATATTTGCTGATGATGTAAAAATTACGAGGAGGATTAAGACAGTGAAAGATATGAAGAGACTACAAGATGACCTAGAGAAACTGAAGGAATGGTCCAACAAATGGCTACTAAAGTTCAACCCAAGTAAATGTATGGTAATGAAACTACGGGGAGGGAACAGGTGGCCAGGCACAGGATACCGAATGGGAGACGAAGTCTTCGGTGAAACGGACACAGAGTGACATCTAGGAGTTGATATCACGCCAAACCTGTTTCCTGAAGCCCACATCAAAAGAATATCATCAGCGGCGTATGCGAGGCTGGCTATCAGAACTGCCTTTAGAAACTTGTGTAAGGAATCATTTAGAACCTTGTATAACACGTGTAGCACCAATACTGGAGTATGCGGCCCCAGCATGGAGTCCGTACCTTGTCAAGCACGAGTCTAAGCTCAAGAAAGTTCAGAGGTATGCCACTACGCTAGTTCTAGAACTAAGAGACATGAGTTAAGAGGAATGGCTGCGGGAACTGCACCTTAAGTCGCTGGAAGACAGAATAGGTTGGGAAGACATGATCACCTAATACAAAATTCTAAGGAGAATTGACAGGGTACACAAGGAGGTATTATTTAACACTGGTGGTACACGCACGCACGAGTAACCAAATGAGCCACACACATTAGAAAAAACTTTTTCAGTGTCAAAGTAGTTAACAAATGGAATGCACTAGAAAGTGATGTGGTGGAGGCTGCCTCCATACACACAGTTTTAAATGTTGATATGAAAGAGCACAATAGGCTCAGGAACCTGTACACCAACTGATTGATAGTTGAGAGGCGGGACCAAGGAGCCGAAGCTCAACCCCCGCAAGCAAATCTAGTTGAGTACAACTAGGCAAGAACACGCGAGGCTTAACATAGAGTGAGTGTGTGTGTGTGTGTGTGTGTGTGTGTGTGTGTGTGTGTGTGTGTGTGTGTATTTTATATATATATATATATATATATATATATATATATATATATATTATTAAATATGACCGAAAAAGTAAGATTAATAATTCTAACACGAATTTTCTCTATCTTTCGTACATTTCTTTTCACTGTTGGTGGTAATTCAAAAATCAATTCTCCAAAATTCATTTTTATTTCTAGTCTGACGCGACACTTGAGCGCGTTTCAAGCGTTCTGCTTTGTGTCTGGAGAGTTTCTCATGAGTAGGCTGGCCGTTTTTCTGGTTTTATAGTAAATCGTCAGTTGTATCCTCTGATTTTTGTCTGTAGGGATAACGTTTCTATTAACAATATCTCTCGGGACCCTTTCCTCCGTTTTATGAGCTGTGGAAAAGAAGTTCCTGTAAAATAGTCTAATAGGGGGTATAGGTGTTGTGTTAGTTGTCTCTTCAGAGGTTGCATGGCGTTTCACTTTCCTTCTTATGATGTCTTCGACGAAACCATTGGAGAAACCGTTGTTGACTAGGACCTGCCTTACCCTACAGAGTTCTTCGTCGACTTGCTTCCATTCTGAGCTGTGGCTGAGAGCACAGTCGACATATGCGTTAACAACAATATATATATATATATATATATATATATATATATATATATATATATATATATATACACACGTGCTATACTAGGCCTGGAAACATCTAAATTTGGTTTTATCTTAATTTTTCCGGACGCTAAACAAAACAATATAATAGCGGCTTACTGGGGGCTCCATCACTACATATTGGTCGGCTCGGTCACATGACTATAACAAGTAGACACACCTCAGGGGGCCGGGTTGTAGTACCCACAACAGCTAACGATGCGGCTGTAGCCTACATGGTACCCCTCTCACTTCACATGACACACTAACACACCTGATTCACAACACACACCTGAAGTTACTCTACACGGCTGGGCATAGTTAACATGGGGCTCAGTGCTCCCACGAGGGGAGGGAGAGGCCTAGGGTGTGGTGAGGCAGGTGTGGGGGCAGGGCGTGGCGAGGCAGGTGTGGGGGCAGGGCGTGGCGAGGCAGGTGTGGGGGCAGGGCGTGGCGAGGCAGTTGTGGGGGCAGGGCGTGGCGAGGCAGGTGTGGGGGCAGGGCGTGGCGAGGCAGGTGTGGGGGCAGGGCGTGGCGAGGCAGGTGTGGGGGCAGGGCGTGGCGAGGCAGGTGTGGGGGCAGGGCGTGGCGAGGCAGGTGTGGGGGCAGGGCGTGGCGAGGCAGGTGTGGGGGCAGGGCGTGGCGAGGCAGGTGTGGGGGCAGGGCGTGGCGAGGCAGGGCGTGGCGGGGCAGGTGTGGAGCAGGGCGTGGCGGGGCAGGTGTGGAGCAGGGCGTGGCGGGGCAGGTGTGGAGCAGGGCGTGGCGGGGCAGGTGTGGGGCAGGGCGTGGCGGGGCAGGTGTGGGGCAGGGCGTGGCGAGGCAGGTGTGGGGCAGGGCGTGGTCACCGTCATCACCTCATATGCTAATAATACACTCACATCAGTTACCACTAAGGCCCACCTGGGCTCTGTACCATCTTGTTCATTATCACTTTGCCACGCCCCACCTGCACCACCGCCCCACCTGCACCACCCCGCCCACCCCAGCCCGTCCCACCCCCAGCCCAACCCCAGCCTCACACACACATACACACACACACACACACACACACACACACACACACACACACACACACACACACACACACACACACACACACACACATGGGGCCTCGTAGCCTGGTGGATAGCGCGCAGGACTCGTAATTCTGTGGCGCGGGTTCGATTCCCGCACGAGGCAGAAACAAATGGGCAAAGTTTCTTTCACCCTAAGTGCCCTTGTTACCTAGCAGTAAATAGGTACCTGGGAGTTAGTCAGCTGTCACGGGCTGCTTCCTGGGGTGTGTGTGTGTGTGGTGTGGGGGAAAAAAAAGTAGTTAGTGAACAGTTGATTAACAGTTGAGAGGCGGGCCGAAAGAGCAAAGCTCAACCCCCGCAAAAAAAAAAAAAAAACACAACTAGTAAACACACACACACACACACACACACACACACACACACACACACACACACACACACAGGCGGGACCAAAGAGCCAGAGCTCAACCCCCGCAAGCACAATTAGGTGAGTACACACACACACACACACACACACACACACACACACACACACACACACACACACACACACACACACACAGAAGGGGAACAGCCTACCTGTAACGATTCGAGAAAGAGACCTGGGAGTGGATGTGACACCTAATCTAACTCCTGAGGCACATATAAATAGGATAACGACAGCAGCGTACTCTACACTGGCGAAAATTAGAACTTCATTCAGAAACCTAAATGAGGAAGCTTTTAGGGCGCTTTACACTGCCTACGTGAGACCCGTCTTAGAGTATGCCGCGCCATCATGGAGCCCCCACCTGAAGAAACACATAAAGAAACTGGAGAAGGTTCAGAGGTTTGCGACGAGGCTTGTCCCAGAGCTACGAGGGATGGGATATGAAGAGCGGCTGAAGGAACTGAACCTTACGACACTAGAGAAAAGAAGGGAGAGAGGAGATATGATAGGGACATATAAAATACTCAGGGGAATTGACAAAGTGGAAATAGATGAAATGTTCACACGTAATAATAACAGAACGAGGGGACATGGGTGGAAACTGGAAACTCAGATGAGTCACAGAGATGTTAGGAAGTTTTCTTTTAGCGTGAGAGTAGTAGAAAAATGGAATGCACTTGGGGAACAGGTTGTGGAAGCAAATACTATTCATACTTTTAAAACTAGGTATGATAGGGAAATGGGACAGGAGTCATTGCTGTAAACAACCGATAGCTAGAAAGGCGGGATCCAAGAGTCAATGCTCGATCCTGCAAGCACATATAGGTGAGTACATATAGGTGAGTACACACACACACACACACACACACACACACACACACACACACACACACACACACACACACACACACACAGGGTATGATTTCCCAGAGGGTATAGAATCATTTCTCTCAATGTTTGCTGATGATGCAAAAATTATGAGGAGGATTGAAACTGAGGACGATAGTAGGAGGCTACAAGAGGACCTAGACAGACTGAGTGAATGGTCCAACAAATGGCTGTTGAAGTTCAACCCGAGTAAATGCAAAGTAATGAAACTAGGCAGTGGAAACAGGTGGCCAGACACAGGATACAGAATAGGAGGTGAAGTACTTAATGAAACGGACAAAGAGAAAGATCTAGGAGTTAATATCACACCAAACCTGTCTCCTGAAGCCCACATAAAGAGAATAACGTCTGCGGCATATGCGAGGCTGGCTAACATCAGAACAGCCTTCAGGAACCTGTGTAAAGAATCATTCAGAATCTTGTACACCACATATGTAAGACCAATCCTGGAGTATGCGGCCCCAGCATGGAGCCCGTACCTTGTCAAGCACAAGACGAAGCAGGAAAAAGTCTGAAGGTATGCCACTAGACTAGTCCCAGAACTAAGAGGCATGAGTTACGAGGAAAGGCTGCGGGAAATGTACCTTACGACACTGGAAGACAGAAGAGTAAGGGGAGACATGATCACTACCTTCAAAATCCTCAAGGGAATCGACCGGGTAAACAAGGATAAACTATTCAACACTGGTGGGACGCGAACAAGGGAACACAGGTGGAAACTGAGTACTCACATGAGCCACAGAGACGTAAGAAGGAACTTTTTCAGTGTCAGAGTAATTAACGGATGGAATGCACTAGGAAGTGATGTGGTGGAGGCTGACTCCATACACAGTTTCAAGTGTAGATATGATAGAGCCCAGTAGGCTCAGGAACCTGTACACTAATTGATTGATGGTTGAGAGGCGGGACCAAAGAGCCAGAGCTCAACCCCCGCAAGAACAATTAGGCGAGTACACACACACACGGGAAGCAGCCCGCAACAGCTGTCTATTTACCAGCCAGGAACCTATTTACTGCTAAATAACAAGGGCATCAGGGTAAAAGAAACTCTGTCCAATTATCTCGCTAACCGTGGCCATAGGATTACGAGTCCCGCGCGCTGTCCACTCAGCTACCAGACCACTGTGTGTGTATTTACCTAGTTGTGCTTGCGGGGATTGAGCTCTGGCTCTTTGGTCCCGCCTCTTAACTATCAATCAACTGTGTGTGTGTGTGTGTGTGTGTGTGTGTGTGTGTGTGTGTGTGTGTGTGTGTGTGTGTGTGTGTGTGTGTGTGTGTGTGTGTGTGTGATTTCCTTTAATATACACAATTCCAATTAAATACTGATATCAGCTCCTGAAAAATTGGATATATAGTAGAGCTACATCTAAATTGTATAGTTTCTATTTTCTCGTAAGATTGACGAAACACAACACAAAATATGGTTAAATGAAGACAAATATAAGAAATGGTCTAACTTAATATATTAATATGTCTGGGCGTGATAATGCTCTACTATTAACAAATCTAATAATATTTTATGCATTATTGTTAGGTTTATCATTTATTATAGAATCACAACGCTATGCCAACCTCGGGAATTATGGGAATTTATAAGTAGTGTGTGTCAAGAGTTCTACACTGGAGTTCCACACGCTAGAGTGCTACACACAAGAGTGCCACACACAAGAGTGCCACACACAAGAGTGCCACACAAGAGTGCCACACACGAGTGCCTCACACAAGAGTCCCACACACGTGTCACAAGAGTGCCTCACACAAGAGTTCCACACACACACAAGAGTGCCACACACGTGTCACAAGAGTGCCTCACACAAGAGTTCCACACACACACACAAGAGTGCCACATACAAGAGGTGCACACACAAGAGCCTCACTAGACTGCCACACACACAAGAGTGCCACACACACAAGAGTGACACACACACAAGAGTGCCACACACACAAGAATGCCACACACAAGAGTGCTACACAAGAGTGCCACACACACAAGAGTGCCACACACACAAGAGTGCCACACACACAAGAGTGCCACACACGAGTGCCACACACACAAGGGTGCCACACACACAAGAGTGCCACACACACAAGAGTGCCACACACACAAGAGTGCCACACACACAATAGTGCCACACACACAAGAGTGCCACACACACAAGAGTGCCACACACACAAAACTGCCACACACACAAGAGTGCCACACACACAAGAGTGCCACACATACAAGTGTGCCACACACACAAGAGTGCCACACACAAGAGTGCCACACACACAAGAGTGCCACACACACGAGTGCCACACACACGAGTGCCACACACAAAAGACTGCTACACACACAAGAGTGCCACACACACAAGAGTGCCACACACACAAGAGTGCCACACACACAAGACTGCCACACACACAAGAGTGCCACACGCACAAGACTGCTACACACACAAGAGTGCCACACACACAAGAGTGCCACACACACACAAGAGTGCCACACAAAACTGCCACACACACAAGAGTGCCACACACACACAAGAGTGCCACACAAAACTGCCACACACACAAGAGTGCCACACACACAAGAGTGCCACACACACAAGAGTGCCACACACACACAAGAGTGCCACACACACAAGAGTGCCACACACACAAGAGTGCCACACACACAAGAGTGACACACACAAGAGTGCCACACAAAACTGCCACACACACAAGAGTGCCACACACACAAGAGTGCCACACACACAAGAGTGCCACACACGAGTGCCACACACACAAGAGTGCCACACACACAAGACTGCCACACACACAAGAGTGCCACACACACAAGAGTGACACACACACAAGAGTGACACACACACAAGAGTGCCACACACACAAGACTGCCACACACACAAGAGTGCCACACACACAAGAGTGCCACACACACAAGAGTGCCACACACACAAGAGTGCCACACACACAAGAGTGCCACACACACAAGAGTGCCACACACACAAGACAGCCACACACAAGAGTGCTACACACAAGAGTGCCACACACACAAGAGTGACACACACACAAGCTGCACGCACCGTGGGCGAGTCGTGTGTGTAATACTAGTTCCCAGCTCCGGAAGTAGACACTTGTATGTGTAGTAACCATCGGTGACTTTAGTCGTGTGACCAGCCAACATGGGGGCGGCTTATGGCTTACCTTACACATGTCTGAGCTGTGGTCAGCCTCGCCAGCTCCAGCCTCTCCTCCTCCTGAAACACAACCAAATTATAAATATAAATAAAATATTTTTTGAACATTCTAGATAATATAACATTTGCTGTTATTACACAGAGAAATTCCATTATTGTGATATATCAATGAACAAATCCAACAGGAGCCGTGTTGAGGGTTCGAACATGTGGGGTGGATGTTCTCGGGTGCCCTGCAGTCAACTGCGCCACATGGTCAAAAGAATTGCAACCTGGGGTACTACTGCACCCACAAGGGTCTCGAGGCTGCCACTGAAGTCTAACTAGGGGCTTCACACAATCCCCCCCCCCTCCCCCACATGCACTCGGGTTGTGTCGTCCAGTGGTTCTACTCTGACGCCCCTCGGGATCCATGTGAGTGCTGTAGTACCCCTGGTTGCAATTCTTTTGACCATATCGTGGCGCAGTGGACTAGAGCGTACATCTGCGAACATCCAGCGCTTAGGTTCGAACCCCCATCACGGCTCCTGTGGATTTGTTCACTTATTGTTATCGGCCATATTACTCGGCGTGTTCATGAAGCACATTATTTCACTCGGGCTGATGATCACTCGTCCTCAGAAGCACTCCACGTGGAAAACTTCACTACACTTAATACTGGGTTTAAATTCTACCCTAAGGATTGTATTACGGATTATTGAACAACTTGGGCACTGTGTTTTTTTTTTTTTTTTAATTTTTAGCAGGAATATTCCTGCGCGGGCCCTAAGTTTATGGTTGGCCCACTAAATACGGGTACTGGATTAGTATATTCTATATTATAATTTTTTCATTATATATATATATATATATATATATATATATATATATATATATATATATATATATATATTTTGTGACGATAATCTCCTTCAAGAGATTGAGCCTGCTCTTCCCTCCTAAGTTCGTCGCTATACATCCCTATACAACTAATATGGAAGAAATATCCAACAAGTACAACTCCAAGGTTTGCCAGAGAGCAAACGTATTCAGCACCAGGAACACCTGCTCCGCCTCCACCACTCGAACCACCAAACTACCTGTCCGTCGCCTGCTCATCGCTGATTGGCTGGTGGTCAGTTGCACCCGCTCCTCCACCGCCACACTACCTGATGTCTGGGGCCGCCACGACCTGCAGACCTCAGAATATCCAGTGCTTTCAACAAGTTAACGTCTCGTTGGTAGACTAAGCTCTGGCTTACGTGTACTAAGAGAGGTGGCAGCTTAAAGCCAATATTCCTGCACCCATATTTTGCATTGTATATTGTTCACTTGTTATTACTCACTTGTCTTAACGTAACTTTTCATTTTGCCATTTGATTATTCTTATTATTTTGATTGATTGATTTTATGTTCCAATTTGTATGTCCATTTTATTCATGTTTTGCTTTTCTAACGTAATTAAAATCTCATTGTTAAATTTACTTGTTTTGTGTGTCTTCCCATTACCTTACCACAGACGAAGTTCCAGATTTTCTCTTTTTTTGTTTCTATATGTGACGAGGCCATACCCCTAGCTTTTGAAACAGCCGAACACCAACGCGTTACCGTCACATATTAAGTGGGGGCCTGTTCTAGGAGCTTCACTCAGGTACTGGTGCCAAGTAGTAATTAATGGTAAGCTTATTTAACTTTGGTAACGTAGCTTTTACTATTTTTCATATTCAATTTCATTTTATATGGTGCGGAGTGTATTGTGCATTACGAGAGTAGCATATGGTGAAGGTGAGACAACTTTGGATTACGTGGTGACTGTAGGCCGCAGTCATACTCTTAATTGGTCATCTCTCCCTCCGTGTTATTACTCGTGTTTACCATCTTTTGTCCCTTGGATATTTCTCATTTTTGACAGATCATCATATTGGTACCCTGGTACTGTGGTCTGCCCCGGGTCAAGTGCACCTAACCTTCTGCAATCTGACTGTAGGAGGACAAAGAGGGCCATAGTTCCTCTAGCTCGAACTTTAGTTGCTGAATTGGGACCTCAGCAGCAGTTCTCGTCACCAGTTGACACCTCGCATCCCTACACGTCAGTCAGAGATGATGATACATACAACGGTAGGGAATTAGCTTACTTTTTCAGAGCACAAAAGTTCGCTAATTCTGTAAGTATCATATTAATTTCAGTAGGAAAAACTTGCTTATGTCCTATAGAGACTCGGCAAGGTATGCCTACATCCTTGGACTACCAATTTTACTTTTGAGGCAATTAACTGTTTCATTTGTTTAGTAGGATTTTCTTGCCCTTATCCTCTTACATGAGTACCGGGTACAAGATTTCCTGCGCCTTTGATTTAAATTAATCATTTTACATCTTGTACTTAACTTTAATTGTTAAAGATTCCACAGGATAGGTACCAGTTGCCACGTTGTCCTGTTTCTGACATTCACTATATAACGGTATATTCGTTGTACATTTATTTGCTAATTTCACCATGTTTTGTCTCCAAACTTTCCGTGCAAATCCAGCAGGTGAAATAGGGACTTTAAGTCGTGCCAAGAAGACTGAATTACAAACTCTTGCACATGAGTATCAACTAGAAGTTCCCTACCAAGCCAACAGAAATGAACTACACAACCTGTTGCTGGATCACTATTTAGAGCATGGTAAGATAGACTCTGAAACTCATGAAACTTACTATATTGCAGATAAAACTGATTTGGCAACGATGAAACTCAAACTAGAGCTGGCCAAGATTGAACGTGAGCAGCAAAGGGAAGCCCTCGAGCAGCAAAGAGAAGCAGCTGCCATACGAAGGGAAGAACAAGAACGTGAGGCTGCCTTGAGGAGAGAAGAACAAGAACGTGAAACTGCTTTGAGGAGAGAAGAACAAAAACGTGAAATCGCCCTCAAAGAACGTGAAACTGCCTTGAGGAGAGAAGAACAAGAACGTGAGTTTGCCTTACTCCGTGAACGTGAAAGAGTACAGCTTGAAACAAAACAACGCGAGTTGGAGATGCAACGCGAACATGACAAGCAACAAGCGACTCTGGCTCTAGAGTGTCGTCAACAAGAAATCGCGTTGGAAACTTCCCACCTCGCTCAACGCCAGCAAGCTACTGCCAATCTTCCCATCAGTTTTAATATATCACATGCAAGTAAGTTAATGCCATCCTTTGTAGAAGCAGAAGTTGATGTGTTTTTTACCACCTTTGAAACCCTTGCTAATCAACTCAGTTGGCCTGTCGACCAGTGGGCCACACTTCTCAGAGTCCATCTTACAGGTAGAGCTGCAGTCACACTCAGTACTTTGGCGTCTGAGAATGACTACCAGACTCTGAAACAAGCAGTGTTGGACGCCTACCTCATCTCCACAGAAAGTTATCGAAGGAAATTCTGTGGCCACCTAGAGGCAACTACCACTACCTTCCTCGAGGTTGCTAACACAAAACGGAGATATTTTATGAAATAGCTGGAAGCAGCACATGTCTCTACTTTTACAGAACTCGTCAACCTGATGCTAGTTGAAGAATTCTTGAGGCGTGTGCCGCCTCCTGTCCGTCAATACTTAGCAGATAAAGAAGAAACCGACTACCTGAAGTGTGCTAAGTCGGCTGACACTTACAGCCTCATCCACCGGCTGACACCCGAACCATCCTCCAGTAAGAAGTCGTGGTACAGTTACGAGAAAGCGAGTACCGAACAGGCTGGCTCGCAATTGTACTGCAAGTATTGTAGACTCTATGGACATACCATAGACAAGTGTGGTAAGTCTCAATACAAAGGAACCACTGACACACAGAAACCCAAACCAACTCCTCCTAAGTCCGGTAAGCCTGTGATGAATGTTGGTGTTAATGTTAATGATCTTTCTCTTTTCAGTAACCACCTGTATACTGGAACTGTCTCTGCCAACAGTTCAAATCTGGAGGGACGTTTCAAATTGAAGATCTTGAGGGACACAGCGGCTCTTCAATCGATCATCTTGAAGTCGGCTGTGCCCAACATCGCCTACACCGGAGAAACTGTCTTCATCACTGACCTTACTGCTACCACTCCTTATCCTCTCGCCAGAGTCCACCTGGATTGTCCCTTCGTGAACGGAGAAGTCCAAGTCGCCGTCAGGGAAGAGCCTTTTCCCATGCCTGGAGTGCAACTTCTCCTAGGCAACGACTTGGCAGAAGACCTGCAACTGACCAACCTGATCGTCATGGACAAACCCCAGGTGTGTACCTCTGTGCCAAATAACCCTATACTTGAGTATGTTCCAGCAGAGGTTCAAGAGAGTGATGAAGTTTCTCCTCCGGTTCTAGTGACCACCCGTGCACAAGCCGCACGTCCATAGCCAGCTGACTCTACTGCTACCGCTGTCCCTCAAGACCCTCAGAAACTACCCCCGAATCTGACCAAGTTGGAGTTCCGTAAGTTGCAGAGGGAAGATCTTACCTTAACACCATTGTTTTTCCAGGCTGAGACTCAACCCGACAGTATTCCTGGGTTCTTCCTAGAGAACGACTTGCTCTACCGCAGATATAGACCCAGTAAACTGAAGGACGACGACGATTGGGCCAACATCAAACAACTTGTGATTATTACCAGCCTGCGGCCCACTATTCTACACCTGGCCCACGGAGCATTCTCCCACTACTGATTCAACAAGACTTACCATGGGATTCGTCAAGACTACTACTGGCCAGGTATGGTAAACAGCGTCCAACAGTACGTAAAACAGTGTCATACATGTCAGATGGCAGGCAAACCGAACATCTCCATTCCTAGAGCGCCACTGATTCCCATACAGGTGCCTGCGGAACCTTTCCACAGACTTAGACTGTGTTGGTCCTTTACCTCGGACCAGTTCAGGTAACGCCTATATCTTAACCATCCTGTGTCCTACCACCAGATTTCCCATAGCAGTTCCAGTGAAGAACATCACGGCTGCTACGGTTGTAAAGCATCTATTGAAGATCTTCACTCAATACGGATTTCCCAGGGAGATTCAGAGCGACTGTGGTACCAACTTCACCAGTGATCTCTTCAAAAGGACACTGGAGGAGTTCAACATCAAACAGGTATTTCCAGCCCCTATCATCCTGCTTCACAGGGTTCTCTTGAGCGTAGTCATCAGACTATCAAAGCACTCCTGAAAAAGTTTTGTAGTGAAACCTCTAAGGATTGGGATAAGCAAATTGATTTAATAATGTGCATTTACAGAAGTCTTCCCAATGAGTCCCTAGGAGTATCTCCTTATGAGATGCTCTACGGCCGTAAGAGCCGTACTCCCCTTAAGGCTTTCAAAGACTCTCTAAGAGATGCCACCTTCAGTGAGCATCAGAATGTGCCCCAGTTTCTTCAAAACCTTCAACACATTCTAGAGAGAGTCCACCGTTTTGCCCATGATAATCTATTGAAAGCCCAGGAGAGGATGAAGACTCATTACGACCAGACCAGCAAAGTAAGAAAATTTAAGCCGGGAGACTTCGTGCTAGCATACTTCCCTATCCCAGGTTCTCCTTTACAAAACAGGTTTCAGGACCATACCGCATCAAGGAGTGCAGAAACAACCACAACTACGTTCTCGAGACTCCAGATAGGCGGCGGAAGACCCAGCTGTGCCACGTCAACCTCCTGAAGCAATATAATGGTACTCCTCCCACTGTCATGATCAACTATTCTACCTTTACAGAACCCGACATCCACAGTGAGACCTTCCCTGCTTCTCCTCCCGAAAGCACTGAAAAGGAGTCAGCGCTTTCTAATTCAAAAATCCATATTGATAATCCCAACCATTTTCAGGACCCTAATAGTGCTCCTTTGCCATATTCTAATTCCACTCTCACCTCGTCAGATAAGCCCTTCATCCTCCATGTCGACACCAGTGGTACCGGCGTTGGTGGTGTCGTGATGCAGCAACGAGGCAAGGAGAATACACCTGTCAGCGACTACTGCTACAAGGAACTACGGAACAATTGGCAAGGAGCTACTCTCCATCATCCTGAAGCTCCAGCACTTCACTCCACACCTGAAAAGTGCTCGGTCTACCATCAACACGGACCACACCATCCTACACTTCCTGCAGCACGCCCACTTCTCATCTCAACGTCTTCTACTATGGGCTTGATAACTGCAGAAATTCAACCTGGAGATCCGCTATATCAAGGGTTCTGACAACATCTTAGCCGATGCTCTCTCCAGAGTTTATGAAGTAGAAGCGACTCCATCTATTACTCCACTACATAATGACGTACTTCTTCCAGAACCGCAGGCTTCGGGGGAGAGTTGTGACGATAATCTCCTTCAAGAGATTGAGCCTGCTCTTCCCTCCTAAGTTCGTCGCTATACATCCCTATACAACTAATATGGAAGAAATATCCAACAAGTACAACTCCAAGGTTTGCCAGAGAGCAAACGTATTCAGCACCAGGAACACCTGCTCCGCCTCCACCACTCGAACCACCAAACTACCTGTCCGTCGCCTGCTCATCGCTGATTGGCTGGTGGTCAGTTGCACCCGCTCCTCCACCGCCACACTACCTGATGTCTGGGGCCGCCACGACCTGCAGACCTCAGAATATCCAGTGCTTTCAACAAGTTAACACGTCTCGTTGGTAGACTAAGCTCTGGCTTACGTGTACTAAGAGAGGTGGCAGCTTAAAGCCAATATTCCTGCACCCATATTTTGCATTGTATATTGTTCACTTGTTATTACTCACTTGCCTTAACGTAACTTTTCATTTTGCCATTTGATTATTCTTATTATTTTGATTGATTGATTTTATGTTCCAATTTGTATGTCCATTTTATTCATGTTTTGCTTTTCTAACGTAATTAAAATCTCATTGTTAAATTTACTTGTGTTTTGTGTGTCTTCCCATTACCTTACCACAGACGAAGTTTCAGATTTTCTCTTTTTTGTTTCTATATGTGACGAGGCCATACCCCTAGCTTTTGAAACAGCCGAACACCAACGCGTTACCGTCACAATATATATATATTTATATATATATATATATATATATGTTGTACCTAGTAGCCAGAATGTCGTACCCAGCCTGCTATGCAAGGCCCAATTTGCCTAATAAGCCAAGTTTTCCTGAATTAATTTATTTTCTCTATTTTTTTTCTTATGAAATGATAAAGCTACCCATTTCATTATGTATGAGGTCAATTTTTTTTATTGGAGTTAAAATTAACGTAGAGATATGACTGAACCTAACCAACCCTACCTAACCTAACCTAACCTATCTTTATAGGTTAGGTTAGGTAGCCGAAAAAGTTAGGTTAGGTTAGGTAGCCGAAAAAGTTAGGTTAGGTTAGGTAGCCGAAAAAGTTAGGTTAGGTTAGGTAGCCGAAAAAGTTAGGTTAGGTAGCCGAAAAAGTTAGGTTAGGTAGCCAAAAAAGTTAGGTTAGGTAGTCGAAAAACAATTCATGAAAACTTGGCTTATTGGGCAAATCGGGCCTTGCATAGTAGGCTTAGAAGTGCGTTCTGGCTACTAGGTACGACATATATAATTATAGGGACCCACATCCTTGAAGAAGAAAATAAATAGTGTTCAGAGAAGACCTTGTGGATTCTCACTGAATACTTTAATCTTTTCCTCTCCTACCACCCCTATTATTTTTTTTTTTTTAATATTTTTTTATTTGATTTTATTGCAATGCTACAGTTTACAGAAAACACACACTTATATAACAATCAGTGTTCGAAGACCTCGTCCAGCTCTTCGGAGGTCGGGTGCTTACCCAAAATACAGCACGCATTTCCACTCTGAACAGCGACACTCAGGCGCTGGAACATGAAATTGGTCGCTCTTTAGTCTAGTTTTCCTAATGAGTTCCTCGCCCAGCTCCTTCAGGAACGTAAGTGCACATTTACCCCAGGCGCCCAGAGTCTCAGAGCCTATCGGCACGAACCTGTAACAACGTTCTAGGTCCCTGTACTTGTTGGTTTTCTGGGTCTCCCTGAAGGTGGCCGCCCCGCCTCCCTCAGCTGTGCTGTAAGGTAGATAGGTATCAGCCAATGTAGATGCACACGTGTAGTCCCATGACCTGTTTACCTTCCCTCCATGGCTGCAGGGTGACTCCATCTGGGCGTTTTTGGCTGTTGCCAGGTCTGCACAACTGAGGTTCCCTTTGTGCTGGGCACCCAGCTGGAGCCAAACTTCTCTTGATGCTGTCATTAACTGCTTCATGTCTGGCAATCTTTCCCTGTGTCTTACAACAGATGAGACCATGGCTGCCGTATTGGTCTGCCCGTGCATGGCCGTAAATACACCGGTGCAGATAGGGGCGGCAAGGCGCAGGGCAACACCAATACTTAGGGTCCGATGGTCCAGGCGGGTGCCCAAGGCGGAATTAGGGACTGCCAACAGGAAGTCCCTGGCATGGGGCGCTTGCACAGCTAGAAGACGCGCTTTGTCCTTCCTGGAAGCTGCCTCCAGCAATGATGTGGCGATGTTCTCCACTATGGGGCTATCCCATTTGGACTGTTTGCAGTCATTTGAAAAAGTCGGTCGAGGATGAGAGTTGACAAGAGTGTCCCACTGACCGGCTCCTTCCGCGAATTTGGAATCATGAATCCCAATGGAGTCTCTTAGGTATTCCGGTAGTATTTCCTTAACTAATTCACCTGTTGCACTGGTCAAGGATAAGAATGCTGGCAATGCTGTGTCGCCTTGCGAATACCTATACCCCCGAGTCTAACTGGGAGCGTTGCTTGGTCCCACTGGTCATCTTGCAGGGAGACGTTTAACACTTTCACGGTTATTGACCTTAGGAGTGAGTCATATTCTGTTAATTTTGGGCAGTCGAAGGAGGGAGCACACCTTACGAAATAGGTAAGTCTGGACAAAGCCAGGCACCTTGTGAGAAGGTACAAAGCATCGTGGGCGTCCAAAGCCCATATTCTTTCCTCCATCCTCCTCAGGTCTTTCGGCTTCTATATATTATATTCAGGTCTATATATATATATATATATATATATATATATATATATATATATATATATATATATATATATATATATATATATATATATATATATATATATATATATAATCCCCGGCACCCCCAACCACTGATTTCTGAAACCCATAAGCAATCCAGCTGGAATCGCCCCATTGCCGACCAAGAAGCTGCGACATTACTAGAAGCTGCGACAACACCACATGACACTGCCCGATTTAAAGCTGTAGCAGCTCCCCATGCAGGTGATTTCCTATTAGCAACCCCAATGTCAGCAACTGGCACCCGTCTCACACCGCAAGACCTCTGAATTGCTGTGGCTCTCCGCCTCGCTGCCCCAATCCACACTGAATACAGGTGTATTTGCGGTGAGGCAGAGGCCGACAGGTATGGACGGCATGGCCTTCTCTGCCAAAGGACAGGAGGATGGCATGCAAGACACGGCGAGGTCAACGACATTATAAAGAGAAGCCTTACCACGGCCGGTTGTCCAGCAGAGAGAGAGCCCCGTTACCTAATACCCCGCAACTCTGATGAGCCTGTCGGTCGCCCAGACGGGATCACGGTGAACCCTGGAAGAATGGTAGACAGTTGGTGTGGGACTACACTTACGTTTCAACTTTAGCCAACACCTATGTTAATTTCAGTGCTGCACAGGCATAAGGTGCTGCCAATCACCGGGAAGCAGCCAAGTCATGTAAATACGGAGACCTTGAGCACCACTACAATTTTGTCCCCATTGCCTCAGAGACACTTGGTGCCTGGGGTAAAAGTGGTGCAAGTTTTTTGAAGGAGCTAGGGTCAAAGCTAATTGAAACAACTAGAGATCCTAGAGCCGCCAGTTTTCTCTTTCAGCGCCTTAGTATGGCGATGCAGAGAGGAAATGCTCACTTCAAAGAGGAAATTCAGGGAACTTGGCTTATTAGGCAAATCGGGCCTTGCATAGTAGGCCAAGTACTGCGTTCTGGCAACTAGGTACAACTATATATATGTGTGTGTGTGTGTATTCACCTAGTTGTATTCACCTAGTTGTGCTTGAGGGGACTGAGCTTTGGCTCTTTGGTCCCGCCTCTCAACCGTCAATCTACTGGTGTACAGGTTCCTGAGCCTATTGGGCTCTATCATATCTACACTTAAAACTGTGTATGGAGTCAGCCTCCACTACATCACTGCCTAATGCAATCCGTTTATTAACTACTCTGACCCCTAAAAAAGTTCTTTCTAATATCTCTGTGGCTCATTTGGGTACTCAGTTTCCACCTGTGTCCCCTAGTGCGTGTGCCCCTTGAGTTGAAGAGCCTGTCTTTAGTGGCTAAATGTTCCCCGCACCCATTATTACCGGCGCCTGCACCGTGTATCTGGTCCTCCGGGAATTTTTGGCAATTCTGTATTACTGTGATACGACCAGTATTTGACCACAAGCCCGATTATGGATGATGATGGATTTTTCCCTCCTGCTGGTGGTATATGTACCCCCTGCCGTCCTGCTGGTGGTATATGTACCCCCTGCCGTCCTGCTGGTGGTATATGTACCCCCTGCCGTCCTGCTGGTGGTATATGTACCCCCTGCCATCCTGCTGGTGGTATATGTACCCCCTGCCGTCCTGCTGGTGGTATATGTACCCCCTGCCGTCCTGCTGGTGGTATATGTACCCCCTGCCGTCCTGCTGGTGGTATATGTACCCCCTGCCGTCCTGGTGGTACACGTTGGGTGCCCACACTGCCCATGCCACACACCTCCAGCAGCTTCTTAGCCCACTCCAACCCTCATGCCCATTGGGCCTCGTTAAACACTATATAAACTGCCAGAGCAGATTCACTCAGAAGTCTCTCTCGCCCGTTTTATATCAAGATTTCGGCCTGGGGAGAGGTAAAGGATCCGGGTTTGTTGTTGTTGAGTCTTGGTCTCCCTAGAACACGTGGTAACACCTGTTTTACATCCACGTCTCCAGTCACCGCTGGACTGGAGTGTAGTACCAGCAGTCAATCTCTTCATCCTTCAAAGATCTGGAAGCCAGGTCCTATTGGTTCCGGGAAGCGTGTTAACGAGTAGTCCCAGGATTACACACGCCTTCAAAAATGCTGTTGAATGTAAGTGGTCCGAGCAGCCTAGTGTGGCAGCTGCAGCATTAACAGTGCGTGTTGAGCGCACTGTTTCATGTCCGGTTAAGTGTATGGACATATGCGTAAAAAAAATGCTACAATAATTTTCCGAAGATTGAAGTAAACAAAATAGATCAGGAAAAGGGCCGAACTATAGCAATAATCCTGTGTAAATTTACAGTTATAATTTATTAGTTTACCTACTCAACTATAACAATTTTAAACAGCAGAAACTAACAACAAGAAATGTGGAATGGTCCAGTGTGTCCAAGACCCGGTCTCCGCCCGCACACGCCCACCCACGTGACCACCCTCAATACAACGACTCTGGTATAACAAAGGTCCACTACGGGCTCACCATAGCCCGTGCTACTTGGAACTTTTTGTTCCGAGTAGCAAATATTAAACAACGCAAGTAACGTTTGTGTGAGGAGCTGACCAGGGTACCCTCAAGAGGTAATACTGTCTTCAGGTGAAGTGTTCTGACACCCCAGGTGCCACCAGGCACTGCAGGTGCCACCAGACACCACAGGTGCCACCAGGCACTGCAGGTGCCACCAGGCACTGCAGGTGCCACCAGGCACTGCAGGTGCCACCAGGCACTGCAGGTGAAACCAGACACCACAGGTGCCACCAGGCACTGCAGGTGCCACCAGGCACCGCAGGTGCCACCAGACACCGCAGGTGCCACCAGACACCGCAGGTGCCACCAGACACCGCAGGTGCCACCAGACACCACAGGTGCCACCAGGCAGTGCAGGTGCCACCAGGCACTGCAGGTGCCACCAGGCACTGCAGGTGCCACCAGACACCACAGGTGCCACCAGGCACTGCAGGTGCCACCAGGCACTGCAGGTACCACCAGGCACTGCAGGTGCCACCAGGCACTGCAGGTGCCACCAGGCACTGCAGGTGCCACCAGGCACTGCAGGTGCCACCAGACACTCCAGGTGCCGCCAAGCACTGCAGGTGCCACCAGGCACTGCAGGTGCCACCAGACACTCCAGGTGCCACCAGACACTCCAGGTGCCACCAGACACCACAGGTGCCACCAGGCACTGCAGGTGCCACCAGACACCACAGGTGCCACCAGACACCACAGGTGCCACCAGACACCACAGGTGCCACCAGACACCGCAGGTGCCACCAGGCACTGCAGGTGCCACCAGGCACTGCAGGTGCCACCAGGCACTGCAGGTGCCACCAGACACCACAGGTGCCACCAGACACCACAGGTGCCACCAGGCACTGCAGGTGCCACCAGGCACTGCAGGTGCCACCAGACACCACAGGTGCCACCAGGCACTGCAGGTGCCACCAGGCACTGCAGGTGCCACCAGACACCGCAGGTGCCACCAGACACCACAGGTGCCACCAGGCACTGCAGGTGAAACCAGACACCACAGGTGCCACCAGACACCACAGGTGCCACCAGGCACTGCAGGTGCCACCAGGCACTGCAGGTGCCACCAGGCACTGCAGGTGCCACCAGACACCACAGGTGCCACCAGGCACTGCAGGTGCCACCAGGCACTGCAGGTGCCACCAGGCACTGCAGGTGCCACCAGACACCACAGGTGCCACCAGACACTGCAGGTGCCACCAGACACCACAGGTGCCACCAGACACCACAGGTGCCACCAGACACCACAGGTGCCACCAGACACCACAGGTGCCACCAGACACCACAGGTGCCACCAGACACCACAGGTGCCACCAGGCACCGCAGGTGCCACCAGACACCGCAGGTGCCACCAGACACCACAGGTGCCACCAGGCACTGCAGGTGAAACCAGACACCACAGGTGCCACCAGACACCACAGGTGCCACCAGGCACTGCAGGTGCCACCAGGCACTGCAGGTGCCACCAGGCACTGCAGGTGCCACCAGACACCACAGGTGCCACCAGGCACTGCAGGTGCCACCAGGCACTGCAGGTGCCACCAGACACCACAGGTGCCACCAGGCACTGCAGGTGCCACCAGACACTCCAGGTGCCACCAGACACCACAGGTGCCACCAGACACCACAGGTGCCACCAGACACCACAGGTGCCACCAGACACCACAGGTGCCACCAGACACCACAGGTGCCACCAGACACCGCAGGTGCCACCAGACACCGCAGGTGCCACCAGACACCACAGGTGCCACCAGACACCACAGGTGCCACCAGGCACTGCAGGTGCCACCAGGCACTGCAGGTGCCACCAGGCACTGCAGGTGCCACCAGACACCACAGGTGCCACCAGGCACTGCAGGTGCCACCAGGCACTGCAGGTGCCACCAGGCACTGCAGGTGCCACCAGACACTCCAGGTGCCGCCAGGCACTGCAGGTGCCACCAGGCACTGCAGGTGCCACCAGACACTCCAGGTGCCACCAGACACTCCAGGTGCCACCAGACACCACAGGTGCCACCAGGCACTGCAGGTGCCACCAGACACCACAGGTGCCACGAGACACCACAGGTGCCACCAGACACCACAGGTGCCACCAGACACCACAGGTGCCACCAGACACCGCAGGTGCCACCAGGCACTGCAGGTGCCACCAGGCACTGCAGGTGCCACCAGGCACTGCAGGTGCCACCAGGCACTGCAGGTGCCACCAGACACCACAGGTGCCACCAGACACCACAGGTGCCACCAGGCACTGCAGGTGCCACCAGGCACTGCAGGTGCCACCAGGCACTGCAGGTGCCACCAGACACCACAGGTGCCACCAGGCACTGCAGGTGCCACCAGGCACTGCAGGTGCCACCAGGCACTGCAGGTGCCACCAGACACCGCAGGTGCCACCAGACACCACAGGTGCCACCAGGCACTGCAGGTGAAACCAGACACCACAGGTGCCACCAGACACCACAGGTGCCACCAGGCACTGCAGGTGCCACCAGGCACTGCAGGTGCCACCAGGCACTGCAGGTGCCACCAGACACCACAGGTGCCACCAGGCACTGCAGGTGCCACCAGGCACTGCAGGTGCCACCAGACACCACAGGTGCCACCAGGCACTGCAGGTGCCACCAGGCACTGCAGGTGCCACCAGACACCACAGGTGCCACCAGACACCACAGGTGCCACCAGACACCACAGGTGCCACCAGACACCACAGGTGCCACCAGACACCACAGGTGCCACCAGACACCACAGGTGCCACCAGACACCACAGGTGCCACCTGTCTCAGCCACGACCCACCACTACCCACACAGCCACGACCCACCACTACCCACACAGCCACGACCCTCCACTACCCACACAGCCACGACCCACCACTACCCACACAGCCACGACCCACCACTACCCACACAGCCACGACCCACCACTACCCACACAGCCACGACCCACCACTACCCACACAGCCACGACCCACCACTACCCACACAGCCACGACCCTCCACTACCCACACAGCCACGACCCACCACTACCCACACAGCCACGACCCACCACTACCCACACAGCCACGACCCACCACTACCCACACAGCCACGACCCTCCACTACCCACACAGCCACGACCCTCCACTACCCACACAGCCACGACCCACCACTACCCACACAGCCACGACCCACCACTACCCACACAGCCACGACCCACCACTACCCACACAGCCACGACCCTCCACTACCCACACAGCCACGACCCACCACTACCCACACAGCCACGACCCATCACTACCCACACAGCCACGACCCACCACTACCCACACAGCCACCACCCTCCACTACCCACACAGCCACGACCCTCCACTACCCACACAGCCACGACCCTCCACTACCCACACAGCCACGACCCTCCACTACCCACACAGCCACGACCCACCACTACCCACACAGCCACCACCCTCCACTACCCACACAGCCACGACCCTCCACTACCCACACAGCCACGACCCACCACTACCCACACAGCCACGACCATCCACTACCCACACAGCCACGACCCTCCACTACCCACACAGCCACCACCCTCCACTACCCACACAGCCACCACCCTCCACTACCCACACAGCCACCACCCTCCACTACCCACACAGCCACGACCCACCACTACCCACACAGCCACCACCCTCCACTACCCACACAGCCACCACCCTCCACTACCCACACAGCCACCACCCTCCACTACCCACACAGCCACGACCCACCACTACCCACACAGCCACGACGCACCACTACCCACACAGCCACCACCCTCCACTACCCACACAGCCACCACCCTCCACTACCCACACAGCCACCACCCTCCACTACCCACACAGCCACGACCCACCACTACCCACACAGCCACGACCCACCACTACCCACACAGCCACCACCCTCCACTACCCACACAGCCACGACCCTCCACTACCCACACAGCCACGACCCACCACTACCCACACAGCCACGACCATCCACTACCCACACAGCCACGACCCTCCACTACCCACACAGCCACGACCATCCACTACCCACACAGCCACGACCCTCCACTACCCACACAGCCACGACCCACCACTACCCACACAGCCACGACCCTCCACTACCCACACAGCCACGACCCTCCACTACCCACACAGCCACCACCCTCCACTACCCACACAGCCACGACCCACTACTACCCACACAGCCACGACCCTCCACTACCCACACAGCCACCACCCTCCACTACCCACACAGCCACCACCCTCCACTACCCACAAAGCCACCACCCTCCACTACCCACACAGCCACGACCATCCACTACCCACACAGCCACGACCCTCCACTACCCACACAGCCACGACCCACTACTACCCACACAGCCACGACCCTCCACTACCCACACAGCCACGACCCTCCACTACCCACACAGCCACCACCCTCCACTACCCACACAGCCACCACCCTCCACTACCCACACAGCCACGACCCATCACTACCCACACAGCCACGACCCACCACTACCCACACAGCCACCATGCCCCTTACTGAAGATCTCCCACCAAGTGGGTGGTCGCCGCCTAACTACCCGAGGTAACGAGGCGGTTGTTGCTCTCCTGGCATCATAGCGTGGCACTAAACCAGGTAATGATGACCTACAATGACGCCCCCGGCCCTAGCTCATCATCCTGGACAATAACCCCAGTCCCGCCCCTCCTCATCAATACCTGCTTGATGGGGCTCTGGGAGTTCTTCTACTCCCCAAGCCCGGCCTGACGTGTGAGAGTTTGGTCCACCAGGCTGTTGCTTGGAGCGGCCCGCAGGCCCACATACCCACCACAGCCCGGTTGGTCCGGCACTCCTTGGAGAAAAGTCTAGTTTCCTCTTGAAGATGTCCACGGTTGTTCCGGCAATATTTCTGATAGTCGCTGGGAGGACGTTGAACAACCGTGGACCTCTGATGTTTATACAGTGTTCTCTGATTGTGCCTATGGCACCTCTGCTCCTCACTGGTTCTGTTCTGTATTCTCTTCCATATCGTTCACTCCAGTACGTTGTTATTTTACTGTGTAGATTTGGTACTTGGCCCTCCAGTGTCTCCCAGGTATATATTATTTGGTATCTCTCTCGTCTCCTTTCTAGTGAGTATCTCTCAAGAGATCCATAACCTTTAAGCACTTTTTGTATTATTTTTGTATCAACCCATGTATATTTTTAACCATCAAATACATAATAAACACACACACAATTATATATATATATTATATATATATATATATATATATATATATATATATATATATATATATATATATATATATATATATATATATATATATATATATATATATATATATAAAATAAAGATATGTTGTTGAATCTGACCAAAAAAGAGCCCGGTCGATGTAAGCATTGACGACACTCCTCTTGTACCTGTCTGGGCAGTCACTGTTGGCATTAAGGCACATTCCTATGTTCGTTTCCTTAATGTAGATTGCAGTGTGGAAGCCACCATTCCTCTTCGTGACTGTTACATTTAGAAAGGGCAGCCTCAACACCGAATTTTGCTCAAATGCCTCCTTCAGCTGCTGCAGACGTCTGACATCAGGTACCTGCATAAAAATGTCATCAACGTACCTGCAGTATATGGCGGGTTTCAAGTCCATGTCAACTAAGACCCTCTGCTCTATGGTGCCCATGTAGAAATTCGCAAACAAGACATCTAGGGGAGAACCCATGGCGACCCTATCTAATTGCTTATACATGTGCCCATCGGGACTCAAAAAGGTTGCCTCTTTAGTGCAGGCTAGGAGTAACTTTCTCAGTATGCTCTCTGGTATGTCAAGAGGGGAACAAGCCGGATAACGATACACTCTATCATCATCCTGATTGTTTTGTCCACAGGGACGTTGGTAAACAACGACTCCACATCCAATGAGGCTCTTATTCCTGTAGCCCATGCTCCCCACAGTTAAGTCAACGAATTCTTTTGGAGAATTCAGGCTAAAAGCACAAGGCACACAAGGAGTCAGCAAGCAGTTGAGTCGCTTAACCAGTCTGTATGTGGGTGTGGGTATCTGGCTGATGATTGGCCGAAGTGGGTTTCCTGGCTTGTGGGTCTTGACATTCCCATATGTGTAACTAGGTTTGTATTCCCCGAATACAAATATATATATATATATATATATATATATATATATATATATATATTGTGACGATAATCTCCTTCAAGAGATTGAGCCTGCTCTTCCCTCCAAAATTACGTCTTCACAATTATATAAAAAGACTATGGAAGAAATGTCCAACAACGACAACAACACCAGCACCAGCAAGGCTTGCCAGGGTGAGCAGAAACGTATGCAACCAGCCACCTGTTCGAACTCCAACCACCAAACTACCCGTTGATCGCTACGGCTCCGCTGATTGGTCGCCGGTCTGGCTGCACCTGTACTCGCCCCCAATACTACCTGATGTCTGGGGTCGCCCCAACATCAGTCCTCAGAATGTTCCGTGCTTTCGTAGCCAGCACTCCTCCCAGCTAGACGTTAGCGTGTACTGAGAGAGGTGGTGGCTTTAAGCCAATATTCCAGCACCTCCCACTTAACTTTTGTGTTGCACTTCTTATTATTTTGCCTTAACGTAACTTTCATTGTGTCATTTAAGTATTCTTATTATTTTGATTCATTGATTTTATTATACATATTTGTTTGTCCATATTTTCATGTTTTGATTTATTTAACGTAATTAAAATTTCATTGTTAAAGTTTTACTTGTGTTTTGTGTGTCTTCTCCTTACCTTACCACAGACGAAGTTCCAGTTTTTCTATTTTTTTTTATAACTATGTGACGAGGCCATACCCCTAGCCTTAAACAGCCGAACACCAACGCGTTACCGTCACAAGTTATATGGGGGCCTGTCCTAGGAGCCTCACTCAGGTACTGGTGCCAAGTGGTAATTTATGGTAAGCGTATTTAACTTTGTTAACGTAGCTTTACTATTTTTCATTCAATTTCATTTTTTATAAGGTGCGGTGTATTGTGCATTACGAGAGTAACATATAGTGAAGGTGAGACAACTTTGGATTACGTGGTGACTGTAGGCCGCAGTCATACTCTTAATTGGTCATCTCTCCCTCCTTGTTATTACTCGTATTTACCATCTATGTCCCTTGAATATTTCTCATTCTGACAGATCATCATATTGGTACCCTGGTACTGTGGTCTGCCCCGGGTCAAGAGTACCCAATCTTCTGCAATCTGACTGTAGGAGGACAAAGAGGGCCATAGTTCCTCTAGCTCGAACTTTAGTTGCTGAATTGGGACCTCAGCAGCAGTTCTCGTCACCAGTTGACACCTCGCACCCCTACACGTCAGTCAGAGATGATGATACATACAACGGTAGGGAATTAGCTTATTTTTTCAGAGCACAAAAGTTCGCTAATTCTGTAAGTATCATATTAAATTCAGTGGGAAAAACTTGCTTTATGTCCTTTAGAGACTTGGCAAGGTATGCCTACATCCTTGGACTACCAATTTTACTTTTGAAGCATTTAACTGTTTCATTTGTTTTCGAAACTTTGTTTCATTTGTTAGTAGGATTTTCTTGCCCTTATTCTCTTACATGAGTACCGGGTACAAGATTTCCTGCGCCCTTGATTTAATTTAATATCTTTCACTTAACGTTAATTGTTAAAGATCACACAGGATAGGTACCAGTTGCCACGTTGTCCTGTTTCTGACATTTCATTATTGAACATTCGTGTACCTTTATTTGCTAATTTCACCATGTTTCGTCTCCAAACTTTCCGTGCAAATCCAGCAGGTGAAATAGGGACTTTAAGTCGTGCCAAGAGGACTGAACTACAAACTCTTGCACATGAGTATCAACTAGAAGTTCCCTACCAAGCCAACAAAAATGACCTACACAACCTGTTGCTGGATTACTATTTAGAGCAAGGTAAGATAGACTCTGACACTCATGAAACTTACTATATTGCAGATAAAACTGATTTGGCAACGCTGAAACTCAAACTAGAGCTGGCCAAGATTGAACGTGAGCAGCAAAGGGAAGCCCGTGAACAGCAAAGGGAAGCAGCTGACATACGAAGGGAAGAAATCACCCTCAGAGAACGTGAAGCTGCTTTGAGGAGAGAAGAACACGAACGTGAGGTCGCATTACTCCGTGAACGTGAACGAGTACAGCTTGAAACACTCCAGGAGCGGGAACGCTTACAGCTTGAAACCAAACAACGCGAGTTGGAAATACAACGCGAACATGACAAGCAACAAGCAACTCTGGCTCTAGAGTGTCGTCAACGTGAAATCGCCTTGGAAACTTCACACTTCACTCAACGCCAACAAGCTACTGCCAATCTTCCCGTCAGTTTTAATATATCACATGCAAGTAAGTTAATGCCATCCTTTGTAGAAGCAGAAGTTGATGTGTTCTTTACCACCTTTGAAACCCTTGCTAATCAACTCAGTTGGCCTGTCGACCAATGGGCAACACTTCTCAGAGTCCATCTTACAGGTAGAGCTGCAGTCACACTCAGTACTTTGGCGTCTGAGAATGACTACTACACTCTGAAACAAGCAGTGTTAGACGCCTACCTACTTTCCACCGAAAGTTATAGAAGGAAATTCCGTGACCACCTGAAGGCAAGTACCAATACCTTCCTCGAGTTTGCTAACACGAAACGGAGGTATTTCATGAAATGGCTGGAAGCAGCACATGTCTCTACTTTTACAGAACTCGTCAACCTGATGCTTGTTGAAGAATTCTTGAGACGTGTGCCGCCTCCTGTCCGCCTCTACTTAGCAGATAAAGAAGAAACCGACTACCTGAAGTGTGCTAAGTCGGCTGACACTTACAGCCTCATCCACCGGCTGACACCTGAACCATCCTCCAGTAAGAAGTCGTGGTACAGTTACGAGAAGGTGAGCCCCGATCAAGCTGGTTCACAACTGTACTGCAAGTATTGTAGACTCTATGGACATACCATAGACAAGTGTGGTAAGTCTCAATACAAGGGAACCACTGACCAACAACGACCCAAACCAACTCCTCCTAAGTCCGGTAAGCCTGTGATGAATGTTGGTGTTGATGTTAATGATCTTTCTCTTTTCAGTAACCACCTGTATACTGGAACTGTCTCTGCCAACGGTTCAAATCCGGAGGGACGTTTCAAATTGAAGATCTTGAGGGACACAGCGGCTCTACAATCAATCATCTTGAAGTCGGCTGTGCCCAACATAGTCTACACCGGGGAAACGGTCTTCATCACTGACCTCACTGCTACTACTCCATACCCTCTCGCCAGAGTCCACCTGGATTGTCCCTACGTGAACGGGGAAGTCCAAGTCGCCGTCAGGGAAAAGCCTTTTCCCATGCCTGGAGTGCAACTTCTCCTAGGCAACGACTTGGCAGAAGACCTGCAACCAACCAACCTGATCGTCATGGACAAACCCCAGGTGTGTAACTCTGTGCCAAGTAACCCTATTCTTGAGTATGTTCCAGCAGAGGTTCAAGAGAGTGATGAAGTTTCTCCTCCGGTTCTCGTGACCACCCGTGCACAAGCCGCACGTCCACAGCCAGCTGACTCTACTGCTACCGCTGTCCCTCAAGACCCTCAGAAACTACCCCCGCATCTGACCAAGTTGGAGTTCCGTAAGTTGCAGAGGGAAGATCTTACTTTAACACCATTGTTTTTCCAGGCTGAGACTCAACCCGACAGTATTCCTGGGTTCTTCCTAGAGAACGACTTGCTCTACCGCAGATATAGACCCAGTAAACTGAAGGAGGAGGACGATTGGGCCAACACCGAACAACTTGTGATTCCCACCAGCCTGCGGCCCACTATTCTACACCTGGCCCATGGAGCATTCTCCCACTACGGCTTCAACAAGACTTACCATGGGATTCGTCAAGACTACTACTGGCCAGGTATGGTAAACAACGTCAAACAGTACGTAAAACAGTGTCATACATGTCAGATGGCAGGCAAACCGAACGTCTCCATTCCCAGAGCACCACTGATTCCCATACAGGTGCCTGCGGAACCTTTCCACAGACTCATAATAGACTGTGTCGGTCCTTTACCTCGGACCAGTTCAGGTAACGCCTACATCCTAACCATCCTGTGTCCTACCACCAGATTTCCCATAGCAGTTCCAGTGAAGAACATCACGGCTGCTACGGTTATCAAACATCTATTGAAGATCTTCACTCAATACGGATTTCCCAGGGAGATTCAAAGTGACTGTGGCACCAACTTCACCAGTGATCTCTTCAAAAGGACACTGGAGGAGTTCAACATCAAACAGGTATTGTCCAGCCCCTATCATCCTGCTTCACAGGGTTCTCTTGAACGTAGTCATCAGACCATCAAAGCACTCTTGAAAAAGTTTTGTAGTGAAACCTCAAAGGATTGGGATAAGCAGATTGACCTAATAATGTGTATTTTCAGAAGTCTCCCCAATGAGTCCCTAGGAGTATCTCCTTATGAGATGCTCTACGGCCGTAAGTGCCGTACTCCCCTTAAGGCTTTCAAAGACTCTCTCAGAGATGCCACCTTCAGTGAGCATCAGAATGTGCCCCAGTTTCTTCAAAACCTTCAACACATTCTAGAGAGAGTCCACCGCTTTGCCCATGATAATCTATTGAAAGCCCAGGTGAGAATGAAGACTCATTACGACCAGACCAGCAAAGTAAGAAAATTCAAGCCGGGAGACTTCGTCCTTGCTTATTTCCCTATCCCAGGTTCACCTTTACAAAACAGATTTTCAGGACCCTACTGCGTCAAAGAGTGCAGGAATAATAATAATTATGTGATAGAGACTCCTGATAGGCGGCGGAAGACCCAGCTGTGCCACGTCAACCTCCTGAAGCAATATAATGGTACTCCTCCCACTGTCTTGACTAATTATTCCACATTCACAGAACCCTACATCCACAGTGAGACCTTCCCAGCTTCTCCTCCCGAAAGCACTGACAAGGAGTCAGCGCTTTCTAATTCCGAAATCCTTAATGATCTTCCCAAATACTTTCAGGATAATCATAGTGCACCTCTCGTCAAGATCTTCAGAGAACATCAAGAGTTGTTCAGAGATGATCCCCAAGAGTGTAATGTTACCCAGCACGACATCCAACTGCTCCCCGACACCCGGCCGATTCGTCAACCCTTCTACCGAATCAGCCCGAGCAAGAAGGAAGTCATGCGTGCTGAGGTGCAATACCTCTTGGATCATGGACTGGCTACACCTTGTGAGTCCCCCTGGGCCTCACCCTGTATCTTGGTGCCCAAACCCCAAGGTAAGGTGCGGTTGTGCACCGACTATCGTAAACTGAACTCTGTCACTGTCAAGGATGCTTACCCCTTGCCAAGGATAGATGACATCCTTGATGCCATTGGTAGTGCCCAGTACTTGTCCCAAGTGGACTTGCTTAAGGGGTACTATCAAGTGTGTCTAACGGAGCGCGCTAAAGAGATATCTGCCTTCATCACTCCTTTTGGACTTTTCAGATATGAACGCCTTCCTTTCGGACTATGTAATGCCCCGGCCACCTTTCAAAGAGCTGTCAACCGTGTCATCCAGGGCTTGGATAACACATACGCCTACCTGGACGATATCGTCGTAGCCTCCAACTCCTGGAGTGAACATCTGCTCCAGCTGCGACGTCTGTTCTCCAAGCTCCTGACAGCCGGCCTCACCATCAACCTGGGCAAGTCCACTTTCGCGAAAGGTAAAGTGCGTTATCTGGGTCATGTTATTGGGAGTGGCAGCATAGCTCCGTTAGACTCGCACACTCAAGCCATCCTACAGTATCCACAGCCTACCACCAGGAAGCAGCTCCTGCGCTTCCTTGGTCTTGCCTCTTACTACCGTAGGTTTGTGAGGAATTTCAGTACAGTCGCCACACCTCTAATTCTATTAACCAGTCCCAAGCAACGGTATAATTGGACCATACGGCAAACCGTTGCTTTTGAACAACTCAAATTCCTCCTCTGTTCTAACCCCATTCTCGCCTCTCCAGATATCACCAAGCCTTTCGTCCTTCATGTCGACGCCAGTGGTACCGGCGTTGGTGGTGTCCTGATGCAACAACGAGGCGAGGAGGTTCTACCTGTCAGCTACTACAGCTACAAACTGAAACCACACCAGAGGAACTACAGCACTATTGAAAAGGAGCTACTATCCATCGTCCTGAACCTCCAACACTTCGCTCCGTACCTACAAGGCGCCAGGTCTACCACCATCTTCTCAGACCACAACCCTCTCCGCTTCCTACATCAAGCCCAATTCACCAACCAGCGTCTTCTACGATGGGCTCTGTATTTACAAGACTTCAACCTGGAGATCCGCTATATCAAGGGTTCTGACAACACCATAGCCGATGCCCTCTCCAGAGTTTATGAAGTAGAAGCGACTCCATCCATTACTCCACCACATAACGACGTACTTCTTCCAGAACCGCAGGCTTCGGGGGAGAGTTGTGACGATAATCTCCTTCAAGAGATTGAGCCTGCTCTTCCCTCCAAAATTACGTCTTCACAATTATATAAAAAGACTATGGAAGAAATGTCCAACAACGACAACAACACCAGCACCAGCAAGGCTTGCCAGGGTGAGCAGAAACGTATGCAACCAGCCACCTGTTCGAACTCCAACCACCAAACTACCCGTTGATCGCTACGGCTCCGCTGATTGGTCGCCGGTCTGGCTGCACCTGTACTCGCCCCCAATACTACCTGATGTCTGGGGTCGCCCCAACATCAGTCCTCAGAATGTTCCGTGCTTTCGTAGCCAGCACTCCTCCCAGCTAGACGTTAGCGTGTACTGAGAGAGGTGGTGGCTTTAAGCCAATATTCCAGCACCTCCCACTTAACTTTTGTGTTGCACTTCTTATTATTTTGCCTTAACGTAACTTTCATTGTGTCATTTAAGTATTCTTATTATTTTGATTCATTGATTTTATTATACATATTTGTTTGTCCATATTTTCATGTTTTGATTTATTTAACGTAATTAAAATTTCATTGTTAAAGTTTTACTTGTGTTTTGTGTGTCTTCTCCTTACCTTACCACAGACGAAGTTCCAGTTTTTCTATTTTTTTTTATAACTATGTGACGAGGCCATACCCCTAGCCTTAAACAGCCGAACACCAACGCGTTACCGTCACAATATATATATATATATATATATATATATATATATATATATATATATATATTATATATATATATATATATATATATATATTATATATATATATATATATATATATATATATAATATATATATAATATATATATATATATATATATATAATATATATATAATATATATATATATATTATATATATATAAATATATATATATATATATATATATATATATATGAATGAAAACTCACACCCCAGAAGTGACTCGAACCCATACTCCCAGAAGCAACGCAACTGGTAACTACAGGGCGCCTTAATCCGCTTGACCATCACGGCCGTCAAAAGGAAGTGATAGCCGAGGCTATTTGAGCCACTTCCCCGACGGCAACTCGGATGGTAATCTTGGGCATAGCATTTCACCAAATCACCTCATTCTTTGGGGCACACGTGAGGAACACAAATGCGAACAAGCCTGAATGGTCCCCAGGACTATATGCGAATGAAAACTCACACCCCAGAAGTGACTCGAACCCATACTCCCAGAAGCAACGCAACTGGTAACTACAGGGCGCCTTAATCCGCTTGACCATCACGGCCGTCAAAAGGAAGTGATAGCCGAGGCTATTTGAGCCACTTCCCCGACGGCAACTCGGATGGTAATCTTGGGCATAGCATTTCACCAAATCACCTCATTCTTTGGGGCACACGTGAGGAGGGGACCATTCAGGCTTGTTCGCATTTGTGTTCCTCACGTGTGCCCCAAAGAATGAGGTGATTTGGTGAAATGCTATGCCCAAGATTACCATCCGAGTTGCCGTCGGGGAAGTGGATATATATATATATATATATATATATATATATATATATATATATATATATATATATATATATATATATATATATATGTCGTACCTAGTAGCCAGAACGCACTTGTCAGCCTACTATGCAAGGCCCGATTTGCCTATTAAGCCAAGTTTTCCTGAATTAATATATTTTCTCTAATTTTTTTCTTATGAAATGATAAAGCTACCCATTTGATTATGTATGAGGTCAATTTTTTTTGAATTGGAGTTAAAATTAACGTAGATATATGACCGAACCTAACCAACCCTACCTAACCTAACCTAACCTATCTTTATAGGTTAGGTTAGGTTAGGTAGCCGAAAAAGTTAGGTTAGGTAGTCGAAAAACAATTCATGAAAACTTGGCTTATTAGGCAAATTGGGCCTTGCATAGTAGGCTGAGAAGTGCGTTCTGGCTACTAGGTACGACATATATATATATATATATATATATATATATATATATATATATATATATGTACTCACCTAGTTGTGTTTGCGGGGGTTGAGCTCTGGCTCTTTGGTCCCGCCTCTCAACCGTCAATCAACAGGTGTACAGATTCCTGAGCCTATTGGGCTCTATCATATCTACACTTGAAACTGTGTATGGAGTCAGCCTCCACCACATCACTTCCTAATGCATTCCATTTGTCAACCACTCTGACACTAAAAAAGTTCTTTCTAATATCTCTGTGGCTCATTTGGGCGCTCAGTTTCCACCTGTGTCCCCTTGTGCGTGTGCCCCTTGTGTTAAATAGCCTGTCTTTATATACCCTATCAATTCCCTTCAGAATCTTGAATGTAGTGATCATGTCCCCCCTAACTCTTCTGTCTTCCAGCGAAGTGAGGTTCAATTCCCGCAGTCTCTCCTCGTAGCTCATACCTCTCAGCTCAGGTACTAGTCTGGTGGCAAATCTTTGAACCTTTTCCAGTTTAGTCTTATCCTTGACTAGATATGGACACCATGCTGGGGCTGCATACTCCAGGATTGGCCTGACATATGTGGTATACAAAGTATATGTGGTATATAATGTATATATATATGTATGTGTATATATATGTGTGTATATATGTCGTACCTAGTAGCCAGAACGCACTTCTCAGCCTACTATGCAAGGCCCGATTTGCCTAATAAGCCAAGTTTTCCTGAATTAACTTATTTTCTCTAATTTTTTTCTTATGAAATGATAAAGCTACCCATTTCATTATGTATGAGGTCAATTTTGTTTTATTGTAGTTAAAATTAACGTAGATATATCACCGAACTTAACCAACCCTACCTAACCTAACCTAACTTATCTTTATAGGTTAGGTTGGGTTAGGTAGCCGAAAAAGGTAGGTTAGGTTAGGTTAGGTAGGTTAGGTAGTCGAAAAAACATTAATTCATGAAAACTTGGCTTATTAAGCAAATCGGGCCTTGCATAGTAGTCCGAGAAGTGCGTTCTGGCTACTAGGTACGACATATATATATGTATATATATATATATATATATATATATATATATATATGTCGTACCTAGTAGCCAGAACGCACTTCTCAGCCTACTATGCAAGGCCCGATTTGCCTAATAAGCCAAGTTTTCCTTAATTAATAAATTTTCTCAAATTTTTTTCTTATGAAATGATAAAGCTGCCCATTTCATTATGTATGAGGTCTTTTTTTTTATTGGAGTTAAAATTAACGTAGATATATGACCGAACCTAACCAACCCTACCTAACCTAACCTAACCTATCTTTATAGGTTAGGTTAAGTTAGGTAGCAGAAAAAGTTAGGTTAGGTTAGGTTAGGTAGGTTAGGTAGTCGAAAAACAATTAATTCATGAAAACTTGGCTTATTAGGCAAATCGGGCCTTGCATAGTAGGCCGAGAAGTGCGTTCTGGCTACTAGGTACGACATATATATATATATATATATATATATATATATATATATATATATATATATATATATATATATATATATATATATACTGGAGCGGAGTCTTGAGGTGGGTAGAATATAGTTGTGCAATAATTGGCTGTTGATTGCTGGTGTTGACTTCTTGATGTGTAGTGCCTCGCAAACGTCAAGCCGCCTGCTATCGCTGTATCTATCGATGATTTCTGTGTTGTTTACTAGGATTTCTCTGGCGATGGTTTGGTTGTGGGAAGAGATTATATGTTCCTTAATGGAGCCCTGTTGCTTATGCATCGTTAAACGCCTAGAAAGAGATTTCTCTTTCTTGGCGTTTAACGATGCATAAGCAACAGGGCTCCATTAAGGAACATATAATCTCTTCCCACAACCAAACCATCGCCAGAGAAATCCTAGTAAACAACACAGAAATCATCGATAGATACAGCGATAGCAGGCGGCTTGACGTTTGCGAGGCACTACACATCAAGAAGTCAACACCAGCAATCAATAGCCAATTATATATATATACATATATATATATATATATATACATATACATATATATATGTGTGTGTGTGTGTGTGTGTGTGTGTGTGTGTGTGTGTGTGTGTGTGTGTACTCACCTAGATGTGCTTGCGGGGGTTGAGCTCTGGCTCTTTCGGCCCGCCTCTCAACTGTCAATTAATCAACTGTAACTATATACTAACTTTTTACACACACACACACACACACACACACACACACACACACACACACACACACACACACACACACACACACACACAGGAAGCAGCTCCGTAACAGCTGTCTAACTCCCAAGTACCTATTTACTGCTAGGTAACAGGGGCATCAGGATGAAAGAAACTTTGTCCATTTGTTTCTGGCTGGCCCTGGAATCGAACCCGAGCCAAAGAATTACGAATTCTGCACGTTGTCCGCTCAACCTACCAGATCCTGTCTGTTTGTCTGTGTGTGTATTCACCTAGTTGTGCTTGCGGGAGTTGAACTCTGCTCTTTCGGCCAGCCTCTCAACTGTCAATCAACTGTTTCTACTACTACTACTACTATTTCGCCCCCCCCCCACACACACACCCAGGAAGCAGTCCGAGACAGCTGACTAACTCCCAGGTACCTATTTACTGCTAGGTAACAGGGGCATAGGGTGAAAGAAATTCTGCCCATTGTTTCTCGCCGGCGGCCGGGATCGAATCCGGGACCACAGGATCACGTGTACAGCGTGCTCTCCGCTCGGCCACCGGTTGTGTGTGTGTGTGTGTGTGTGTGTGTGTGTGTGTGTGTGTGTGTGTGTGTGTGTGTGTGTGTGTGTGTGTGTGTGTGTGTGTGTGTGTGTGTGAGGTGGGGGTGGACACGCATAGTGTCTACGTATTCAGAATAAAGCGATAAAGCATCTAAATTATTGGGATCGTCTCAAAGCCCTCTAAATGTACTTGCTAGAAAGGAGACGAGAGATATATAATAATATACACATGGAAAATACTGGAGGGCCAGGTCTCAAATCTACACAGTAAAATAACAACAAACTTAGTACCCAGATGAGCCACAGAGACATTAGAAAGAACTTTTTCAGTGTCAGAGTAGTTAGTAAATGGAATACATTAAGCAGAGATGTGGTGGAGGCTGACTCCATACACAGTTTCAAATGTAGATATTATAGAGCCCAGTAGGCTCAGGAATCTGTACATCAGTTGATTGACAGTTGAGAGGCGGGACCAAAAAGCCAAAGCTCAACCCCGGCAAGCACAAATAGGTGAGTACTGGAGTGAACGATATGGAAGAAAATGCAGAATAGAACCAGTGAAGAGCAGAGGTGCCATAGGCACAATGAGAGGACAATGTATAAACATCAGAGGTCCGCAGTTGTTCAACACCCTCCCAGCGAGCATAAGAAATATTGCCAGAACAACCGTGGACATCTTCAAGAGAAAACTGGACTGTTTTCTGCAAGGAATGCCGGACCAACCTGGCTGTGGTGGGTATATGGGCCTGAGGGCCGCTCCAAGCAACAGCCTGGTGGACCAAACGTCTCACAAGTCAAGCCTGGCCTCGGGCCGGGCCGGGCCTCTGGGAGAAGACCTCCCAGAACCCCATCAACCAGGTATCAATTAGAATAAATTCTCAGAACTCTTCATATTTCAGATAATCTCTTGCGTCTTAGAGGGTGTGGAGAGTATGGAGCAGCACTCGAGGCAGGAGTCCACAAGTGGTATGAAAGGTGGACACACTGAGGAAACATTCCACTATGGCAAGGTCGCCATAATCCACCTGACCATTTTCCTGGCTCATGTTCATTGTTTTCGTGTGCTCACTAAACGTCAAGTCATGCATTATTCCAAAATCCTTAACTTGTTGCTTTCGTTCCATATCTGATTGCGTCTTTTATCTGATGTCCAGTTTAGGGTAAATTTGTTATCCTCATTGAAATTGGGCAAATAATCACACTGATGTCCGTTACCTAGTGAAAGACTTTATATTTTAATGTTGCTTTTCAGTTTCTTCTACCAAAGCGGTGTTAATGCTGACGTTGGTATTGTTTGCAGAGGACGATACGAAACTGTGGTTTGTATTTAGATTTTTAAAACACGAATAAAGAAAATTGCAGGTAGCCTATTGGCCCCGCAAGAGGCAGATACGATTTATTCCCAACCAAATTAATTCAAATATATGAATTTGAGGTGAGCTCAGCTCAGCTTGAAACTATCCACAACTTGTACGTCTATTGTGTTACTCGGTATATTTGTTCAATAAATCAGCAACAGTGTTACCAATCAAGTATTTACCTAGGTAAATATAACACAGCTATTACCTGAGCTCGTAAAATCCTGCTGTTACACTTCAAACTCCACAAGTGGCTGAAAGTCTTCCTCGACAAGTTACCTCCACATTGACCGCACCACATGACTCCTCCTCTCAGATTTGAGGAAATTACAATATAAATAACCTTTTCACCTACGGACCAACGCTCTGCGCCCCTCAGTCAGAGAAAACTTTTGTGTGGAGATAATCGAATTAATGAGACCTTATGGTTAAAGTATCATTTAAACCAAAGAACAACCCCATCAAGTTTGAAGTTCCATATACTTTGTGTTTCTGGTGACTCAGGCCTCACATTCCCCACACCTTCACCACTCACAGTGTAGGGCAGGAAGGCCGGCACGACAGCTGAACATACTGTAAATATTAATAGTGTTTACACTCGAGTTAACCCCTCCAAGTGGGGTTAAGGTTTTAGCAGTTAAAGTGCCCAAACTGCTCGGCTCTGGCTCACATCTATTCACAAATCTTCACCAAAAATTATTTTATACCATGTGGGGACGCGCCGGGCTCCAGGTGTGCGCGGGGACGTGCCGGGCTCCAGGTGTGCGCGGGGACGCGCCGGGCTCCAGGTGTGCGCGGGAACGTGCCGGGCTCCAGGTGTGCGTGGGGACGCATGTGTCTTCAGATGTAATAGAACACATCTCACTGGCCAGTTTACCCGATGATTCATATTAGGGACTGCGAGTAGTCACACACACCTGTGCACCACACACACACACACACACACACGGCTACTGGAGTTTAACACCAGTAAATGTAAAGTTATGGAAATGGGATCAGGTGACAGGAGACCAAAGGGACAGTACACAATGAAGGGGAACAGCCTACCTGTAACGATTCGAGAAAGAGACCTGGGAGTGGATGTGACACCTAATCTAACTCCTGAGGCACATATAAATAGGATAACGACAGCAGCGTACTCTACACTGGCGAAAATTAGAACTTCATTCAGAAACCTAAATGAGGAAGCTTTTAGGGCGCTTTACACTGCCTACGTGAGACCCGTCTTAGAGTATGCCGCGCCATCATGGAGCCCCCACCTGAAGAAACACAAAGAAACTGGAGAAGGTTCAGAGGTTTGCGACGAGGCTTGTCCCAGAGCTACGAGGGATGGGATATGAAGAGCGGCTGAAGGAACTGAACCTTACGACACTAGAGAAAAGAAGGGAGAGAGGAGATATGATAGGGACATATAAAATACTCAGGGGAATTGATAAAGTGGAAATAGATGAAATGTTCACACGTTATAATAACAGAACGAGGGGACATGGGTGGAAACTGGAAACTCAGATGAGTCACAGAGATGTTAGGAAGTTTTCTTTTAGCGTGAGAGTAGTAGAAAAATGGAATGCACTTGGGGAACAGGTTGTGGAAGCAAATACTATTCATACTTTTAAAACTAGGTATGATAGGGAAATGGGACAGGAGTCATTGCTGTAAACAACCGATAGCTAGAAAGGCGGGATCCAAGAGTCAATGCTCGATCCTGCAAGCACATATAGGTGAGTACACACACACACACACACACACACACACACACAAACAGGGCAGTTCAGCCAGCCGTGGAGGGAGGGTCCCTGGGGTCACGCGCTACAATAAACTCCAATATTTTTGGGTTAAATGAAGCTACAGTGACAGATCACAGATCTAGGGGTATCACAAAGCGTATAACCGCCGCGAATAGAAAGAAAAACATACAGTGCTATCACTAGAACTTTGTGTTAAACAGTGAATTCACCAGACAGGCCACTTGGGAGGTCCCACGAGGCTTTGTTTACATATCGGGTCAAGTGATCAGTGGTATAGTGAATTGGTGAACTGTAACACAACAGACACACCGATACAGTGACTGACTCCAGAGACTTGTGTTAGATAGAGAAGATCCGCCATCAGCAATCTACTGGATTAGTGAATCACCACATGGGAGGCGACGACGGATCAATTCGTCATCCAACATTGTAATTATTCACCTAGTTGTGTGAGCGGGAGGCTGACAGGTAGGTACCCCCTCTCTGGTCAATTCTTCAGGTATACAGAGTGAGGTAAAATATTATCAAATTCTTGTTCAGTATATCATATACACTTAAAATATCAGTGGCTCATTTTGGGTAGAGGTTGACATTTTACGGGACCCCCGGTAACACACGCACGCACACATATGTTTGCAAGCACACACGCACACGTATGTTTGCAAGCACACACGCACGCACACGCAAAAACACACACGCAAAAAAAAAACACACACACACGTCCAGTCAGGCTAGAAAGGATTAGCACCTTTCGTGGAAAGGGGATAAAACTTTATTCATAAACCACCCCCTCTCTAACCTGCCGTAATCTGAAAACAACACCTCACCCACCTCCTCTTAACCCCCATCACACGCACACACACACCACCCTCCCTCTCGTTCTCTCTGTTCTCTCTCTCTCTCTCTCCCTTGCTCTCTATCTTACTCTCTCTCTTGACAAGGGACAAAATGGCAGGAGGACGCAACAGGGACACAGGGAATAGTCAAAGTGACCAAACGAAGGAAATATTAACCCAAGTTCTGGAGGAATTCAAGGAGATACATGCAATGAGGATTACAATAAATAACCTGCAAAGTGAACTGACATCAGCAAGGGAGGAGATCAAATCCCTCACAGAGGAAAATAAAGAGACTGAGCATCAGATTATCATCCAAAGGGAAGGTGGGAATGTTACATTGGAAGGAAATGCCTCTGTACCTGAAACATTTGCAGAAAGACTTTGAATGAGTTCAGAAGCAATGGACACAGTGAGGGAGGTAGCCATGCAAGCAGCTACCTCACAAGAGCAGCAAGGTGCACCACTCAACTGCTGGAGAGAAAAAGATCAGTGGTAGTTGTAGGCATCAAAGAACAGGAAGGATCCAACAGGCAAGAATAGAATAGCAAGGATAGAGAGGCAGTACATGGGCTACCGAAGGGGTTACAGATGGAAGGGGCTGAACAAAACATTGAGAAGGTTTTCAGGTTGGGCTGGTACAACAAGGACAGAAACCGACTTGTAAAGGTGGTGTTTACAAACGAAGCCACGAAGGAGGATATTCTCGAAAGGAAGAGTCGTCTGCAGTATGTGGAGGGATACAAAAAAGTATTCCTGCAGAGGGACAGGACAAAGGAGGAGAGAGCCAGGGCAGCAGAGGCAAGGAGGAAGTGCAAGGAGAGAGGAGTACACCATGAAATCGCAGCCCCCAACACAACAGTCCCAGAGACAAGAGGGGAACCCAAAACCAGCATCCCAGCAACACCACCACCCCCCTCTGCATAGAAACCCTCCTTCCCCCCATCCTACCTGCCCCCACCCAACCCTCCCTCCCCCCACCCCATTCTGACCCTGTCACCCCTTCCCCATTCCCATCATGTCCCCCCTCCTACCTTTCCCACCTCCCTCTTCATCCCATACCCTCCTCCCCCCTCACCCCGTATTCTCCATGTCCCCCCTATCTCCTTAACCCACAACCTACCTGTCCCCCCTTCCCTTAACCCCCCCCCCCCCAAAAAAAAAAAAAATCCTCTGAGACCCTGCAAACCACCTCACAGATCTCGCCCACGGAACAGTGGAAAGCTCGCCAAGAAGGGGACAAGAAAATTAACAGAAGAAAGTGAGCTTCAAAGCAATGTGCACTAACATAGATGGGATTACAAATAAAACAAGTGAACTCGGAGAATGGGCACTAGAAGAAAACCCAGACATAAGAGCACTCACAGAAACAAAGCTAACGAAAACCATAACAAACACAGTGTTTCCACACGGCTACTATGTAGTGAGGAAAGAGAGAGAAGGGAGAGGAGGTAGTGGTGTAGCTTTGCTAATAAGAGAAGGTTGGAGTTTTGAAGAGATGGTAATTCAGAACTGTGAAGGTTTCAGTGACTACATACCAGGCACCATAGCAACTGGAGGACAGAAAATTATAGTAGTAGTCATATATAACCCCCACCGAACGACCGAAGACCCAAACAGGAATATGATGGAAACAACTTGGCCACCATCAATATAATAGAGAGAGCAGCTTCTGTGGCTAGCAGGAACGGATCCAGACTTCTAATCATGGGAGACTTCAACCATAGGAAGAAAGATTGGGGGAACAGATACCCACTTGGAGGACCAGACACATGGAGAGCTAAGCTGCTGGATGTGGCAACAAGAAACTTTCTAAGTCAACACGTCAAGGGACCGACAAGAATGAGAGGAGGGAATGAACCAGCCTTGCTTGATCTGATATTTACCCTAAATGAGTTGGATATAAGGGAAGTTAAGTTGGAAGCCCCCTTGGGAATGAGTGATCATAGTGTATTGAGCTTTGAGTACCTGGTTGAGCTAGAAATTATCACCCCCAAAAAAGAACTGGGAAACAAAGGGCTGGCGTACCGAAAGGGAAACTATAAGGAGATGAATAAATTCCTAAGGGATATACATTGGGACACAGAACTCAGAACCAAGTCTGTACATGACATGATGGACTATGTCACCCATAAATGTCAGGAGGCTGTAAGCAGGTTTGTCCCAGCCCGACAGGAAAAAAACAGAGAAGCAAAAGAAAAATCCGTGGTTTAATAGGGAATGTATGAGAGCAAAGGAGCTGAACAAAAGGGCATGGAGGAACTTCCATAATAACAGAACACCAGAAAGTAGAGAGAGATACCAGAGAACCAGGAACGAGTATGTTAGTGTGAGAAGAGCAGCTGAGAAAAGGTATGAAAATGATATAGCTAATAAAGCCAAGACTGAACCAAAGCTACTACATAGTCACATCAGGAGGAAGACAGCAGTGAAGGAACAGGTGATGAAACTTAGGATGGGCGAGGACAGGTACACAGAGAATGACAAAGAGGTGTGTGAAGAACTCAACAAAAGGTTCTAGGAGGTCTTTACAATAGAACAGGGAGAAGTCACGGCGCTAGGAGAAGTGGCAGCAAACCAGGTGACCTTGGATAGGTTCGAAATTACAAGAGATGAGGTCAAGAAGCGCTTATTGGAGCTGGACGTGAGAAAAGCAGTTGGGCCAGACGGAATCTCACCATGGGTATTGAAAGAGTGTGCAGGAGCACTTTGCTTGCCACTCTCCATAGTGTAAAGTAGGTCACTGGAAACGGGAGACCTACCAGAAATATGGAAGACTGCTAATATAGTACCAATATACAAAAAGGGTGACAGACAAGAGGCACTGAACTACAGGCCAGTGTCCTTAACTTGTATACCATGCAAGGTGATGGAGAAGATTGTGAGAAAAAACTAGTAACACATCTGGAAAGAAGAGACTTCGTGACAACCCATCAACATGGGTTCAGGGAGGGTAAGTCTTGCCTTACAGGCTTGATAGAATTCTACGATCAGGTGACAAAGATTTAGCAAGAAAGAAAAGGATGGGCAGACTGCATTTTTTTGGACTGTCGAAAAGCCTTTGACACAGTACCCCATAAAAGGTTGATGCATAAGCTGAAGAAACAGGCAGGAGTAACTGGTAGGGCGCTCCAGTGGATAAGGGAGTACCTAAACAATAGGAAGCAGAGAGTTACAGTGAGGGGTGAGACCTCAGAATGGCGTGAAGTCACCAGTGGAGTCCCACAGGGCTCTGTACTTGGACCTATCCTGTTTCTGATATACGTAAATGATCTCCCAGAGGGTATAGACTCATTCCTCTCAATGTTTACCTGGTTGGTTGATACCTGGTTAATGGGATTCTGGGAGTTCTACTCCCCAAGCCCGGCCCGAGGCCAGGCTTGACTTATGAGAGTTTGGTCCACCAGGCTGTTGCTTGGAGCGGCCCGCAGGCCCACATACCCACCACAGCCCGGTCGGTCCGGCACTCCTTGGAGGAATAAATCTAGTTTCCTCTTGAAGATGTCCACGGTTGTTCCTACAATATTTCTTATGCTCGCTGGGAGGACGTTGAACAACCGCGGACCTCTGATGTTTATTCAGTGTTCTCTGATTGTGCCTATGGCACCTCTGCTCTTCACTGGTTCTATTCTGCATTTTCTTCCATATCGTTCACCCCTGTAAGTTGTGTAGATTTGGGACCTGACCCTCCAGTATTTTCCATGTATATATTATTTGGTATCTCTCTCGTCTCTTTTCTAGTGAATACATTTGGAGAGACGATCCCAATAATTTAGGTGCTTTATTGCGTCTATGCATACCGTATATGTTCTCTGTATTCCCTTTATTTCAGCAATCTCTCCTGCTCTGAAGGGGGAAGTGGGTACTGAGCAGTACTCAAGACGGGACAACACAAGTGATTTGTAAAGTACAACCACTATAATGGGATCCCTGGATTTGAAAGTTCTCGTAATCCATCCTATCATTTTTCTGGCTGACGAAATATTTGCTTGGTTATGCTCCCTAAACAGACATCGTGGGGGGTCGTCAGACATCATTATTCCCAAATCCTTGACATGCTGTTTTCCTACTATGGGCAGATTCGATTTTGTTTTGTACCCTGTATTATGTTTCAGATCCTCATTTTTGCCGTACCTGTGTACCTGGAATTTATCACTGTTAAACATCATGTTATTTTCTGCTGCCCAATCGAAAACTTTGTTAATATCTGCTTGGAGTTTTTCAATGTCTTCAGCAGAGGTAATTTTCATGCTGATTTTTGTATCATCTGCAAAGGATGACAAGAAACTGTGACTTGTATTTTTGTCTATATCTGATATGAGAATAAGGAACAGCAGTGGTGCAAGGACTGTACCTTGAGGTACAGAGCTTTTAACTGCGCTTGGACTCGATTTTATTTGATTGACTGTTACTCTTTGTGTTCTGTTCGACAGGAAATTGAGTATCCAGCGTCCTACTTTACCAGTTATACTCATTGACCTCATTTTGTGTGCTATCACTCCATGGTCACATTTATCGAATGACTTTGCAAAGTCTGTGTATACAACGTCTACAATTTGCTTTTCTTCTAGAGCTTCTGTGATTTTGTCATAGTGGTTGAGTAACTGTGACAGTCAGGATCTGCCCGCTCTAAATCCATGTTGTCCTGGGTTCTGTAGCTCATTCTTTTCCATAAAACTAGAAATTTGATTCCTAATCACTCTTTCAAACACTTTTATTATGTGTGATGTTAGTGCAACTGGCCTATATTTTTTTGCCAAGGCTTTACTACCCCCACTTGTGCAGAGGAGCTATATCTGTAGATTTAAGTGCAGCTGGTATCTCCCCTGTATCCAGGCTCTTTCTCCATATTACGCTGAACGCCTCTTGAAGATATACACCTTCATTCGGGCAATATCTCTAATCCTTCCTAGAAGTGTGTTGAAAAGCCGTGGACCTCTGATACTCGGTGTACTCTGATGGTGCCTATGGAACCTCTACTCTTCACTGGGTTCTATCATGCATGTCCTTCGTACCTTTCGCGCCAGTATGTTGTTATTCAACAAATTTGGGACCTGACCTTTCCAGAATCTTCCTAATATATATTATTTTGTGTCTCGTCTCCTTTCCAAGTTGATAGCTTTGAGCCGGTCACAAAACTGTAGGCGTTTTTATAGCGTGTGCGCGTACAGTAAAGGTTTTGTGTATTGTGGTGGTGAACTACAGGTAATGAGCCA
>NC_091174.1:1649748-1654748 GCF_040958095.1 Procambarus clarkii
CATTCACTCCCCCCCACATCCACTCATTCACTCCCCCCCCACATTCACTCATTCACTCCCCCCACATCCACTCCCCCCCACATCCACTCATTCACTCCCCCCATATCCACTCATTCACTCCCCCCCATCCACTCATTCACTCCCCCCCCCACATCCACTCATTCACTCCCCCCCCCCATATCCACTCATTCACTCCCCCACCACATCCACTCATTCACTCCCCCACCACATCCACTCATTCACTCCCCCCCCCCACATCCACTCATTCACTCCCCCCCCCACATCCACTCCCCCCACATCCACTCATTCACTCCCCCCCCCACATCCACTCATTCACTCCCCCCCACATTCACTCATTCACTCCCCCCCACATCCACTCATTCACTCGCCCCCCACACCCACTCCCTACATCCACTCATTCACTCCCCCCACATCCACTCATTCACTCCCCCCTACATCCACTCATTCACTCCCCCCTACATCCACTTATTCACTTCCCCCCACATCCACTCATTCACTCCCCCCCCACATCCACTCCCCCTCCACATCCACTCCCCTCCCCACATCCACTCCCCTCCCCACATCCACTCCCCCCCCCCACATCCACTCCCCTCCCCACATCCACTCCCCCCCACATCCACTCCCCCCCCCATCCACTCCCCCCCACATCCACTCATCCACTCCCCCCCCACATCCACTCCCCCCCACATCCACTCATCCACTCCCCTCCCCACATCCACTCCCCCCCACATTCACCCCCCCACATACACTCTCCCCCCCCCCTCACATCCACTCATTCACTCCTGTTATGATCCATATATTAACCTGGTTCCTATCTACACAATTTGCATACTTGTGTTATGCATATAAATACATTCATTTCCTTTTGTATTGTAGTTGTCAACATTCACGGACCCATGTTACTGCTGGGTTATTAATTACATTTATACTATTGTGTTGCAGTATGATATTATATTAAATTCCTCCTTGTATTAGAATGTAAGGTTTGTTGTATTACACAATCATGAGAGGCGTCCATCGTAGCACAGGTCATGGACGTGTGGGGTACAGAGTTGGGCTGTGGGAGTCTCAGGTACTAGTTATAAAGCCCGTCCTCCTGTTTTGGTAGTACTTATAGGAAGGATGAGGACCAGAGTACATATACCTTATAGGAAGGATGAGGACCAGAGTACATATACCTTATAGGAAGGATGAGGACCAGAGTACATATACCTTATAGGAAGGATGAGGACCAGAGTACATATACCTTATAGGAAGGATGAGGACCAGAGTACATATACCGACCTAAGATAATTACGCATCATCCCATAAGGCAAGTAAGGTGTCGCTTGTTTGCAATGGATCTGGGATGCATGTGCTGTGTTACTACGTTTATATTTCAGCGGGTCATTATTCACGCGCTTTGATATTAAGTTTATGCCACAGTGAGTAGTCTTTACGTGTTTGCTGAGTGGTCATAAACCTATTGCCAGTCGAAGTGTTAATAAAATGTATTTTGTTTAACTTTATTTGTTAGCATCCTGTGCTCTAAACTGGTAAACTTGGCAACTTTGTTCCTGTCATTTACCTAAATGGCAGTTATTTGAACAGACCTTTGAGAATTAATGTTGCTGCGGAGTTTACGAGCCTTGCTGATTGTAAAATGTTGTAACACCTCCACCACACATCCTCCCATTCAACCCCCCCCCCCTCTCCACACCCCGAGGCAGGAGTTGTAGAGGAACATGTCAGAGGTAATCTACATCTCCCTGAGCCAGGAGGAGGAGCAGACACGTGGCGAAGAACAACATATAGGGACCAGACTACAAGAACTGTGTGCAGAAATGCCCGACAGACCTCTGGAACATTAACACAGTGCAGTTACAAGCCCCATTAAGATTTCAACTTAGATTAAATAGAGCAGAAGTTGTTAAGCACATTGAGGAAAATCTTACTAAAGCGACCATACGTGTCATAAGTACTCATACCCCGCCTAAACAGAAACAAGCAACACTTAGTGGGCCAGCCAGAGGCTTAGGGCCCCACAGGATTAGCCCTGAAAGAAAGAAAGAAACACACTCACCGGAACACAGACTAATGAGACGACCACGGAAATTGAGCAATACTGTTGGCTTGGTATTTACCATATAGTGAGGAATCGACAGGTTAAAGTAATCTTTCTGAATATTACTCAAGTGAAATGTATACTAGATGAAAAGTGGAAATTGATATAAAGACATTATTTCCCCCCCCCCCCCCCCAACCAACAAAGGTGATGGGACATGGAGAACAAAATGGAACACACACCAGACAAGCACCTCGTGAAACAGCATATTACAGAACCAGCATGAGTAACGGGAGAGGACCCACAAGCAACACTAGACTTGGTATTTACCTAAAATTAGGCAGATATCGAAAAGCTAAGTGTATGATATGCTCCTAGGAGTTCGCGGCTCCTCGAAAACGAAGGTCCTCAAGGAGCTCTATTAAAGACTCGTGCTTGAGTCTCTAACAGAGCTAAAGGAACTGGATAGACCACGAAGCACATTGAGGAAGCAGAGACTACAGACAGTGAATACAGCAAAGTGAGGAACTATCTGAGTTAAGTTCAATTGCCGAAACAACCGTGGACATCTTCAAGAGAAAACTAGACTGTTTCCTAAGAGAAGTGCCGGACCAACCGGGCTGTGGTGGGTATGTGGGCCTGCGGGCCGCTCCAAGCAACAGCCTGGTGGACCAAACTCTCACAAGTCAAGCCTGGCCTCGGGCCGGGCTTGAGGAGTAGAACTCCCAGAACCCCATCAAGCAGGTATCGAGCAAGCAAGCAGGCGAACTGGAAGGGAACATAATTAACGATATAATAGAAATTATTGCTTAGAAATGTGCAGATGCAATAGAGCTGTACATCCTACACAAGAAGGTGGACAAGAAAGGCTAAATAAACCTCTCCTTTAATAGGCAGTGCAAAGCAGCAAAGGAGAGGCCCAAGAAAGCTAGGAATTGAGGAAAATAGAGATGTAGTTAAGAGGCAGAAATGAATACACCAGTAAAGAGTGAAGCTGAGAGAGAGAATATGAAAATGACGTTGTAGCAAAAGCTAAGGACCAGCCAAAGATGTTTTATAGCCTATAAAGAGAACAAAGAACTTGTAAAGAGGCCGTGTGATCAGGTTAGAAAAATATGGGGAAATTCTCACAGAAAAATAACAAGGAAGTGTGTGAGGAATTCAACAAAATTTTAGGAGGTCTTTACAAATGAAGCAATGTGGAGGCCTGAACTGGGTGATGAGAGACTAGAGGAAACTCTGGATGACATAGTGATCACTAAGGAAGAGGTTAAAGAATACCTGAAGGAACTAGATGCAACAAAATGAATTAGGCCAGACTTAATATCAACACTGCTACTGAAAGAGGCTGCAGAAGTGTTTTTCATCCAATAACTGGTGTTTTCAATACCACTTAAAACAGGAAATCCAAAATTCTGAAAACAAGACTGTCCCTATATTCAAAAAAAGGGAACAAACAGGAAGCACTAAATTAAAGACCAGTGTCACAGACAAGTATATTTTCCATTAAAAGTGCTAGAGTAATGAGGCTGAGAAAAGTGGAGGAACTAGAAAGGATAAATTACGTATCAGAACACCACAGAATGTCGTGTATTGCAAACATGATCGAGTTTTATGCAAGGGTCCTAAAATTCTACAGGAAAAATAAGGCTGGTTTTACTGCATTTTACTTGATTGTCAAATAGCATTTGATACTGCTTGACACCTGGTTGATGGGGTTCTGGGATTTGTTCTACTCCCCAAGCCCGGCCCGAGGCCAGGATTGACTTGTGAGAGTTTGGTCCACCAGGCTGTTCCTTGGAGCGGCCCACATACCCACCACAGCCCGGTTGGTCCGGCACTCCTTAGAGAAAACAGTCTAGTTTTCTCTTGAAAATGTCCACGGTTGTTCCGGCAATATTTCTGATAGTCGCTGGTAGGACGTTGAACAACCGCGGACCTCTGATGTTCATGCAGTGTTCTCTGATTGTGCCTATGGCACCTCTGCTCTTCACTGGTTCTATTCTGCATTTTCTTCCATATCGTTCACTCCAGTACGTTGTTATTTTACCGTGTAGATTTGGGACCTGGCCCTCCAGTATTTTCCACGTGTATATTATTTGGTATCTCTCTCGTCTCCTTTCTAGAGAGTACATTTGGAGAGCTTTGAGACGATCCCAATAATTTAGGTGCTTTATCGCGTCTATGTATTCCGTATATGTTCTTTGTACTTCCTCTATTTCAGCAATCTCTCTTGCTCTGAAAGGGGAAGTGAGTACTGAGCAGTACTCAAGACGGGACAACACAAGCAACTTGAAGAGTACAACCATTGTGATGGGATCCCTGGATTTGAAAGTTCTCGTAATCCATCCTATCATTTTCCTGTCTGTCGCAATATTTGCTTGGTTATGCTCCCTAAACGTTAGGTCGTCGGACATCATTATTCCCAGATCCTTGACATGCTGTTTACCTACTATTGCTGTACCTGCTGTGTCCTACTTACCCCCAGCAGGCACACACAGCACGTCGGTGGGTCCCGAGTCAGATCACCTACCTGAAACAAAGTAAAAAAAATATTAAGTATCACTGTAAGACCCATCCCTTACAACACACACACACACCACCAACACCGAGTTACTCATCATGCAGTCACTGTGCACAACACTCCCCACCAACACAACAACCCATTAAGGGGTGGTTGTTGAGATTCAGCTATTTGGAACAAAAAGTTCCAAGTAGCACGGGCTATGGTGAGCCCGTAGTGGACTTACCTGGCCCAGGAGCGGGGCTGTAACTGTGGTGGTTACCCCATCATGGGGTCCATTTATGACTTGCGCACAAAACACACGATTTATATGTTCCTGTCACCACAAGCAACTGATATTATTGATGCAACTGAAATGCGAATAAATGTAGAAAGAAAGAACTATTAGCTGAATATCAAATCAAAGAAATC
>NC_091174.1:1659748-1719748 GCF_040958095.1 Procambarus clarkii
ACCAGTTGATTGACTGTCGAGAGGCGGGACCATAAAGCAGAAGCACAACCCCCGCAAGCACAACTAGGTGAGTATATATGGAGAGGGTTCTGGGAGTTCTTATACTCCCCAGGCCCGGCTTGAGGCCAGGCTCGACTTGTGAGAACTTGGTCCAACAGGTTGTTGCTTGGAGTTGCCCGCGGGTTCACATATCCACTACAGCCCGGTTGGTCCGGCACTTCTTGCAAGAACTTATCTAAGTGTTTCTTGAAGACATTCACCTTTGTTCTGGCAATATTTCTTATGCTTGCTGGGAGAGTGTTGAACAGCTGTGGACCTCTGATGTTCAGAAAGTTCTCTCTGATTGTGCCTATGGCACCTCTATTCTTCACTGGTTCTGTTCTGCAATTCTTTCCGTATCTTTGGCTCCAGTATGTTGTTATTCTTCTGTGCAAATGTGGGACCTGGCCCTCCAGTATCTTCCATGTATATATTATTTGATACCTTTCTCGTCTCCTTTCCAAAGAGTACATTTTGGGAGCTCTGAGACGGTCCCAATAATTTTGACGTTTTATCGTGTCTGTGGGTGCCGTATATGTTCTCTCTAATTTATCTCTCCCGCTCTGAAAGGGAAAATGAGTACCGAGCAATATTCATGACATAAAACACCAGTGATTTAAATAGTATTAGCATTGCTGTGGAGTCTCTGGATGTGAACGTTCTCATAATCCATCCTATCATTGTCCTGGCCGCCGCTATATTTGCTAGGTTATGTTCACTAAATGTCTGGTCGTCAGACATCATAATTCCCAAATCTTTTACATGTTGCTTTCCTTCCACGATTGTGTTTGATTGTGACCTGTACCCTGTGTTGCGTTTAACTTCCTCGTTACCACCATACCTGAGTACCTCGAACTTGTCACCGTTAAACATCATGTATTTTAAGTTGCCCTTTCAAAGCCTATTAACATCTGCATGCAGTTTTTCAGTGTCTTCTACAGAGGAAATTTTCATGCTGATTTTTGTATCCTCTGAAAAGGATGACACCAAGTTGTCACTAGTATTTTTGTGAATATCCGAGATAAGAATGAGAAATAGCAGTTGTGCCAGGACTGTGCCCTGGGGTACAGAGCTTTTCACTGTACTTGGGCTTTATCTTATTTGACTGACCGTCACTCTAAACATCCTGTTTGAAAGAAAGTTCAAAATCCAACGCCCCACTTTACCCGTTATTTCTATTGATCTCATTTTATGAGCATGACTCCGTGGTCACATTTGACGAATGCCTTTGCAAAGTCTGTGTATACTACATCTGCATTTTGAATTTCATCTAAGGCTTCAGTGATTCTGTCATAGTGGTTGAGTAACTGTGACAAACAGGATATTCCCGCTCTGAATCCATGTTGCCCTGGGTTGTATAGTTCATTTTTTCCCATAAAACTAGTAATTTGATTCTTAATCACTCTTTCAAAAACTTTTATTACGTGTGAGTTAGTGCAACTGGTCTAATTTTTTGCCAGGGCTTTACTACCGCCCTTGTGCAGCTATATCTGCAGATTTAAGTGTAGCTGGTATCTCCCCTGTCCTGTCCTGTTGGATATCATACCAACTTCAAATCATATATCAGATGTCACCCTATTCCGACGGGGAGCCGGTCGGTCGAGCGAATAGCACGCTGGACTTGTGATCCTGTGGTCCTGAGTTCGATCCCAGGCGCCGGCAAGAAACAATGGGCAGAGTTTCTTTCACCCTATGCCCCTGTTACCTAGCAGTAAATAGGTACCTGGGTGTTAGTCAGCTGTCACGGGCTGCTTCCTGGGGGTTGAGGCCTGGTCAAGGACCATGCCGCGGGGACACTAAAGCCCCGAAATCATCTCAAGATAACCTCAAGATTCCCACTGGATTTTGAAGAAGCCATAGACAGTATGCCTATGCACTCTGCACCAGGCCCTGATTCTTAGAACTCCATATTCATCAAGAAGCCTAGATACTGGCGTTATCCCTGACATACTAAAAACAGCAGAGATAGCACTACTCCATAAAGGAGGAAATATGTCAGAGGCAAAAAATTACAGACCAACAGCACTAACATCGCACATCATAAAACATTTTGAGAGAGTGCTAAGAAGTAAGATCACAAAATACATGGAATCACAGCATCTCCATAACCCCGGACAACATGGTTTCAGAACAGGGCGCTCTTGCCTGTCGCAGTTGCTGGACCACTATGATATGGTATTAGATGCTATGGAAGACAAACAAAACGCTGATGTAATTTACACAGATTTCGCAAAAGCTTTTGATAAATGTGACCATGGTGTTATTGCACATAAAATGCGTTGAAAAGGAATTACCAGAAAAATAGGCAGATGGATCTACAATTTCCTGACTAATAAAACCCAGTGTGTAATAATAAAATCCGGTCCATCAACCGTGAAGAGCTCAGTCCCCCAGGGTACTGTGCTTGCTCCAGTACTTTTTCTCATCCTCATATCGGATATAGACAAGGACACAACCTATAGTACTGTATCATCCTTTGTAGATGACACTAGGATCTTCATGAGAGTTGGCAACATAGAGGACACGGTGAACCTCTAGTCAGATGTAGATCAGGTCTTTCTATGAGCTACAGAAAATAATATGGTGTTTAACGAAGATAAGTTCCAGCTCATGCGCTACGGAAAAAAGTGAAAATGTAAAAACGGAAACCACGTACAAAACTCAGGCAAATCATAACATAGAACGATAAGGCAATGTAAAAGATCTGGGTGTACTCATGTCGGAAGACCTTACCTTTAAAGAACACAATAAAGTAGCCGTCACAACTGCAAGAAAAATGACAGGTTGGATAACAAGAACTTTTCACACTAGAGATGATGATACTTTTCAAGACGCTGGTGCTCTCTAGAGTGGAGTACTGTTGCACAATGACAGCCCCTTTCAAAGCTGGAGAAATTGCTGACCTGGAGAGCGTGCAGAGATCCTTTACTGCTAGAATCCACTCAGTAAAACATCTAAACTACTGGGACCAACTAAAGAGCCTAAATCTGTATTCTCTTGAGCGCAGACGGGAGATACATAATAATTTACACGTGGAAAATAGTTGAGGGGCTGGTCCCAAACCTGCACACAGAAATAACACCACATGAGATCAGGAGGCATGGCAGGATGTGCAGAATACCCCCGTTGAAGAGCAGAGGTGCAACAGGTACTCTGAGAGAGAATTCTATCAACATCAGAGGCCCGAGACTGTTCAACACGCTTCCACGGATAAGCACCTCCAATGGATACCTGATCAACCAGGCTGTGACTCATACGTCAGGCTGCGAGCAGCCGCGTCCAACAGCCTGGTTGACCAGTCCAGCAACCAGAAGGCCTGGTCGACGACCGGGCCGCGGGATCGCTGAGCCCCGGAATCACCGCAAGATAACCTATATCCAGGCTCTTTCTCCATATTACGCTGAGTGCTCGCGCTACTGGTACTTCACATTTCTTTATGAATACTGAATTCCATGAGTCCGGCCCAGGAGCTGAGTGCATGGGCATATTGTCAATTTCTCTTTCGAAGTCTTCCGAGTTTGTGGTAATATCCGTTATATTATCTGCAGCTTGAATGTCATTCATAAAGTCGCTGTCTGAGTCATCAACTTTCATGTTGTTTATTGGTGTGCTAAACATAGCCTCATACTGGCTTCTTAGAATCTCACTAATCTCTTTGTTGTCCTCTATGTACGTACCTTTGGTTGTAATTAACGGTCCAATACTGGTCAAGGTTTTTTATTTTGATTTTGCGTATGTGAAAAAATATTTTGGATTTTTTTAATCTCTTGTATAGCTTTGTTCCAATTAATTTCCTCAGATAGGTGGGAGGGTACAGGTGGTGGAGCTACAGGTGGGAGGGTACAGGTGGTGGAGCTACAAGCGGGAGGGTACAGGTGGTGGAGCTACAGGTGGGAGGGTACAGGTGGTGGAGCTACAGGTGGGAGGGTACAGGTGGTGGAGCTACAGGTGGGAGAGTACTGGTGGTGGAGCTAAAGGTGGGAGGGTACAGGTGGTGGAGCTACAGGTGGGAGGGTACAGGTGGGGGTGCTACAGGTGGGAGGGTACAGGTGGTGGAGCTACAGGTGGGAGGGTACAGGCAGGAGGGTACAGGTGGAGTAGCTACAGGTGGGAGGGTACAGGTGGAGGAGCTACAGGTGGGAGGGTACAGGTGGTGGAGCTATAGGTGGGAGGGTACAGGTGGTGGAGCTACAGGTGGGAGGGTACAGGTGGTGGAGCTACAGGTGGGAGGGTACAGGTGGTGGAGCTACAGGTGGGAGGGTACAGGTGGTGGTGCTACAGGTGGGAGGGTACAGGTGGTGGAGCTACAGGTGGGAGGCTACAAGTGGTGGAGCTACAGGTGGGAGGGTACAGGTGGGAGGGTACAGGTGGTGGAGCTACAGGTGGAAGGGTACAGGTGGGAGGGTACAGGTGGTGGAGCTACAGGTGGGAGGGTACAAGTGGTGGAGCTACAGGTGGGAGGGTACAGGTGGGAGGGTACAGGTGGCAGGGTACAGGTGGTGGAGCTACAGGTGGAAGGGTACAGGTGGGAGGGTACAGGTGGTGGAGCTACAGGTGGAAGGGTACAGGTGGGAGGGTACAGGTGGTGGAGCTACAGGTGGGAGGGTACAGGTGGTGGAGCTACAGGTGGGAGGGTACAGGTGGTGGAGCTACAGGTGGGAGGGTACAGGTGGTGGAGCTACAGGTGGGAGGGTACAGGTGGTGGAGCTACAGGTGGGAGGGTACAGGTGGTGGTGCTACAGGTGGGAAGGTACAGGTGGGAGGGTACAAGTGGTGGAGCTACAGGTGGGAGGGTACAGATGGGAGGGTACAGGTGGGAGGGTACAAGTGGTGGAGCTACAGGAGGGAGGGTACAAGTGGTGGAGCTACAGGTGGGAGGGTACAGGTGGTGGAGCTACAGGTGGGAGGGTACAAGTGGTGGAGCTACAGATGGGAGGGTACAGGTGGGAGGGTACAAGTGGTGGAGCTACAGGTGGGAGGGTACAAGTGGTGGAGCTACAGGTGGGAGGGTACAAGTGGTGGAGCTACAGGTGGGAGGGTACAGGTGGTGGTGCTACAGGTGGGAGAACACAGGTGGTGGAGCTACAGGTGGGAGGGTACAGGTGGAAAGGTACAGGTGGTGGAGCTACAGGTGGGAGGGTACAGGTGGTGGTGCTACAGGTGGGAGGGTACAGGTGGTGGTGCTTAAGGTGGGAAGGTACAGGTGGGAGGGTACAGGTGGTGGAGCTACAGGTAAGAGGGTACAGGTGGGAGGGTACAAGTGGTGGAGCTACAGGTGGGAGGGTAAAGGTGGTGGACCTACAGGTGGGAGGGTACAGGTGGGAGGGTACAGGTGGTGGAGCTACAGGTGGGAGGGTAAAGGTGGTGGACCTACAGGTGGTAGGGTACAGGTGGTGGAGCTACAGGTGGGAGGGTAAAGGTGGTGGAGCTACAGGTGGGAGGGTACAGGTGGGAGGGTACAAGTGGTGGAGCTACAGGTGGGAGGGTACAAGTGGTGGAGCTACAGGTGGGAGGGTACAAGTGGTGGAGCTACAGGTGGGAGGGTACAGGTGGTGGTGCTACAGGTGGGAGAACACAGGTGGTGGAGCTACAGGTGGGAGGGTACAGGTGGAAAGGTACAGGTGGTGGAGCTACAGGTGGGAGGGTACAGGTGGTGGTGCTACAGGTGGGAGGGTACAGGTGGTGGTGCTTAAGGTGGGAAGGTACAGGTGGGAGGGTACAGGTGGTGGAGCTACAGGTAAGAGGGTACAGGTGGGAGGGTACAAGTGGTGGAGCTACAGGTGGGAGGGTAAAGGTGGTGGACCTACAGGTGGGAGGGTACAGGTGGGAGGGTACAGGTGGTGGAGCTACAGGTGGGAGGGTAAAGGTGGTGGACCTACAGGTGGTAGGGTACAGGTGGTGGAGCTACAGGTGGGAGGGTAAAGGTGGTGGAGCTACAGGTGGGAGGGTAAAGGTGGTGGACCTACAGGTGGGAGGGTACAGGTGGTGGAGCTACAGGTGGGAGGGTACAGGTGGTGGAGCTACAGGTGGGAGGGTACAGGTGGTGGAGCTACAGGTGGGAGGGTACAAGTGGTGGAGCTACAGGTAGGAGGGTACAGGTGGTGGAGCTACAGGTGGGAGGGTACAGGTGGTGGAGCTACAGGTGGTGGAGCTACAGGTGGGAGGGTACAGGTGGTGGAGCTACAGGTGGGAGGGTACAGGTGGTGGAGCTACAGGTGGGAGGGTACAGGTGGTGGAGCTACAGGTGGGAGGGTACAGGTGGTGGAGCTACAGGTGGGAGGGTACAGGTGGTGGAGCTATAGGTGGAAGGGTACAGGTGGTGGAGCTATAGGTGGAAGGGTACAGGTGGTGGAGCTACAGGTGGGAGGGTACAGGTGGTGGAGCTACAGGTGGGAGGGTACAGGTGGTGGAGCTACAGGTGGGAGGGTACAGGTGGTGGAGCTATAGGTGGAAGGGTACAGGTGGTGGAGCTACAGGTGGGAGGGTACAGGTGGTGGAGCTACAGGTGGGAGGGTACAGGTGGTGGAGCTACAGGTGGGAGGGTACAGGTGCTGGTGCTACAGGTGGGAAGGTACAGGTGGGAGGGTACAGGTGGTGGAGCTACAGGTGGGAGGGTACAAGTGGTGGAGCTACAGGTGGGAGGGTACAGGTGCTGGTGCTACAGGTGGGAAGGTACAGGTGGGAGGGTACAGGTGGTGGAGCAACAGGTGGGAGGGTACAAGTGGTGGAGCTACAGGTGGGAGGGTACAGGTGGTGGAGCTACAGGTGGGAGGGTACACAAGTGGTGGAGCTACAGGTGGGAGGGTACAAGTGGTGGAGCTACAGGTGGGAGGGTACAGGTGGTGGAGCTACAGGTGGGAGGGTACAGGTGGTGGTGCTACAGGTGGGAGGGTACAGAAAGGGTACAGGTGGTGGACCTACAGGTGGGAGGGTACAGGTGGGAGGGTACAGGTGGTGGAGCTACAGGTGGTGGAGCTACAGGTGGGAGGGTACAGGTGGTGGAGCTACAGGTGGTGGAGCTACAGGTGGGAGGGTACAGGTGGTGGAGCTACAGGTGGGAGGGTACAGGTGGTGGAGCTACAGGTGGGAGGGTACAGGTGGTGATGCTACAGGTGGGAGGGTACAGGTGGTGGAGCTACAGGTGGGAGGGTACAGGTGGTGGAGCTACAGGTGGGAGGGTACAGGTGGTGGTGCTACAGGTGGGAGGGTACAGGTGGTGGTGCTACAGGTGGGAGGGTACAGGTGGTGGAGCTACAGGTGGGAGGGTACAGGTGGTGGAGCTACAGGTGGGAGGGTACAGGTGGTGGAGCTACAGGTGGGAGGGTACAGGTGGGAGGGTACAGGTGGTGGAGCTACAGGTGGGAGGGTACAGGTGGGAGGGTACAGGTGGTGGAGCTACAGGTGGGAGGGTACAGGTGGGAGGGTACAGGTGGGAGGGTACAGGTGGGAGGGTACAGGTGGGAGGGTACAGGTGGGAGGGTACAGGTGGGAGGGTACAGGTGGTGGAGCTACAGGTGGGAGGGTACAGGTGGTGGTGCTACAGGTGGGAGGGTACAGGTGGGAGGGTACAGGTGGCAGGGTACAGGTGGTGGAGCTACAGGTGGGAGGGTACAGGTGGGAGGGTACAGGTGGTGGTGCTACAGGTGGGAGGGTACAGGTGGTGGAGCTACAGGTGGGAGGGTACAGGTGGGAGGGTACAGGTGGTGGAGCTACAGGTGGAAGGGTACAGGTGGGAGGGTACAGGTGGTGGTGCTACAGGTGGGAGGGTACAGGTGGTGGTGCTACAGGTGGGAGGGTACAGGTGGTGGTGTTACAGGTGGGAGGGTACAGGTGGGAGGGTACAGGTGGGAGGGTACAGGTGGTGGTGTTACAGGTGGGAGGGTACAGGTGGTGGTGCTACAGGTGGGAGGGTACAGGTGGTGGTGCTACAGGTGGTGGAGCTACAGGTGGGAGGGTACAGGCGGGAGGTTACAGGCGGGAGGGTACAGGCGGGAGGGTACAGGCGGGAGGGTACAGGTGGTAGAGCTACAGGCGGGAGGGTACAGGCGGGAGGGTACAGGCGGGAGGGTACAGGTGGTAGAGCTACAGGCGGGAGGGTACAGGCGGGAGGGTACAGGCGGGAGGGTACAGGTGGTAGAGCTACAGGTGGGAGGGTACAGGCGGGAGGGTACAGGCGGGAGGGTACAGGCGGGAGGGTACAGGCGGGAGGGTACAGGCGGGAGGGTAGAGGCAGGAGGGTACAGACATCTGGGGCAGGGGCCAGGGATCAATACAGTGACCCTGGCAACCCCACAACACTGGTGGTCACTGCCTCGCCTCCCACACTGCACAACCCGGATATAACGCCCGTCATACTGCCCAGTACAGTCGGGGACCAAGGACCAGATTCACGAAGCAGTTACGCAAGTACTTACGAACGTGTACATCTTTCTTCAATCTTTGACGGCTTTGGTTACATTTATTAAACAGTTTACAAGCATGAAAACTTCCCAGTCCACTGTTTTTTTGTTATAAACAGCCTCCTGGTGCTTCGGGGCTCATTAACTGTTTAATAATTGTAAACAAAGCCGCCAAAGATCGAGAAAAGATGTACAGGTTCGTAAGTACTTGCGTAACTGCTTCATGAATCTGGCCCCAATACAGTCGGGGGTCCAAATTATAATTTATATAGATGTGATAGAGACACTAGGTCAAATGGAGGAGTAGATCTGTACATCAAAGACGACCTGGTATGCACAGAACTACTAAACTCAGCTAATGAGGTGGTAGAGGTACTTGGAATTAAGGTAGACAAAATAAATATAATTATTATTCTAATATATAAACCGCCAGATACAACAGTTGAGGAATTCACAGAGCAGATGCACGAAATAGAGAACATCCTTGATAACTTGCCGAACCTAGCTCCAGATATTATCTTCCTTAGAGATTTCAATTTACCGAGTCTAAGATGGAGAATGGCAAACACAAATATCATAGCAGGGAACCACCCGGGAAATAACCACCTACAGGTCAGAGAACTGTTGAGATTCTGTGACAAATTCTCGCTCAATCAACAGATTACAGAACCAACTAGGAACGAACACACACTAGACTTGTTATTCACAAACAATGATGAACTAATCAGAGAAATTAGTCAGATTCTAAGAAGCCAGTATGAGGCTATGTTTAGCACACCAATAAACAACATGGAAGTTGATGACCCAGACAGCTTCTTTATGAATGACATTCAAGCTGCAGATAATATAACGGATATTACCACAAACTCGGAAGACTTCGAAAGAGAAATTGACAATATGCCCATGCACTCAGCTCCTGGGCCGGACTCATGGAATTCAATATTCATAAAGAAATGTAAAGTACCAGTAGCGAGAGCACTCAGCGTAATATGGAGAAAGAGCCTGGGTACAGGGGAGATGCCAGCTGCACTTAAATCTGCAGATATAGCTCCTCTGCACAAGGGGGGGAGTAAAGCCTTGACAAAAAATTATACACCAGTTGCACCAACATCACACGTAATAAAAGTATTTGAAAGAGTGATTAGGAATCAAATGTGTAGTTTTATGGAAAATAATGAGTTACACAATCCAGGACAACATGGATTTAGAGCGAGAAGATCCTGTCTGTCACAGTTACTCAACCACTATGACAAAATCACAGAAGCTCTAGAAGAAAAGCAAAATGCAGATGCTATATACACAGACTTTGCAAAGGCGTTCGACAAATGTGACCATGGAGTGATAGCACAAAAAAAAAAGAGGTCAACGGGAATAACTGGTAAAGTAGGACGCTGGACGAACTTCCTGTTCGAACAGAACACAAAGAGTAACAGTCAACCAAATAAAATCGAGTCCAAGCGCAGTTAAAAGCTCTGTACCTCAAGGTACAGTCCTTGTACCACTGCTTTTCCTTATTCTCATATATCTGATACAGACAAAAATACAAATCACAACTCTATCATTTTTTGCATGACACAAAAATCAGCATGAAAATTACCACTGCTAAAGACACTGAAAAATTACAAGCAGATATTAACAAAGTTCTGGATTGATATTAGAAACGTTTTGTAGGCTGCACCTACAGTCGTGTGAAGGCTGCACCTACAGTCGTGTGAAGGCTGCACCTACAGTCGTGTGCAGGCTGCCCCTACAGTCGTGTGCAGGCTGCACCTACAGTCGTGTGAAGGCTGCCCCTACAGTCGTGTGCAGGCTGCACCTACAGTCGTGTGTAGGCTGCACCTACAGTCGTGTGCAGGCTGCACCTACAGTCGTGTGAAGGCTGCACCTACAGCCGTGTGCAGGCTGCACCTACAGTCGTGTGCAGGCTGCACCTACAGTCGTGTGCAGGCTGCACCTACAGTCGTGTGCAGGCTGCACCTACAGTCGTGTGCAGGCTGCACCTACAGTCGTGTGAAGGCTGCACCTACAGTCGTGTGCAGGCTGCACCTACAGTCGTGTGAAGGCTGCACCTACAGTCGTGTGAAGGCTGCACCTACAGTCGTGTGCAGGCTGCACCTACAGTCGTGTGAAGGCTGCACCTACAGTCGTGTGCAGGCTGCACCTACAGTCGTGTGAAGGCTGCACCTACAGTCGTGTGCAGGCTGCACCTACAGTCGGGTGCAGGCTGCACCTACAGTCGTGTGCAGGCTGCACCTACAGTCGTGTGCAGGCTGCACCTACAGTCGTGTGCAGGCTGCACCTACAGTCGGGTGCAGGCTGCACCTACAGTCGGGTGCAGGCTGCACCTACAGTCGTGTGCAGGCTGCACCTACAGTTACGTGCAGGCTGCCCCTACAGTCGTGTGCAGGCTGCCCCTACAGTCGAGTGCACGCTGCACCTACAGTTACGTGCAGGCTGCACCTACAGTCGTATGCAGGCTGCCCCTACAGTCGTATGCAGGCTGCACCTACAGTCGTGTGCAGGCTGCCCCTACAGTCGTGTGCAGGCTGCCCCTACAGTCGTGTGCAGGCTGCCCCTACAGTCGTGTGCAGGCTGCCCCTACAGTCGTATGCAGGCTGCACCTACAGTCGTATGCAGGCTGCACCTACAGTCGTGTGCAGGCTGCACCTACAGTTACGTGCAGGCTGCACCTACAGTCGTGTGCAGGCTGCCCCTACAGTCGTATGCAGGCTGCCCCTACAGTCGGGTGCAGGCTGCACCTACAGTCGGGTGCAGGCTGCACCTACAGTTACGTGCAGGCTGCACCTACAGTCGTATGCAGGCTGCACCTACAGTCGTGTGCAGGCTACACCTACAGTTACGTGCAGGCCGCACATACAGTCGTGTGCAGGCTGCACCTACAGTTACGTGCAGGCTGCACCTACAGTCGTGTGCAGGCTGCACCTACAGTCGTGTGCAGGCTGCACCTACAGTTACGTGCAGGCTGCACCTACAGTCGTGTGCAGGCTGCACCTACAGTCGTGTGCAGGCTGCACCTACAGTCGTGTGTAGGCTGCACCTACAGTCGTGTGAAGGCTGCACCTACAGTCGTGTGCAGGCTGCACCTACAGTCGTGTGCAGGCTGCACCTACAGTCGTGTGCAGGCTGCACCTACAGTCGTGTGCAGGCTGCACCTACAGTCGTGTGCAGGCTGCACCTACAGTCGTGTGCAGGCTGCACCTACAGTCGTGTGAAGGCTGCACCTACAGTCGTGTGAAGGCTGCACCTACAGTCGTGTGCAGGCTGCCCCTACAGTCGTGTGAAGGCTGCACCTACAGTCGTGTGCAGGCTGCCCCTACAGTCGTGTGCAGGCTGCCCCTACAGTCGTGTGCAGGCTGCCCCTACAGTCGTGTGCAGGCTGCCCCTACAGTCGTGTGCAGGCTGCCCCTACAGTCGTATGCAGGCTGCACCTACAGTCGTATGCAGGCTGCACCTACAGTCGTGTGCAGGCTGCACCTACAGTTACGTGCAGGCTGCACCTACAGTCGTGTGCAGGCTGCCCCTACAGTCGTATGCAGGCTGCCCCTACAGTCGGGTGCAGGCTGCACCTACAGTCGGGTGCAGGCTGCACCTACAGTTACGTGCAGGCTGCACCTACAGTCGTATGCAGGCTGCACCTACAGTCGTGTGCAGGCTGCACCTACAGTTACGTGCAGGCCGCACATACAGTCGTGTGCAGGCTGCACCTACAGTTACGTGCAGGCTGCACCTACAGTCGTGTGCAGGCTGCACCTACAGTCGTGTGCAGGCTGCACCTACAGTTACGTGCAGGCTGCACCTACAGTCGTGTGCAGGCTGCACCTACAGTCGTGTGCAGGCTGCACCTACAGTCGTGTGCAGGCTGCACCTACAGGCGTGTGCAGGCTGCACCTACAGTCGTGTGCAGGCTGCACTTACAGTCGTGTGCAGGCTGCACCTACAGTCGTGTGCAGGCTGCACCTACAGTCGTGTGCAGGCTGCCCCTACAGTCGTGTGCAGGCTGCACCTACAGTCGTGTGCAGGCTGCACCCACAGTCAGCAAACTTTGGATACTTCGCTAAGATTCCCGGCAGCACATCATTATGAATGAAGTACTTACACATTTCTTGGACACCATTGATGGTGTTATCTCTGAATTCTGCGATTGTCTTCACATTCCATTATATAATGACGCAAAGTGTGCGAATAGTTCTGCTGACAGAGTTTACATTTAGTCAAATCTACATCAGCTGATGTTACAAACTCCCAGAGGTACTTGTAGCCGAGCCTAAGCCTATAGCAGTGGTAACATCTAGAAGTCTGCTAACCTTATTGGATTACCCATAGACGTGCGGTACTTCCTGCATAATAGAACTATTATGCTCTAGGGAATACAGATTTAAACATTTTAAGCGGTCCAATAATTTAGATACTTTATTGAGCGAATTCTAGTAGTGAAGCATTTGTAGGCTCTCTAGGTCAGCAATTTTCTCTCTAGATCAACTTACCTGAGGAGCAGGTAAGACAGTGAGGTGAGGAGCAGGTAAGACAGTGAGGTGAGGAGCAGGTAAGGCAGTGAGGTGAGGAGCAGGTAAGACAGTGAGGTGAGGAGCAGGTAAGACAGTGAGGTGAGGAGCAGGTAAGGCAGTGAGGTGAGGAGCAGGTAAGACAGTGAGGTGAGGAGCAGGTAAGACAGTGAGGTGAGGAGCAGGTAAGACAGTGAGGTGAGGAGCAGGTAAGACAGTGAGGTGAGGAGCAGGTAAGACAGTGAGGTGAGGAGCAGGTAAGACAGTGAGGTGAGGAACAGGTAAGACAGTGAGGTGAGGAGCAGGTAAGACAGTGAGGTGAGGAGCAGGTAAGACAGTGAGGTGAGGAGCAGGTAAGACAGTGAGGTGAGGAACAGGTAAGACAGTGAGGTGAGGAGCAGGTAAGACAGTGAGGTGAGGAGCAGGTAAGACAGTGAGGTGAGGAGCAGGTAAGGCAGTGAGGTGAGGAGCAGGTAAGACAGTGAGGTGAGGAGCAGGTAAGACAGTGAGGTGAGGAGCAGGTAAGACAGTGAGGTGAGGAGCAGGTAAGACAGTGAGGTGAGGAGCAGGTAAGACAGAGAGGTGAGGAGCAGGTAAGACAGTGAGGGGAGGAGCAGGTAAGACAGTGAGGTGAGGAGCAGGTAAGACAGTGAGGTGAGGAGCAGGTAAAAGTGTACTCTTACCTGGGGTGTTCTTTAATGTAAGGTGTTCCGACATGAGAACACAATAAAGTAGCCGTCACAACTGCAAGAAAAATAACCGGTTGGATAACAAGAACCTTTCACACTAGAGATGCTATACCGATGATGACACTCTTCAAGACGCTTGTGCTCTCTAGAGTGGAGTACTGCTGCACAATGACAGCCCCTTTCAAAGCTGGAGAAATTGTTGATCTGGAGAGCGTGCAGAGATCCTTTACTGCTAGAATCCACTCAGTAAAACATCTAAATTACTGGGACCAACTAAAGAGCCTAAATCTGTATTCTCTTGAGCACAGGCGGGAGAGATACATAATAATTTACACGTGGACAATAGTAGAGTGGCTGGTCCCAAACCTGCACACAGAAATAACATCACAAGAGACCAGAAGGCATGGCAGGATGTGCAGAATATCCCCGTTGAAGAGCAGAGGTGCAACAGGTACTCTGAGAGAGAACTATCAACATCAGAGGCCCGAGACTGTTCAACACGCTTCCACTACACATAAGGGGCATAACTGGCCGACCCCTCACAGTGTTACCTGCTTCATGGGGTTCTGGGAGTTCTTTTACTTCCCAATCCCGGCCTCAGGCCAGACTTGACTTGTGAGAGTTTGGTCCACCAGGCTGTTGCTTGGAGCGGCCCACAGGTCCACATTCCCACCACAGCCCGGTTGGTCCGGCACGTTCTTTAGAAAACAATCTAGTTTTCTCTTGAAGATGTCCACGGTTGTTCCGGCAATATTTCTTATGCTCGCTGGGAGGGTGTTGAACAACCGCGGACCTCTGATGTTTATACAGTGTTCTCTGATTGTGCCTATGGCACCTCTGCTCTTCACTGGTTCTATTCTGCATTTTCTTCCATATCGTTCACTCCAGTACGTTGTTATTTTACTGTGTAGATTTGGGACCTGTCCCTCCGGTATTTTCCATGTGTGTATTATTTGGTATGTTGTCTAGTCTTGTTTCTAGTGAGTACATTTTGAGAACGTTGAGTCGATCCCAATAATTTAGGCGTTTTATCGCGTCTATGCGTGCCGTATATGTCCTCTGTATTCCCTCTATTTCAGCAATCTCTCCTGCTCTGAAGGGGGAAGTGAGTACTGAGCAGTACTCGAGACGGGACAACACCAGTGACTTTAAAAGAGTACAACCATTGAGATGGGTTGTACCAACCTTCAAAATATACCCGATCAACCAGGCTGTGACTCATACGCCAGCCTGCGAGCAGCCGCGTCCAATAGCCTGGTTGACCAGTCCAGCAACGAGGAGGCCTGGTCGAGGACCGGGCCGTGGGGACGCTTAGCTCCGAAACCATCACAAGGTAACCTCAAGGTAGTACCTGGATGGGGTTGATGGAGTTCATCTACTCCCCAAGCCCGGCCTGGGACCACTCCTCAAGCCCGGCCTGGGACCACTCCTCAAGCCCGGCCTGGGACCACTCCTCAAGCCCGGCCTGGGACCACTCCTCAAGCCCGGCCTGGGACCAGGCTTGAGGAACACGTGGCTTGGCAGACACAGGAGGTGCTATTTTTTCTTTGCCATACACATGTACAGGAGAGTGGGGGGGGGGGGCCGCTGGGAAGCGTGTCCAGGAAAACCCAGCAGAAAATGCAGCCAGAGAGCAGGCGCCAGCCCTAGCGATAAGAGGAGCACACTCTCCTGGCTTTATGTGTACTCACCTAGTTGTGCTTGCCAGGGCTGAGCTCTGGTCCATTGGTCCCGCCTTTCAATTGTCAATCAACTGATGTGATTCCTGAGCCTATTGGGTTCTATCATATCTACATTTCAAACTGGGTATGGCGTCAGCCTCCACCACATCACTTCCTGGTGCACACACACTATGTGCGTGTGTACTTGCTAGTTCGTTCGTTCGTTTGCGCTCGCACGTACGCACGCACTCTCTCTCTCTCTCTTTCTCTCTCTCTCTCTCTCTCTCTCTCTCTCTCTCTCATCTGCGCAGTCTGTAAAATACTATTAGCAACATTGCTTAAAAAACCTGTTCTTTCTGTCCTGTTAAAAAGTCCTATCGGCAAAACTTCAATCGTAATCACAAATATATAAATTAAGGCAGACTAAATTATTTAATAAAATGATATCATTTATGATATCCCAGTTAACTTTTAGTCGGGAAGGACCAGCAATAATTGTACCCGTCCTACAACACTGACACGCACCCCGCTCACACACCTGACACTACCAAGTTTATATTGGTTATAAAACCACACGCTGCTCACACACCTGACACGACCAGCGAGAGTGTGCATAGTGCATGTGGAGCAGTAGACTAGGAGCATGTGGAGCAGTAGACCAGGAGCATGTGGAGCAGTAGACCAGGAGCATGTGGAGCAGTAGACCAGGAGCATGTGGAGCAGTAGACCAGGAGCATGTGGAGCAGTAGACCAGGAGCATGTGGAGCAGTAGACCAGGAGCATGTGGAGCAGTAGACCAGGAGCATGTGGAGCAGTAGACCAGAAGCATGTGGAGCAGTAGACCAGGAGCATGTGGAGCAGTAGACAAGGAGCATGTGGAGCAGTAGACCAGGAGCATGTGGAGCAGTAGACAAGGAGCATGTGGAGCAGTAGACCAGGAGCATGTGGAGCAGTAGACAAGGAGCATGTGGAGCAGTAGACCAGGAGCATGTGGAGCAGTAGACCAGGAGCATGTGGAGCAGTAGACAAGGAGCATGTGGAGCAGTAGACCAGGAGCATGTGGAGCAGTAGACCAGGAGCATGTGGAGCAGTAGACCAGGAGCATGTGGAGCAGTAGACAAGGAGCATGTGGAGCAGTAGACCAGGAGCATGTGGAGCAGTAGACCAGGAGCATGTGGAGCAGTAAACAAGGAGCATGTGGAGCAGTAGACAAGGAGCATGTGGAGCAGTAGACCAGGAGCATGTGGAGCAGTAGACCAGGAGCATGTGGAGCAGTAGACAAGGATCACTGAGCAAGAGCATAGTGCTGAACACCCCACCCCCCTCCCCCCCTGCCTGCAGCCTCCAGCTCCGCCTACTCTCACTCACCATTGTGTTACTCTCACCTCTACCTTCTTCCACTGGCAATTACTGCCAGAAACATGTGAAAAGTCAACAAGAATGAGGAAAATCCACCTTTTCACTTGTCTTCGGGAGAGAGTCGTCATCGCGGCACGCGCGCAGACACGCAAGATTTCACCATGAGTGCTGAAAGAGGAAGCTGCAGCATTGTGCAGCAGCTTGACTGGGGCGGTACATCTGTCAAATGATAACGCAGGTGTCCTAAGGCCAGCTCACCGTCGACAGAAAACTCGCGTAGAGCAAATGGTCAAATGCTTGCTTGATCCTGATTTTCAGTACGAAAAACGAAAACCTCCCCTTGCTCGACTCTAACTCCTCACTGCAAATGGGGAACTTCCTAACATTTGCAAAGTATCAAAAGTGGTACAGTACCGATATACAAGCAAGGAGGAAGACAGTCACTAAACTACTGGCCAGTATCACTAACAATTATTCCATACAACATATTAGCTATCCAAAAATAAGTCTCGTCGATCATAGAACAAATCAATATGTTTCAAAGCATCACCACTGATTCAGCAAAGGAAAATCGTGCTTGTCCAGCTTATCAAACTATTATGACAAGATGACAACAATCAACGAGGATAGAGAGCGTTGGGCTCTGGTTAATTATTGCAATTCTTTCAATCTCTCCATGTTTAGCATTATTTTCCCTCAAGTACGTTCATGAATTGGCCTCGACAATCTCTACTTGAAGCGCATTTCATTTACTGTTAACAAAGTGTTGCTGGTCTCTCTCTGGTTGGTCTATCAACACCTTACCTTTTGTGGCCTCTATAGGCCTACCGCGTCTCACTTTGTACACGGCCTATGTTCTCTCTTAATTACCCTCGCTACCTTGTACGTTCATATCACACCTCTCCTGTTGCGTCTCTCTGACGTGGTGAGGTTGGCGTCTCTCTAACGTGGTGAGGTTGACGTCTCTCTAACGTGGTGAGGTTGACGTCTCTCTAACGTGGTGAGGTTGACGTCTCTCTAACGTGGTGAGGTTGACGTCTCTCTAACGCGGTGAGGTTGGCGTCTCTCTAACGTGGTGAGGTTGGCGTCTCTCTGACGTGGTGAGGTTGGCGTCTCTCTAACGTGGTAAGGTTGGCGTCTCTCTAACGTGGTGAGGTTGGCGTCTCTCTAACGTGGTGAGGTTGGCGTCTCTCTAACGTGGTGAGGTTGGCGTCTCTCTAACGTGGTGAGGTTGGCGTCTCTCTAACGTGGTGAGGTTGGCGTCTCTCTAACGTGGTGAGGTTGGCGTCTCTCTGACGTGGTGAGGTTGGCGTCTCTCTAACGTGGTAAGGTTGGCGTCTCTCGCCTGTCTGTCGGCATTCACGTGGCCGCCCCGTGCATGACCCGGCATCTGCGCCTGTTTAAATGCTTCATACTCAATAGAGCAAATTCCAAGTAAGGATGACTTCAATTAACGTTGACACCAAATGCAACGAGGAGGGTGTTGTGGTGAGAGTGCGTGCTGGGGCATACTCCTCGGTGATGGTTCCTGCCTCCACGGCACCGACCTCAGGCACTTGTCTGTGACACTACACACCACTGTGGCTCCACCACACCCCTGGTGACGCCACACACCACTGTGGCTCTCCACACCAAATTACAAGCAGATATCGACAAAGTTTTCGACTGGGCAGCAGAAAATAACAATGTTTAACAGTGATAAATTTCAGGTACTCAGGTACGGCAAAAATGAGGACCTGAAACATAATACAGGGTACAAAACCAAATCGAATCTGCCCATAGTAGGAAAACAGCATGTCAAGGATTTGGGAATAATGATGTCCGACGATCTAACGTTTAGGGAGCATAACCAAGCAAATATTGCGTCAGCCAGGAAAATGATCGGATGGATTACGAGAACTTTCAAATCCAGGGATCCCATCACAATGGTTGTACTCTTCAAGTCACTTGTGTTGTCCTGTCTTGAGTACTGCTCAGTACTCACTTCCCCCTTCAGAGCAGGAGAGATTGCTGAAATAAAGGGAATACAGAGAACATATACGGCGCGCATACACGAGATAAAACACCTAAATTATTGGGATCGTCTCAAAGCTCTCCAAATGTACTATCTAGAAAGGAGACGAGAGAGATACCAAATAATATACACATGGAAAATACCGGAGGGCCAGGTCCCAAATCTACACAGTAAAATAACAACGTACTGGAGTGAACGGTATGGAAGAAAATGCAGAATAGAACCAGTGACGAGCAGAGGTGCCATAGGCACAATCAGAGAACACTGTATAAACATCAGAGGTCCGCGGTTGTTCAACACCCTCCCAGCGAGCATAAGAAATATTGCCGGAACAACCGTGGACATCTTCAAGAGAAAACTGGACTGTTTTCTAAGAGAAGTTCCGGACCAACCGGGCTGTGGTGGGTATGTGGGCCTGCGAGCCGCTCCAAGCAACAGCCTGGTGGACCAAACTCTCACAAGTCGAGCCTGGCCTCGGGCCGGGCTTGGGGAGTAGAACTCCCAGAACCCCATCAAGCAGGTATCAAGCAGGTACACCCCTGGTGACGCCACACCACCCACAACCAGGCTGTTAGACATCACTGCTCACAGTCTGACGTATGAGTCACAGCCCGGATGATCAGATATCCTTGGGAGGTGTTTATCAAGTTCTCCTTTGAACACAGGGAGAGAGGCGCCAGACATGTTCAGAGGGAGTGCTGAAACCTCTTATGCTCCATATAGTTGAGGCCCAGCCTCCAGAACTGTCTCAGAGCCTCGTGGTAACACGCACCAATAGCACTAGAAAAATGCCCCAATCCCATACCACTAAAGGTAAAAAGATGCAACTTGGAAAGGGAGAACGTTCCCTCTATAGACGAAGAAAACAAATCATATAAAAAAGTTATGTGAACAACTTTTGATGTAGAACAACTTTACACCCGATCTGACCCCAGGAACGACATGGATACAACGATCAAGCTAAAGCTACGAGAATCATATACTATCCAGTCCAGGCAAAGTGACCGAAAAGCCATCAGTGAAATCAGGGGGTCTGACAGCTAAGTGGACAGTGCTTCGGATTCGTATCCTGAGGTTCCGGGTTCGATCCCCGGTGGAGCAGAGTTTCTTTCACCCTGATGCCTCTATTACCTAGCAGTAAACAGATACCTGGGAGGTGGACAGCTGCTACGGGCTGCTTTCTGGGGATGTGTAACAATAAGGAGGCCTGGTCGAGGACCGGGCCGGGGGGACACTAAGCCCAGAAATCATTTCATTTCTTCCTGGTAATCCGGCCTGATCATCCAGCCTCTTGGTTGGTGGTCTGGTCAACCAATGTGCCCGACACAGCTGTTCGTAGCCTCACGCGTAAGTCACAACCTGGTTGGTCAATTATTCAGAATACTTTTTATTCTATGCAAAATCTAGAACAAAAACTACATCTAGCATTAGGGCCTCTGCGTTAGAAGTGATGGATAATAAATTGTCAGGGGTAAGAGCCAAGCCATTACAACTTTATAGCACTGGGAAGGGGGTCAGGATAAGGATTTGAGGATGGGACTTGAACAGAATACGGGATGGGTGAAACACCGCGGCGGCTACAGAACTATTCTGCTTACAGTGAACCTCTAAACACAGTGAAGATCGATAATGTAAACGAATTCTTCATGAATGTGACACCAACCTCAAACCATATATCATTATTCTCCCCCCCCCCTAACCCCACGGAACTTTGACGTAGCCATAGACAGCACGCCCATGCACTCTGCACCAGGGCCAGACTCCTCGAATTTCATGTTCATCAACATGAAACCACTGTACCAGACCCTCAACATTATGTGGAGACGGAGACTAGATACTGGTGTTATCCCTCATGTACTTTAAACAAGGAAGATGGCACCACTCGACCAAGGAGGAAATATAGCAGACAGAAAATGATAAATCAATAGCACTCATCACATCATAAAAATCACTAAATGCCAAGATGATCACAAAACACATGGCATCACGGCGTCTCCATAACCCTGGACAACATGGGTTCAGAACAGGGCGCTCTTGCCTGTCACAGTAGCTGGACCACTATGACCTGGACCTAGATTCAGGAAGCTCTGTGTATTTCTTCGTAAGTGGGTTTGCTACGAAGGTTCCTAAGTGCGCCCTAAGAAGATACTTACGTGCGATTCAATAAGGTCCACTTAGGAAGAAAATTGTTGGTTCACCTGCGTGCCGATAGAGGTCACTACTGTGTTTCGTTTGGCCAATCAGAGAGCAGCAACATTCTTCATATTGAAGATTTAGCGCTGGCTTATCGGAGCTCTACTGCCTCCTATTTACGTCGAATTTTCTTATAAAATTAGTATATTTCGAAGTAAAACAATGTTTTTTCAACTTCTACAGCCAGCACCGACATTGTAGTAAACAAATATGTTACATTTGTTGTTTACCTACGTAATTCTAAGAGATACTGTGTAGCTGTCCTTGTTGCTCGGAAGATGCGCTGACAATTATTGTATATATTTACTGAATTTACCCAAGGGCCACTAACTATCTAGTGACCTCGAAGAGGACAGAAAGCCGGCGGCTTGTTAAAGGGCCCGCCAATTGTCTTAATGATATTTTTTAGCTGGAATTTGGCATTTACGGCTTCAGCGGGTAGGCGGTTCCATGGGTTTATAGCCCTCTTGGTGGAAAAAAAACATCTGTTTTCAGTCCAACTTGAGGGAACATACTCTCCAACACTATATCTGTGATTGTCCTGTTATCAGTGACTTCATACCAAATGGTATGAGGTATTTTGAGCTCTGTAATTACTTCATACACTCAGGAATATTGGAAGATATTCTTGTGCTGCACCCAGATTTTGCCAGTGGAGGCTAATAGATCAGCATTAAGTATTTTGTTCTCTCCTAATTCCATGTATGACTGGCCATCCTGTGAGGTGAGGATGTTGGGTGAGCTTGTAGCTGGTTTTTGATCTACACTGTGTGGTCCTTTATACAGAATAGGGAAGCAGCACATTGCTGTGTATACCTTAACATGTTTAAAAATACATTGAGAGGAGTTTTGTAGAAACTGGTAAGAGTAATTATAATATAATGTTTCCATGATTCGGTGCTTACCTCTTGTGAAAATTGCTTAAGACTTGTTTAGTCAGAGTTGATTTGTTTTTTTTATTGAGGCTGGTATTTTCTAAATTGATTCCATGTACAGTATGTCTAACCATCCTGTGAGATGGGAGTATTAGATAAACTTATAGCTAGTTTTTTATCTACACTGTGTAATATTCCATATAGAATAGGGTAGCAGCACATTGCTGTGTATACCTAATCTTCTTAATAAAAAAAATCAGTAATAAAGATTTTAAATTATAGTTTGTATTATTACAAATACAGTACTGTATTATCCTTATTAAATCATGTTGACCATGGATCATTAAGATCTCATGTTGATATGTAATACAAGTCATATTTCTTTTGAACTGCTAATCCATGCTAATCATTCATTAAATTGTGCATTATGTCTCAATTTTTCACTTCCTTGGATATACTGTACAGTACAAAAAGATAGGATAAAAATAAACCAGTAATATTTCTTTCATTATATTTTTCATTTAAATAACTGCATCAATATTTTTACAGCTGACAGGATTTGTTTTACCATACAGGTGCATTATTTGTTAAAAAAAAATTTGGTTTATTGTTACACACAATGGTGCTACATAGCCTTCCCAGCTTGGTGCCTTCTTTTAATACTTACTGATTAAAAAATAAATAATAAATACATTTTATTCAGGAAAAGTACATACAGTTGATTTACAAACATAATGTTGGATTTATAGGCAGAGCTAGTACATACAATACCTAAAGCCACTAATACTCATAGCATTTCGGGCAAGGTGTGGGGAAAAAAAACACAGACTAAAACTTAATAGTAATCGGGATTAGGTATAAATTGTGTTGAAAGAAGGAATAAAAAATACAAAAAGGGGGGTTAACATAGCATAAATCAGCAATTGCACATGTTGGTGAACAGCGTTGTTTAAAAAATAGCAAGACATGGGTTGACATTTAGGAGGTAAGTTAGGTTACATGGAGTTAATTAGGCAGTACTTGGTTTAACTCTTAAACTGGTTGAGAGAGGTACAGCCTTTGACATGATTCGGGAGGTCATTCCACATTCTGGGTCCCTTGATTTGTAGAGCACTTCTAGTTTGGTTACACACAGCCAAATTGAGTAACAGGAAGAGGTCTTGGACACAAATTTGTTCCATGCTAAATGTAGAGGAATCAGCTGAGTATTCCTCAAATAAAATAAGTTGCCTCAGCTTATAAGGTAAATAAAATAAGCATTTCTCAAATAAGTAGCTGCCTCACCTCACTGCCTTACTGCTACATAGCCTTCCCGGCATGGTGCCTTCTTTTGATAATTACTTGTTCCACACCCAAATTGTATAACAGGAAGAGGTCTTGGACCCCTACTTCCCTCTCTCTTTTTTAATAATCTATATAGTCATAATTATAGCTTTAAGTATTCAATGAATAAAGTTTTTGACATTTTTACCCTTTTCCTTACCTAACATCATTTGTGCAGCATATTTTTATTTTATGTCCCACCCAGATTTAATTTCAAAATAAAACCAAACTAAATAAATTAGAAATGGGTATGTATAGCTAAGGTACACCCTTACTACTAGGTGAACAGGGGCATTTGGTGATAGTAAATGATCCCATCAGGCAGGGCTCATCACCTTCTCTCATATTTCATGTTCACCAGTGTTTATTTACTTAATAACTACTGGTATAATATCTTGCTATTATAAAACTAATTCTACTATCATCAAACACATATTTACTTCAAGTTTCAAGCAGAGAATGCATATATAACTAACACGAAGGACTCCTCTCCACTAGATTCACCAGCTATAATATTTTGGTCATGTTCCAATATCATAAATCGATCCCAGTGTTATGTAGTAGAGAAAAAATGACTTATATCCAGTTTACGTAAAGCTACGAGTGGTCGAAACCACACTTAAATCCCGGAATGAACTTACGAAGGTTTTTCCACTTAGGGTAGTTAATTGAATACGGACGTAGCCGCCACGAAGGCGCTAAGACGGAAAACGCTCTTAGCTAAGAGGAAAAACCTTCGTAAGTACCTTCCTGAATCCGGCCCCTGGTCTTACCCGCCATGGAAGGCAGACAAAACGCTGATGTAATACACACCGTCATTTCGTAATTTTTTTTTTTTTACATAATTTCGTAAAAAAAAAATTATTTCGTAAAATATTTCGGCAAATATGACCATGGCGTTGTTGGACATAAGATGCGTTAATAAGGAATTACTGGCAAGTATGAGGATGGATCTTCAATTCCCCAACGACCAGAACCCAGAGTGCACTAGTCAACCCCCCCCCCCCCCCCCCCATCCTTTTATCCCCCCGTGTAAAGCCGTGAGGATCCCGGGGTAATGTGAGAACCATGATTTATGTATACCAGATTTAATGTTTCAAGGTGTGAACAGTGTAGACTACTAGCTTAGTTGAACAAATGCGCAGTGAAGGTATGTGCCGCCGCGTCCAACAACCTGGTTGACCAGTCCAGCAACCAGGGGCCAGATTCACGAAAGCAGTTACGCAAGCACTTATTAACGTGCACATCTTTCCTCAATCTTTGACGGTTTTGGTTACATTTATTAAACAGTTTACAAGCATGAAAACTTGCCAATCAACTGTTGTTATTGTTATAAACAGCCTCCTGGTGCTTCGGAGCTCATTAACTATTTAATAATTGTAAACAAAGCTGCCAAAGATTGAGAAAAGATGTACAGGTTCGTAAGTGCTTGCGTAAGTGCTTTCGTGAATCTGGCCCCAGGAGGCCTGGTCGAGGACCGGGCCGCGGGGACGTTGAGCCCTGAAATCATCGCAAGTTAACCAGCCTTTATTGTAATAATATTGGCCAAGTCTAGTTATTACTGATTGGATGATTAGAATATTAGAGAACCATTTATTGGGCGGGAACCTGACTAGTATTGCTAACTGCCAGACGAACCACATGGTGTGTAGTTCCTGGCTGGCCAGGTATTATAGTGTCATGTTTGAACTACTAGATCCAGCAGCCTGAATGTTAGTACAGCTGCCAGAGAGTGAGAGTCGGTGTGTGGGTAGTGGCCAGATATGCGGGAGAGTGCCCGCGTGCCCTACTGATCTGTATCAAGTCCAGGCATGTTATTTGCTGTCTAGACTCCCCGCCTGGTCGACGACCGGGCCGCGGGGACACTAAGCCCCGGAAGCACCTCAAGGTAACCCATACTTGAGTAGCTGCAGCTGATTAATTGAAATGGCTCCGATGTAGCAGCAAGTTGTGCTCTTCTAACTTGAATTTATAACTCTTGTTTTCCTGCCAATGTTTTTATAGCCTTGGAGGACTATAACGTTAAGCCGTGTATAATAAATTATTTTGAACGTGTTTTAAAAAGTGTGTTCTCCCCGTATTAAGTTATCTTTCACATCTCCCAGACAGCTCAATATTTCGTGGGTGTCATAGGTGTACCAGGGGGCCCCCGGGCATAGGTGTACCAGGGGGCCCCCGGGCATAGGTGTACCTGGGGGCCCCCGGGCATAGGTGTACCTGGGGGCCCCCGGACATAGGTGTACCTGGGGGCCCCGGGCATAGGTGTACCTGGGGGCCCCGGGCATAGGTGTACCTGGGGGCCCCGGGCATAGGTGTACCTGGGGGCCCCGGGCATAGGTGTACCTGGGGGCCCCGGGCATAGGTGTACCTGGGGGCCCCGGGCATAGGTGTACCTGGGGGCCCCGGGCATAGGTGTACCTGGGGGCCCCGGGCATAGGTGTACCTGGGGGCCCCGGGCATAGGTGTACCTGGGGGCCCGGGCATAGGTGTACCTGGGGGCCCCGGGCATAGGTGTACCTGGGGGCCCCGGGCATAGGTGTACCTGGGGGCCCCGGGCATAGGTGTACCTGGGGGCCCCGGGCATAGGTGTACCTGGGGGCCCCGGGCATAGGTGTACCTGGGGGCCCCGGGCATAGGTGTACCTGGGGGGCCCCGGGCATAGGTGTACCTGGGGGGCCCCGGGCCTTCACACTTCTCTGGGGGAACTTTCAATCTACACTTCATACTAGTTATGGGACTAACAAAAGTTCAGTCCCAAAGGGAACTTGGCTGGCTCCAGTACTTTTCTCCTCCTGATATCAGACACTGACAAGGACACGAATGGTAGCACCATATCACCCTTTACAGATAATACAAGGATTTTTGTTTATTGAAGTTAAGTTCCAGCTCCGGTGCGATGGAAAAAACGAAGATATAAAAATGGAAACCACATATAAAACCCAGATACATCTCAGAGAACGAAAACAAGATTTATAGAAATTTGGAAGTAATCATGTCGAAAGACTTTACTTTTAAAGAACACAATAAAGTAGCCGTCATAACTGCATGAAAAATGACTGGAAGGTTCTTGTTATCCAACCTAACAAAGATGACATAGCAATGATACTTTTTAAGACACTAATGCTCTCTAGGGTGAAATATCATTGCACAATAACAGCCCCATTCAAAGCTGGAGAAATTGCAGTCATGGAGAACGTGCAAATGACTTTTCCTGCTGGAATACACTCAATAAAACCATCCAAATTACTGGCACTGCTTCAAACCCTAAAATCTGTATTCTCTACACCGCATTCAAAAGATAAAAATTTACACATGGAAAATATTAAAGGGACTCGTTCCAAACCTGCACACGGAAATAACTCCACATGAAACTAGGAGGCACGGCAGGTAACGTAAGTATAGGACGTGAAAAATAACCCGGTTGAAAAGCAGAGGTGCAGTTGGACGCTGAGAGAGAACTATCAACATCAAAGGCGGAGGTGCAGTTGGACGCTGAGAGAGAACTATCAACATCAAAGGCGGAGGTGCAGTTGGACGCTGAGAGAGAACTATCAACATCAAAGGCGGAGGTGCAGTTGGACGCTGAGAGAGAACTATCAACATCAAAGGCCCAAATTTACACGTAAGGGGCATAACTACCCAACCTCTCACGGTATTCAAAAGATAACTTTATTAACGCCTTCACTGGATATCTGGTCCTTCTGGTTCGTTTAGGAACCTGACTCATGACTACTTCATAGCAATCTAAAGAACATTTGTTCGACCAATATTGATATACACAACCTACCTTGAGGTGCTTCCGGGGCTTAGCGTCCCCGCGGCCCGGTCGTTGACCAGGCCTCCTGGTTGCTGGACTGGTTAACCAGGCTGTTGGACGCGGCTGCTCGCAGCCTGACGTATTTGTCACAGCCTGGTTGATCAGGTATCCTTTGGAGGTGTTTGTCAAGTTCTCTCTTGGACACTGGTATGTATTCCACACCGTATGAGACAAAGGCAAAATTGAAAAAAAAGTACAAAGGTTTGTAATAACATTGGTGCCAGAGCTAAGACGTCTAAGCTATGCAAAATAGGCTAATGGAACTAAATCTCACAACACTAGAGGACAGAAGGAACAGAGAGGATATGATTACAACTTACAAGATACTGGACATCTCGGTTGGAATACCACCTCCTGCACTGAAGCACCCCAACACAACCGAAGATTTCCGGCTGGAAGCCTCCAACGACAGCCTCACCATACCAAGGCGTAGCAAGTCCAACAGACCGTCCAGGAGGCCTGGGAAGAACAACAACACCGACGACCTACGCCCGAGTAAATCAAGTAAACAGTAAACACCACCGTAATGCTGTAAAGAAGACCGCGACGAGAAGCCCGGCCTCCTGCAGGACACATCAGCGAGCAACACTCCACTCTACCACCAAACCGCAGCATCAGCTGCAAGTCTTACCCACGGTGGTTGGGCCACCGATCTTTCATCTCACCTCTTCACCTCGTCTCCAGTTCCTTGCTCAAGATTTCTGGATCCTCGCCCCTGTCTTCAAACCCCTGCTTGCCTGCTCTATGGCCTTGAAACCTGAAACTGAGGGGAATAGATATCGTACTCAGGTACGGCAAGCATGAGGACCTTAAACATAATACAGGGTACAAAACACAATCGAATGTGCCCATAGTAGGAAAACAGCATGTAAAGAATTTGGGAATAATGATGTTGATGATCTAACGTTTAGGGAGCATAATCAAACAAATATTGTGTCAGCCAGAAAAATGATAGGATGGATTACGAGAACTTTCAAATCCAGGGATCCCATCACAATGGTTGTACTCTTCAAGTCACTTGTGTTGTCCCGTCTCGAGTACTGCTCAGTACTCACTTGCCCTTTCAAAGCAGGAGAGATTGCTGAAATAGAGGAAGTACAAAGAACATATACGGAATACATAGACGTGATAAAGAACCTAAATTATTGGGATCGTTTCAAAGCTCTCCAAATTTATTCATTTGAAAGGAGACGAGAGATATCAAATAATATACACGTGGAAGATACTGGAGGGCCAGGTCCCAAATCTACACAGTAAAATAACAACATACTGGAGTGAACGATATGGAAGAAAAAGGAATAGAACCAGTGAAGAGCAGAGGTGCCATAGGCACAATCAGAGAACACTGTATAAACATCAGAGGTCCGCGGTTGTTCAACACCCTCCCAGCAAGGATAAAAAATATTGCCGGAACACCCGTGGACATCTTCCAGAGAAAACTAAATATTTTTCTCCAAGAAGTACCGGACAAACCGGTACTTCAAATACCCAACTTTGTTGGGTATGTGGGCCTGCGGGCTGCTCCAAGCAATAGCCTGGTGGACCACGCTCTTGACTGGGGAAAAGAATTCCCAGAACCCCATCAAGCAGGTATCAAGCAGATAAGGTGGACAAGGACGTCTCTTCAGACTGAGAAAAAGCAAGACAAGAGGACACAGGTGGAAGCTGGAAGCGCAAATGAGCCAAAGGGGCGTGAGAAAGTACTCATACCCTCAGGGGTACTAAGGGTACATTCCACTAAGTACTTAATGGAATGCCCTAAATGATGAAGTTGTGGAGGCCACCTCCATCCATCAACAACGTCAACGCCCGATTTGACAAATACTTTGAAAGTCATAGTAGTTAAGTTGAGGCAGTGACAGGTAAGTACTGACGGGCAAGTACCCGATCAACCAGGCTGTGACGCGTAGGTCAGTCTGCCTGCAGCTGCTTTCACCTTATTATAATGTCCGTAAAGCAATAATATTTGCAATGTAAATATATAGCTGTAAATCAACCTTAGTCAAGAAGGGCAAGTGAAAGTTTCTATCGTCAGAACATTAGCTAATACGTCACTGTGTAGAGAACTGGGTGATCCCAACTGTACCAGTACAGTCAGGAGCCCGCATGGCCAGGCCTGGCCGCCCTACACCCGCACGCTACACACACCTTACACCCACACACACCTTACACCCACACATGTGGGCCACACACACCTTACACCCACACATGTGGGCTACACACTCCGATAAGCAGCATCATTACTTATATCTGGGTAATGAGGTGAACACTTGTGATGAGGGATGTTGAGGGCCAGATGACCTTCCAATATCACCTGTGCTCTCACACACACACGCATTAGGGGCGCTGGTGGCTGAATGGACAGCACACTGACCACGCAATCCTGTGGACAGCACGCTGCCCACGCAATCCTATTGGGCCATACGAGGCAGCTCCTATTTATGCCCACCAATAGGCCCACCGATGGATAATAATAGCATAAGATAGTAAATATTTACAATGAATTAGTGAGACAAATGTGTATCAATGATCCTACTCAAATCGCCCTTTAATTGATCTATCAAAAATGGATCTAAGTTATATAAACCACTGCTAATGTTCAAATTACATTCTTTTGTAATCTGTATTAAAGTAGATTCAATGATGTTCCTATTATAAGTAATTTTTACAATTCGTTATTGAAGAAGCCATCTCACAATCAATTTGGTGAGCATCTTCTGACAAATGAACAAAGCATTAGACAATTGGCCATGTCTTAGAGTATTTATGTTGCGAAATTCTACATTTCAAATCTTTAGATGTTTGCCGAGCATAGAACCTATTACAGTCTTTACAAGGTATTTTATAAATGACACAATTATCACTACGAGGGCTGTTTCTAACTAATAGTTTACCAACAGTATTTTCGTAGCTAAACAATACATGTATATTAAAAAGTTTCAAGGCCTTGACCATATTTTCAAACCCAGAGAAATATGGTAAATATAACACATTCTTTGGGCAAATTTTTTCACTGCATATATTATTATAATATGTACGACGTGCTTTGCTACGACAAACTTCCAAAAAACTCAGTGGATAAAAAAGCTTGAGAGATCAATAGAATCAATATTCTTAAACTCTTCATCTAAGAATTCTGGATTCACAACCCGAAGAGTTCTTAGATACATAGATACATATTCTTTTGATGTGGGCTTCATGAGACAGGTTTGGCGTGATATCAACTCTTGTATCTTTCTCTCTGTTCGTTTCATGAAGGACGTCATCTTCCATTCTGTATCCAGTACCTGGCCCCCTATTTCCTCCCCCTAGTTTTATTACCTAACCAGTCCAGCAACCAGGAGGCCTGGTCGACGACCGGGCCGCGGGGATGCTAAACCCCGGGAGTACCTCAAGGTAAGGTAACCAAGGTAACCTTACATTTACTTGGGTTGAATTTTAGTAGCCATTTATTGGACCATTCCTTCAGTTTGTTTACGTCATCTTGTACCCTCATATTATCTTCCTCCGTTTTAATCCTCCTCATATATTTTGCATCGTCCACAAACATTGAAAGGAACGAGTCTATTCCCTCTGTCAATCAAGTTCCTCTCCTGCGCCAAGTATGTCCACTACGGGCTCACCATAGTCCGTGCTACTTGCAACTTTTGGTTCCGAGAAGCTGAATCTAAAACAACTCCACTAACCCCCCCCCCCCAAGCCTCCAACACTCACCCCCCCCCAGCCTCCAACACTCAACACCCCCCCCCCAAGCCTCTCACTCTCACCCCCCCCCCAGCCTCCCACACTCACCCCTCCCCCCCAGCCGTTCTGACTCAAACAAGGTCATGCATTCAGAGTGGAAATGCATCTTGGGTTGTGATCAATGACGGTCACCACACTCAAGGTCACCAAGACAACGTACACAAATGTATTGATAGTTGCCAAAGTTAATTGCCAATTGTGTGCGCCACATTAATTACATATATATACCTGACCTTAGGGGAGTGAGAGCATTACCTCTCTCACACACACACACACACACACACACACACACACACACACACACACACACACACACACACACACGGCACACTGGTGGAGGAAGCTTGCCCTAAGCTGGGATCAGCAGGAGGTATGAAGGAAGGGGGGGGGGGTAGAGGTGGAACACGAGCACCCACACACCAGGCGGAGGAGCAACTCTTGTGGTGACACTCGTCCGTGTTTCCATGACAGCGGGTCAAAATTATTGAGTGAAAAAAAAATTGTAAGCAAGACGTTACGGTGTGTACCTATATTACCTGGTTGGGATACCAAACTAATGTTACTGAAGTTATTACAGATCGTTCACTGACAGAATCTTCCCGCTTCAAGCACACATGAAAAGTAATCACTCCACAACACCTACTACTGTCACAAAAAAACTGCAACTACTATTATTCCCACTATTGTCACCACCACTACTACTACTACAGGTACTAATACTAATAGCAGGCCTCGGGTCTTCACTGTAGGCCCGAGTGTGGTTGGGTTGGGTGTAAAACCCTGGTTGTTCCCCGGTTAGGGGCCTCCAGAAATCTCCCAGAGAACTCTGTACACTTCTGTGTTGGTCAACCTTTGTACCATCGTGGCCGAGGCAGTTATTATTCGGAGGACCTATGACGGTTCCTCGACCTAGGGATGGCTTCTTAAACCTTGCTGGAATAAACCTCACTGATGACCAAATCACTCTTAAATCTGGGAATAAACTGTCACGTTATGTCCAGACCAAGTGAGATGACCCGGAAAGTGGAGTTGGAGATCCTATTGGACGACATATTCGACCTCGAGACGCAAAGAAGGTTACCATTAAAGACACCTTGCAAGCGGAACTTATTGCAGGAGGAGGAAAGATTCGAGGCAACTACATAAGCGCCATACTGTCCCCCGAGCTCAAGGTTGCAGCTAAGGGCCTTTGTGAGAATAAGGAGATAGTCGTCAGGAGAGGTGACAAGTCGCCAATATACGTTATTCTTAAAAAAGACGAATATCTGGCAAAAATGAACCTCATCCTCTCCGACCACATTAAATTCCAAAGAGTTATGAGGAACAATACAGCCAAATTGAAAACGAAGATAAGATTGATTGAAAATGTGAACGCCAAGAAACTGCCTGTTGACTCCCTATGTGCCTTGTGCTTTCAGCCTGAGGTCTCCACACCATGCAACCTCTGAAGAAGCAACCAGCACAACACCCATACTCCCTATCAGATTGCTTTGCGGGAACTTCTTTACCATCGCTTATAAAATGGAGGAAAGAGTCCTGAAAGTTATTATTGATAGGAACGTTATCCCTACAGACACCAATCAGAAGATATAATTACAATATGTTACAAAACTTAAAAGAGACCAACGTCATATATGTCTTCACATGCCCACTTGGGGACTGTATATTATACAATACACTAAGGTCTACACTTGTAGACCTTAGTGTATTGGAAAGACAACAACGTCTCTCTCTAGGCGATTAACATTAAGCATATAATTAGCATATAATCTCCTCACACAGCCAGACCATCACCAGAGAAATCTTAACAAGCAACACACAAATAATCGACAGGTATAACGACAACAGAACACTGGACATCAGCGAGGCCCTACACATCAAAGAGTCAAGACCAGAAATCAACAATCAGTTAACACAATTACATTCTACCCACTTCGAGACTTCCGAGCCAGCACAGAGACAGGAGCAGCAAGAACATAGGCTGCTTATGTTGATGCATGTAATACCCTATCAACATCCCTTATGTTTGCCATTCATCCACTTGTTCTATACCACCTCACCCAATGAGAATATTTGCAAAAGCCTGGTATATTAGTCTTTGTGAATGGAAGGCGTGACCTTGCAAAATGCATCCATAGGCATCAGACCACAATAAAAAGTGCAAAAATTAACTTTCGAGAGATAATTTTTCAACTTCCCCCGACGGTGAAGAAAAACATAAGAAATATTGAGAAGGTTCGTGTTAGAATCATCAATCTTACCCTTTCGGTCATATTCAGCAACATATGCAGGCGATGAGTCACAATAACGTGGCTAAAGTATGTTGACCAGACCACACACTAGAAGGTGAAGGGACGACGACGTTTCGGTTCGTCCTGGACCATTCTCAAGTCGATTGTGATGAGGAAGTAAAGACAGGCAATAAAATTGCCTGTCTTTATTGCCTGTCTCTACTTCCTCATCACAATCGACTTGAGAATGGTCCAGGACGAACCGAAACGTCGTCGTCCCTTCACATTCTAGTGTGTGGTCTGGTCTTCAGCAACATGTCTACAACAAAAACTGCTACTAAAATGTACTGATAATATAATATATAATATATATTATATATATATATATATATATATATATATATATATATATATATATATATATATATATGTCGTACCTAGTAGCCAGAACTCACTTCTCAGCCTACTATGCAAGGCCTGATTTGCCTAATAAGCCAAGTTTTCATGAATTAATTGTTTTTCGACGACCTAACCTACCTAACCTAACCTAACTTTTTCGGCTACCTAACCTAACCTAACCTATAAAGATAGGTTAGGTTAGGTTAGGTAGGGTTGGTTAGGTTCGGTCATATATCTACTTTAATTTTATCTCCAATAAAAAACAATTGACCTCATACATAATGAAATGGGTAGCTTTATCAATTCATAAGAAAAAAATTAGAGAAAATATATTAATTCAGGAAAACTTGGCTTATTAGGCAAATCGGGCCTTGCATAGTAGGCTGAGAAGTGAGTTCTGGCTACTAGGTACGACATATATATATATATATATATATATATATATATATATATATATATATATATATATATATATATATATATATATATAATGTTGTTGAGTATGACCGAAAAGGTATGATTAATAATTCTAACACGAATCTTCTCAATATTTCTTACGCTTTTCTTCACTGTCGAGAGTAATTAAAAAATTAACTCTCCAAAATTAATTTTTACATTTTTATTTTTGGTCTGACGCTTAAAAGCGTTTCGTAACGTTTCTTATATTCTCAAAGCGTTTCTTACATTCTCAAAGACTGGTTTACAAATAACATATATCATGCTTATATTCGTTTTGGATGAGGTGATATGACACAAATGTTTTGGGTGAGGTGACAGAACACAAATCAATGGGTATCAATTGGGTATGAAAACATAAAAATGAAAGTAACTACAGAAGACCTATTGGCCCATATTTTCTCTAGCTGCTTCTACGTTGGTTCGGGGTCTTGAAGTAGGTAGAATATAGATATCCGTTAATTGGCTGTTGATTGCTGGTGTTGACTTTTTTATGTGTAGTGCCTCGCTGATGTCGAGTCTCCTGCTATCGCTGTACCTATCAATGATTTCTGTGTTGTTTGTTAAGATTTCTCTGGTGATGGTCTGGTTGTGAGAAGAGATTATATGTTCCTTGATGGAGCCCTGTTGTTTGTGCATTGTTAATCGCCTAGAAAGAGACGTTGTTGTCTTGCCTATATACTGAGTTCTTTGAGGCTTACAGTCCCAAAGACATGTGAAGACATAGACGACGTTGGTTTCCTTCTAGGTGCAATCGGTAAAGAAGTTTCGAAGATTTCCCTCACATGAAAAACAGTTTTTTCAGAAAAAGAATGTTTTTTTTTTACCGTCACAAACGTGACATCTATATAGCATATATATATATATATATATATATATATATATATGTCGTACCTAGTAGCCAGAACTCACTTCTCAGCCTACTATTCAAGGCCCGATTTGCCTAATAAGCCAAGTTTTCCTGAATTAATATATTTACTATAATTTTTTTCTTATGAAATGATAAAGCAACCCTTTTCTCTATGTATGAGGTCAATTTTTTTTTATTGCAGTTAAAATTAACGTAGATATATGACCGAACCTAACCAACCCTACCTAACCTAACCTAACCTATATTTATAGGTAAGGTTAGGTTAGGTAGCCAAAAAAAGCTAGGTTAGGTTAGGTTAGGTAGGTTAGGTAGACGAAAAAACATTAATTCATGAAAACTTGGCTTATTAGGCAAATCGGGCCTTGAATAGTAGGCTGAGAAGTGCGTTCTGGCTATTAGGTACGACATATATATATATATATATATATATATATATATATATATATATATATATATATATATATATATATATATATAAACCTGCTCGGGTGCGAATGGAACGTTGCGTGAAAATTTCAAAGCAATCGGTGAAGAAGAACAAATCCACAAGGGCCGTGACGAGGATTCGAACCTGCGTCCGGGAGCATCCCAGACACTGCCTTAAGTCGATTCGAACGCAGGTTCGAATCCTCGTCACGGCCCTTGTGGATTTGTTCATTTGATGCATCACGTTATTGTGATCTCTGTGTGTGAATCGGTGAAGAACATTCGGAGATTAGCGATTTTGAACAAACGAACATTTCCATTTTTATTTATATATATTATATATATATATATTATATATATATATATTATATATATATATAACTTAATATTTCATACACATGTACATATACACACACACACACACACACACACACACACACACACACACACACACACACACACACACACACACACACACATACCGAATCAAAGATGTAGGCTAGCTAAGCAGCAAAGTAAAAGGGCATGGAGAAACTATAGGAATAACAGGACACTGGAGAGCAGAGAAAGATACCAGAATGCCAGGAATGAATATGTCAGGATGAGAAGAGAGGCAGAAAGACAATACGAAAATGACATCGCAAGCAAGGCAAAGACTCAGCCTAAATTGTTGCATAGCCACATTAGGAGAAAAACAACAGTAAAGGAACAGGTTATGAGATTAAGGATAGGGGCGGAAGGATTCACTACAAATGACAAGGAAGTGTGTGAGGAATTGAATAAGAAATTCCAGGAGGTCTTCACCTTAGAACAAGGAGAAATTCCAGAGGTAAGTGAGGGAATAGCTAACCAGGAACCACTGGAAGAGTTTGAGATTACCAGTGGGGAAGTAAGGAAGTGTTTACTAGAGTTGGACGTGACGAAGGCTATAGGCCCAGATGGAATCTCCCCTTGGGTTCTAAAGGAAGGAGCAAGAGAACTGAGCCTACCACTCTCCATAGTGTATAACAAATCACTGGCAACAGGGAAACTGCCAGATATTTGGAAAACAGCTAACGTAGTCCCGATATACAAGAAAGGGGATAGACAGGAGGCACTGAACTACAGGCCAGTGTCCCTAACCTGCATACCATGCAAGCTGATGGAGAAGATTGTGCGAAAAAAACTAGTGGAGCATCTGGAGCGAAGGAACTTTGTAACACAGCATCAACATGGGTTCAGGGATGGCAGGTCCTGCCTCACAGGGTTACTTGAATTCTACGACCAGGCAACAAAAATAAGGCAAGAAAGAGAAGGGTGGGCAGACTGCATATTTTTGGATTGTCAGAAAGCCTTTGATACAGTGCCACACAAGAGGCTAGTGCGAAAGTTGGAGATGCAGGCTGGAGTGAGAGGGAAGGTACTCCGGTGGATAGAGGAATACCTAAGCAACAGGAGACAACGAGTCTGTGTGAGGGGTGAGGTCTCAGATTGGCGAGACGTCACAAGTGGAGTCCCGCAGGGGTCAGTCCTTGGACCTATACTGTTTCTGGGATATGTAAATGATCTCCCAGAGGGTATAGATTCGTTCCTCTCAATGTTTGCCGACGATGCAAAAATTATGAGGAGGATTGAAACAGAGGATGATAGTAGGAGGCTACAAGATGACCTGGATAGACTGAGTGAATGGTCCAACAAATGGCTGTTGAAGTTCAACCCGAGTAAATGCAAAGTAATGAAACTAGGCAGTGGAAACAGGAGGCCAGGCACAGGATACAGAATAGGAGATGAAGTACTTAATGAAACAGACAGAGAGAAAGATCTAGGAGTTGATATCACACCAAACCTGTCTCCTGAAGCCCACATAAAGAGAATAACGTCTGCGGCATATGCGAGGCTGGCTAACATCAGAACGGCGTTCAGGAACCTGTGTAAGGAATCATTCAGAATCTTGTACACCACATATGTAAGACCAATCCTGGAGTATGCGGCCCCAGCATGGAGCCCGTACCTTGTCAAGCACAAGACGAAGCTGGAAAAAGTCCAAAGGTATGCTACTAGACTAGTCCCAGAACTAAGAGGCATGAGTTATGAGGAAAGGCTGCGGGAAATGCACCTCACGACACTGGAAGACAGAAGAGTAAGGGGGGACATGATCACAACCTACAAAATCCTCAGGGGAATCGACCGGGTAAACAAGGATGAACTTTTCAACACTGGTGGGACGCGAACAAGGGGACACAGGTGGAAGCTGAGTACCCAAATGAGCCACAGAGACGTTAGAAAGAACTTTTTCAGTGTCAGAGTAGTTAGCAAATGGAATGCATTAGGAAGTGATGTGGTGGAGGCTGACTCCATTCACACTTTCAAATGTTAGATATGATAGAGCCCAATAGGCTCAGGAATCTGTACACCAGTTGATTGACGGTTGAGAGGCGGGACCAAAGAGCCAGAGCTCAACCCCCGCAAGCACAATTAGGTGAGTACAATTAGGTGAGTAGACACACACACACACACACACAATCAATCTTTTTATATCACAAGTGATTCAACAAGAGGCTCACAACATTCTCTATACAAGGCACTTTACACCTATGGTGAGTCACACAGTTACTAGTCTTGCTCCACACCCACCCAACTGGGCGGCAGCTTTACAGTCATGTGCAGGCTGCACCTACAGTCGCGTGCAGGCTGCACCTGCAGTCGCGTGCAGGCTGCACCTGCAGTCGCGTGCAGGCTGCACCTGCAGTCGCGTGCAGGCTGCACCTGCAGTCGCGTGCAGGCTGCACCTGCAGTCGCGTGCAGGCTGCACCTACAGTCGCGTGCAGGCTGCACCTACAGTCGCGTGCAGGCTGCACCTACAGTCGCGTGCAGGCTGCACCTACAGTCGCGTGCAGGCTGCACCTACAGTCGCGTGCAGGCTGCACCTACAGTCGCGTGCAGGCTGCACCTACAGTCGCGTGCAGGCTGCACCTACAGTCGCGTGCAGGCTGCACCTACAGTCGCGTGCAGGCTGCACCTACAGTCGCGTGCAGGCTGCACCTACAGTCGCGTGCAGGCTGCACCTACAGTCGCGTGCAGGCTGCACCTACAGTCGCGTGCAGGCTGCACCTACAGTCGCGTGCAGGCTGCACCTACAGTCGCGTGCAGGCTGCACCTACAGTCGCGTGCAGGCTGCACCTACAGTCGCGTGCAGGCTGCACCTACAGTCGCGTGCAGGCTGCACCTACAGTCGCGTGCAGGCTGCACCTACAGTCGCGTGCAGGCTGCACCTACAGTCGCGTGCAGGCTGCACCTACAGTCGCGTGCAGGCTGCACCTACAGTCGCGTGCAGGCTGCACCTACAGTCGCGTGCAGGCTGCACCTACAGTCGCGTGCAGGCTGCACCTACAGTCGCGTGCAGGCTGCACCTACAGTCGCGTGCAGGCTGCACCTACAGTCGCGTGCAGGCTGCACCTACAGTCGCGTGCAGGCTGCACCTACAGTCGCGTGCAGGCTGCACCTACAGTCGCGTGCAGGCTGCACCTACAGTCGCGTGCAGGCTGCACCTACAGTCGCGTGCAGGCTGCACCTACAGTCGCGTGCAGGCTGCACCTGCAGTCGCGTGCAGGCTGCACCTACAGTCGCGTGCAGGCTGCACCTGCAGTCGCGTGCAGGCTGCACCTGCAGTCGCGTGCAGGCTGCACCTACAGTCGCGTGCAGGCTGCACCTGCAGTCGCGTGCAGGCTGCACCTACAGTCGTGTGCAGGCTGCACCTGCAGTCGGGTGCAGGCTGCACCTACAGTCGGGTGCAGGCTGCACCTACAGTCGGGTGCAGGCTGCACCTACAGTCGTGTGCAGGCTGCACCTACAGTCGGGTGCAGGCTGCACCTACAGTCGCGTGCAGGCTGCACCTACAGTCGTGTGCAGGTTGCACCTGCAGTCGTGTGCAGGCTGCACCTACAGTCGGGTGCAGGCTGCACCTACAGTCGGGTGCAGGCTGCACCTACAGTCGGGTGCAGGCTGCACCTACAGTCGTGTGCAGGCTGCACCTACAGTCGGGTGCAGGCTGCACCTACAGTCGCGTGCAGGCTGCACCTACAGTCGTGTGCAGGTTGCACCTGCAGTCGTGTGCAGGCTGCACCTACAGTCGTGTGCAGGCTGCACCTACAGTCGTGTGCAGGCTGCACCTGCAGTCGCGTGCAGGCTGTACCTGCAGTCGCGTGCAGGCTGCACCTACAGTCGCGTGCAGGCTGCACCTACAGTCGCGTGCAGGCTGTACCTACAGTCGCGTGCAGGCTGTACCTACAGTCGCGTGCAGGCTGCACCTACAGTCGCGTGCAGGCTGCACCTACAGTCGCGTGCAGGCTGCACCTACAGTCGCGTGCAGGCTGCACCTACAGTCGCGTGCAGGCTGCACCTACAGTCGCGTGCAGGCTGCACCTACAGTCGCGTGCAGGCTGCACCTACAGTCGCGTGCAGGCTGCCCCTACAGTCGTGTGCAGGCTGCACCTACAGTCGCGTGCAGGATGCACCTACAGTCGTGTGCAGGCTGCACCTACAGTCGTGTGCAGGCTGCACCTACAGTCGCGTGCAGGCTGCACCTACAGTCGCGTGCAGGCTGCACCTGCAGTCGCGTGCAGGCTGCACCTACAGTCGTGTGCAGGCTGCACCTGCAGTCGTGTGCAGGCTGCACCTACAGTCGTGTGCAGGCTGCACCTGCAGTCGCGTGCAGGCTGCACCTGCAGTCGCGTGCAGGCTGCACCTACAGTCGCGTGCAGGCTGCACCTACAGTCGCGTGCAGGCTGCACCTACAGTCGCGTGCAGGCTGCCCCTACAGTCGTGTGCAGGCTGCACCTACAGTCATGTGCAGGCTGCACCTACAGTCGTGTGCAGGCTGCACCTACAGTCGTGTGCAGGCTGCACCTACAGTCGTGTGCAGGCTGCACCTACAGTCGTGTGCAGGCTGCACCTACAGTCATGTGCAGGCTGCCCCTACAGTCGTGTGCAGGCTGCACCTACAGTCATGTGCAGGCTGCACCTACAGTCGTGTGCAGGCTGCACCTACAGTCGTGTGCAGGCTGCACCTACAGTCGCGTGCAGGCTGCACCTACAGTCAGCAAACCTTGGATACTTCGCTAAGATGCCCGGTAGTACATCATTATGAATGAAGTAGTTACACATTTCTTGGACACTATTGATGATGATATCTCTGAATTCCACGACTTTTTTTCACATTCTATTATATAATGACGCAAAGTATGCGAATAGTTCTGCTGACAGAGTTTACATTTAGTGAACTCTACATCAGCAGATAAACAAACTCCCAGAGGTACTTGTAGCCGAGCCTAAGCCTAGCAGTGGTAACATCTAGAAGTCTGCTAACATTATTGGATGACCCATAGACGTGCGGTTCTTCCTGCATAATAGAATGATGATAGATGGAGCAACCGGTGTGAATTTCACTTTGCCTCAAAGTCTACAAGATTTTGTTGATGTTTCCGGAATATTACTGCCCTCAGGCTGCTCAAAGGCAGTCTAAGTTGGTAATCAATTCCCTCTTTATGAGCAAACATTTTGGCTAACTCATCAGTTCTATCATGCATTCGGAGACCAATATGGGAAGGAATCCACAGGAGACAAACCCTGACACCATCATTGATAATTACATTATATCTGTGTCTAGCTTCAGACAAGCAAGTCACAGTTGTGCCTTGGGGAGCTGAGGGCAGTCAAGGATGACAAGGAGTCACTTACAATTAGCGTGTCAACTTTGGATACATATACGTGCTCAAGTGCAAGGATTGACAACCAATTCTGTTTGAAGAGTGGAGGCCCAGTTATTTATACGCGCTCCACACTTATGGGAGAAGGAACCATCTCTCGCTGTCACTACAACTGCACTTCCAGCTGCACCATAGGACTGGTGCAATGATCCATTGGTGTAAATAACTTGAGAAAGGAAGCGCTCTCTGACCAAAGCATCCATTTGTCTCAAGGAAATTGTACTTTGCTTCTTGTCGAAGCAAGGACTGTTCTTTAATCAGCTTCTTGGGTGGGAAGGGGGGGGGGGCAGTAAATTGGAAAGGGGTGATCTCCCATGAGGCAGGAAAGTGTCGTTGTTGAGACTCTTGGTAGAGGTGATGCGGGCATATATAGAGTTGTGAGACCTAGGGAAGGGAGCTCGGTACAAGTGCACACCTCATATGTCCTCAAAATATCGTGTACTAAAGAAAACTAGTGTGCGACTCATACTGCTGTGAATCACTGTAATCTGTAATGATGTTTGTGGAGTCTAAGCCTAGTACGATCCTTCCAAACCCATGCATGAAGGAGGTAACCAGTCCAGCTGTGACAAACGACTTACAGCCAAGATGGAGACCCGCACGACCACCACGACCAGTAAATAGTGTCTTAATTGCCCGATATTTGAAGCATTGTATTTTGCCATACAAATATAATTATAATAAAACTAATTTTGTAAGGCGGAAATCTGATTTAAAATTCAAATTTTTGGGTTTAATTTTGTTTATATATTTGAATCTTCGTGACTTCTGAAACTAATACAAATGAAGAGCTTAAAAATTGTATGCATAAATAAATATTATTGCATTTAATATTTTTTTTTAGTTATATAAATTTTTGTAACAAAATGTGAAAATAAACAAAAACGTGGGTAAATATTGTTCAGATACCGCGGCTCTCACAAACACATCATGGCGTGTGACTCTCACAGCTTGCCCGCCCCGCAACTGACTGTGTGGGAAATAAGTTTACAGGTTCCCGACAGAGAGAGGAAATGTCAGCCCTGGAGACATGCCCAGCAGCCTACTGGAGACATTATCTAACGCACTGCACAGTTGCAAACATTTTGTTTTCTGTCTCACCAGGATCCTTGGTGCCACCTCATTGACAAATGTCATCTTTAGTCGTCTAACTCTTCGTTGTTACATATGAACCCAGTCTGTAAAGTGCTGCTAAGTCTCTCTCAGCCACGTACATGGGTAGTGGAAAGATGTGTGTGGCTGACTCCCTTGTTTTAAGCAAGCGTTCAGCCTATGGGTTTTCCTCGAGTTTCTGGAAGGCGTCGAATAATCTGTGTTCCTCTCTTTTAATCTTTATCCTCCTCGTCTGCTCTTTCATGTTTTGCGACTTGGCCGTTTGCAGAGCAACATCCACCATTCTTTCTCAACTCTAACTTTTTGGCAACTAATTTGGACCACGTGGGACCATTTTCAGGGTTCGGTCCCTCTAATTTGTCCCTCTATGGCTTTTAACCTCTTGAAATTGTTAATTATAGCTGCGTTATTTGCTCGTGTTTTCTTTACTTCTCCAAGGTTAAGACGTTCTCTCTCACATCTCACACTTCGCCCCGCCATGTGGTACTACCAGTAGGTACTGATATACTCCAGGCACCACCAGTAGGTACTGATATACTCCAGGCACCACCAGTAGGTACTGATATACTCCAGGCACCACCAGTAGGTACTGATATACTCCAGGCACCACCAGTAGGTACTGATATACTCCAGCCACCACCAGTAGGTACTGATATACTCCAGGCACCACCAGTAGGTACTGATATACTCCAGGCACCACCAGTAGGTACTGATATACTCCAGGCACCACCAGTAGGTACTGATATACTCCAGGCACCACCAGTAGGTACTGATATACTCCAGGCACCACCAGTAGGTACTGATATACTCCAGGCACCACCAGTAGGTACTGATATACTCCAGGCACCACCAGTAGGTACTGATATACTCCAGGCACCACCAGTAGGTACTGATATACTCCAGGCACCACCAGTAGGTACTGATATACTCCAGGCACCACCAGTAGGTACTGATATACTCCAGGCACCACCAGTAGGTACTGATATACTCCAGGCACCACCAGTAGGTACTGATATACTCCAGGCACCACCAGTAGGTACTGATATACTCCAGGCACCACCAGTAGGTACTGATATACTCCAGGCACCACCAGTAGGTACTGATATACTCCAGGCACCACCAGTAGGTACTGATATACTCCAGGCACCACCAGTAGGTACTGATATACTCCAGGCACTACCAGTAGGTACTGATATACTCCAGGCACCACCAGTAGGTACTGATATACTCCAGGCACCACCAGTAGGCACTGATATACTCCAGGCACCACCAGTAGGTACTGATATACTCCAGGCACCACCAGTAGGTACTGATATACTCCAGGCACCACCAGTAGGTACTGATATACTCCAGGCACCACCAGTAGGCACTGATATACTCCAGGCACCACCAGTAGGTACTGATATACTCCAGGCACTACCAGTAGGTACTGATATACTCCAGGCACCACCAGTAGGTACTGATATACTCCAGGCACAACCAGTAGGTACTGATATACTCCAGGCACCACCAGTAGGTACTGATATACTTCAGGCACCACCAGTAGGTACTGATATACTCCAGGCACAACCAGTAGGTACTGATATACTCCAGGCACCACCAGTAGGTACTGATATACTTCAGGCACCACCAGTAGGTACTGATATACTCCAGGCACTACCAGTAGGTACTGATATACTCCAGGCACCACCAGTAGGTACTGATATACTCCAGGCACCACCAGTAGGTACTGATATACTCCAGGCACCACCAGTAGGCACTGATATACTCCAGGCACCAGCAGTAGGTACTGATATACTCCAGGCACCACCAGTAGGTACTGATATACTCCAGGCACCACCAGTAGGTACTGATATACTCCAGGCACCACCAGTAGGTACTGATATACTTCAGGCACCACCAGTAGGTACTGATATACTTCAGGCACCACCAGTAGGTACTGATATACTCCAGGCACCACCAGTAGGTACTGATATACTCCAGGCACCAGCAGTAGGTACTGATATACTCCAGGCACCACCAGTAGGCACTGATATACTTCAGGCACCACCAGTAGGTACTGATATACTCCAGGCACCACCAGTAGGTACTGATATACTCCAGGCACCAGCAGTAGGTACTGATATACTCCAGGCACCACCAGTAGGCACTGATATACTTCAGGCACCACCAGTAGGTACTGATATACTCCAGGCACCACCAGTAGGTACTGATATACTCCAGGCACCACCAGTAGGCACTGATATACTTCAGGCACCACCAGTAGGTACTGATATACTCCAGGCACCACCAGTAGGTACTGATATACTCCAGGCACTACCAGTAGGTACTGATATACTCCAGGCACCACCAGTAGGTACTGATATACTGCACTTATTTGTGCTGTTACATTTACCTTCCCATTTTTGGAGGACGGGCTGTTATATTTGGAGAGTTTCGAGGCGATCCCAATAATTTAGGTGCTTTATCTCGTCTATGCGTGCCGTATATGTTCTCTGTATTCCCTTTAATTCAGCAATCTCTCCTGCTCTGAAGGGGGAAGTGAGTACTGAGCAGTACTCAAGACGGGACAACACAAGTGACTTGAAGAGTACAACAATTGTGATGGGATCCCTGGATTTGAAAGTTCTCGTAATCCATCATTTTTCTGGCTGTCGCAATATTTGCTTGGTTATGCTCCCTAAACGTTCGGTCGTCAGGCATCATGGTTCCCAAATCCTTGACATGCTGTTTTCCTACTATGGGCAGATTTTATTCAAAGCACACTTGTTCCAAGCCTCTAATACACTGTTCCAAGCCTCTAACACACTGCTCCAAGCCCCTAACACACTGTTCCAAGCCTCTAACACACTGCTCCAAGCCTCTAACACACTGTTCCAAGCCCCTAACACACTGTTCCAAGCCTTTAACACACTGTTCCAAGCCCCTAACACACTGCTCCAAGCCCCTAACACACTGCTCCAAGCCGCTAACACACTGTTCCAAGCGCTAACACTGTTCCAAGCCCCTAACACACTGTTCCAAGCCTTTAACACACTGTTCCAAGCCCCTAACACACTGTTCCAAGCCTCTAACACACTGTTCCAAGCCCCTAAAACACTGTTCCAAGCCCCTAACACACTGTTCCAAGCCTCTAACACACTGTTCCAAGCCTTTAACACACTGTTCCAAGCCTCTAACACACTGTTCCAAGCCCCTAACACACTGTTCCAAGCCCCTAACACACTGTTCCAAGCCTCTAACACACTGTTCCAAGCCTTTAACACACTGTTCCAAGCCCCTAACACACTGTTCCAAGCCCCTAACACACTGTTCCAAGCCCCTAACACACTGTTCCAAGCCCCTAACACACTGTTCCAAGCCCCTAACACACTGTTCCAAACCTCTAACACACTGTTCCAAGCCTTTAACACACTGTTCCAAGCCCCTAACACACTGTTCCAAGCCCCTAACACACTGTTCCAAACCCCTAACACACTGTTCCAAGCCTCTAACACACTGTTCCAAGCCTTTAACACACTGTTCCAAGCCCCTAACACACTGTTCCAAGCCGCTAACACACTGTTCCAAGCCCCTAACACACTGTTCCAAGCCTCTAACACACTGTTCCAAGCCTCTAACACACTGTTCCAAGCCTCTAACACACTGTTCCAAGCCTCTAACACACTGTTCCAAGCCTCTAACACACTGTTCCAAGCCTCTAACACACTGTTCCAAGCCTCTAACACACTGTTCCAAGCCCCTAACACACTGTTCCTAGCCTCTAACACACTGTTCCAAGCCTCTAACACACTGTTCCAAGCCTCTAACACACTGTTCCAAGCCTCTAACACACTGTTCCAAGCCTCTAACACACTGTTCCAAGCCTCTAACACACTGTTCCAAGCCCCTAACACACTATTCCAAGCCCCTAACACACTGTTCCAAGCCTTTAACACACTGTTCCAAGCCCCTAACACACTATTCCAAGCCCCTAACACACTGTTCCAAGCCTTTAACACACTGTTCCAAGCCTCTAACACACTGTTCCAAGCCCCTAACACACTGCTCCAAGCCCCTAACACACTGCTCCAAGCCCCTAACACACTGTTCCAAGCCCCTAACACACTGTTCCAAGCCCCTAACACACTGTTCCAAGCCCCTAACACACTGTTCCAAGCCTCTAACACACTGTTCCAAGCCCCTAACACATTGTTCCAAGCCTCTAACACACTGTTCCAAGCCTTTAACACACTGTTCCAAGCCTCTAACACACTGTTCCAAGCCTCTAACACACTGTTCCAAGCCCCTAACACACTGTTCCAAGCCCCTAACACACTGTTCCAAGCCCCTAACACACTGTTCCAAGCCCCTAACACACTGTTTCAAGCCTCTAACACACTGTTCCAAGCCTCTAACACACTGTTCCAAGCCTCTAACACACTGTTCCAAGCCTCTAACAAAATAGAGCTTTCTATTTTTTCCCCGCAGCTTTGTTTCCTAAGTTTGAACCTCTGCCTTCGTGAAGGTGTCTTTTTTTTCAAATTCTTCTTTGTTAATTTTTCAAAACACTCTTTCAAAGATTTTTATGTGATGCTGGTGCTATCGCCCTACAATGTTTTTTTGCCTCTTTTTCATTCCCTCTTTTATGGATTGAAAATATATCTGCTGTTTTACGTCTGTCGGGAATAACGCCATATCAGGGCTCAATCTCCAAAAATTTGTAAGGGCTGCGATAGCGTTTTTTTTCAGTTCTTGGTGAACATGGAGTTCCAGGAAACGGAGCCTGGTGCAGAGAGCATAAGCATACTCTCTATGGTTATATCAAAATCCAGTGGAGTTGGAGTGACAATTGATGTATGATTTGATGCTGGCATCACGTTCATGAAGAATTCGTTTGGATTATCAATCTTCAGTGTGTTTAGGGGCTCGCTGGAGATGGAATGGTGCTCTTGCCTTAGAACTTCCCTCGTTGTTTTGTTGTCCAGCCCTTGAGCAGGGATCAGAGATCCCTGTAGATAAAACTACATCCTAGATGTAGTTTTTGTCTTTGATTTTACAAAGAAAAAGTATTTCGGATTCTTCTGTATTTCACTGTTGGCCTTTTGCTTTTTTTGCCTCTCCTGAATTTTACATGATTTTTTGTTTCTTTAGTTCAATCGTTTCTATTTCTCTACATAGCCTTCTTAGTCGTTCTGGAGCTAAAGTGGGGCGTTCAAGTTCCGCGATTTCTTTTTCTTTGCCTATAGGGCAAAGAAAATTTCTTTTTCTTTGCTATTGCCGTTCTAGTCTGTATCTCTGTCTTTCTTAGTGTTATGTGGCTTGGGCATATTTCTAGTGCTACTGAGCCTATTGTTTTAAGGCAATGATTAAAGCTTGCATCTCCTAGCTGTTCTTCCCAGCTGATCTCTGTGAGGTCTTGCTGTATTAATTCCCTGCTGATCTTTTATTATTAAAATTGAATTTGCTGAATTCTTGTCCTTTCGAATTTGGGACTGACCGCACAGCCCTGTTGCCCATACTTTCTCAACTCCAATTAAGCTGTGAAAGAAGTTGCAGAAACACATTGTCACCTGATACCTAAAATGTTTAAACCACCTGAGACAGCAAATCTCCCAGAAGTCTGGAAAGAGATAAATGTAGTTTCAGGAAGATTCAGAAAAGGGGAATAGAAATGTGGTACTAAATTACAGTCTGGTGTCGTTGACAAGTATCGTGCGTAAAGTCCGGGAGAAAATAATCAGATCGAGAGTGATGCAGCATCTGGAGAAGACCAAGTATGTGATAAACGGCCAACACGGATTTAGTGGGAAAAATTCGTGCCCGACAAACCTGAGTTGTATGACAGCGTTACCAAAAAGACAGGTAAAAGAAGCTGGGTAGACAGTATACCTGGAGAGAGAGAGAGTTGTTGGGATTTGTTGTTCTCCTCGAGCCCGGCCCGGGGCCAGACTCGACTACGATAACTTGGTCCAACAGGGAGTTGCTTGCACCGGCCTGCAGGACCACATATCCACTACAGCCCGGTACTTCTTGCGAGAAACTGTCCAAGAGCCTCTTGAATACATCCACCTTCGTTCCAGCAATATTTATAATGCTTATTGGGAGGATGTTGAACCGCTGTCGACCTCTGATGTTCAGACAACATCTGTCTAAACAAGTGTTCTCTGAGTGTGCCTATGGCACCTCTATTCCTCACTGGTTCTATTCTGGATTTCCTTCCGTACCTTTCGCTCCAGTATGTTCTTATTCTAGTGTACAAATGTGGGACCTGGCCCTCCAATATCTTCCATGTATATATTATTTTATACATTTCCCGTCTCCTTTCCAAAGAGTACATATTAAGAGCTTTGAGACGGTCCCAATAATTTAGATGTTTTATCGTGTCTATACGTGCCTACCTTACCTTGAGGTTACCTTGAGGTGCTTCCGGGGCTTAGTGTCCCCGCGGCCCGGTCGTCGACCAGGCCTCCTGGTTGCTGGACTGATCAACCAGGCTGTTAGACGCGGCTGCTCGCAGCCTGACGTATGAGTCACAGCCTGGTTGATCAGGTATCCTTTGGAGGTGCTTATCCAGTTCTCTCTTGAACACTGTGAGGGGTCGGCCAGTTATGCCCCTTATGTGTAGTGGAAGCGTGTTGAACAGTCTCGGGCCTCTGATGTTGATAGAGTTCTCTCTCAGAGTACCTGTTGCACCTCTGCTTTTCAACGGAGGTATTCTGCACATCCTGCCATGCCTCCTGGTCTCATGTAATGTTATTTCTGTGTGCAGGTTTGGGACCAGCCCCTCAATTATTTTCCACGTGTAAATTATTATGTATCTCTCCCGCCTGCGCTCAAGGGAGTACAGATTTAGGCTCTTTAGTCGGTCCCAGTAATTTAGATGTTTTACTGAGTGGATTCTAGCAGTAAAGGATCTCTGCACGCTCTCCAGGTCAGCAATTTCTCCAGCTTTGAAAGGGGCTGTCATTGTGCAGCAGTACTCCACTCTAGAGAGCACAAGCGTTTTGAAAAGTATCATCATCGGTATAGCATCTCTAGTGTGGAAAGTTCTTGTTATCCAACCTGTCATTTTTCTTGCAGTTGTAACGGCTACTTTATTGTGTTCTTTAAAGGTAAGGTCTTCCGACATGAGTACACCAAGATCCTTTACATTGCCTTTTCGTTCTATGTTATAATTTGCCTGAGTTTTGTACGTGGTTTCTGTTTTTATATTTTCAATTTTTCCGTAGCGCATGAGCTGGAACTTATCCTCGTTAAACACCATATTATTTTCTGTAGCCCATAGAAAGACCTGATCTACATCTGATTGGAGGTTTGCCGTGTCCTCTATGTTGCCAACTCTCATGAAAATCCTAGTGTCATCTGCAAAGGATGATACAGTGCTATAGGTTGTGTTCTGGTCTATGTCCGATATGAGGATGAGAAAAAGTACTGGAGCAAGCACAGTACCCTGGGGGACTGAGCTCTTCACGGTTGATGGGCTGGATTTTATTTTGTTGACTATTACACATTGGGTTCTGTTAGTCAGGAAATTGTAGATCCATCTGCCTATTTTCCCGGTAATTCCTTTTGAACGCATTTTATGTGCAATAACACCATGGTCACATTTATCAAAGGCTTTTGCGAAATCTGTGTAAATTACATCAGCATTTTGTTTGTCTTCCATAGCATCTAATGCCATATCATAGTGGTCCAGCAACTGCGACAGGCAAGAGCGCCCTGTTCTGAAACCATGTTGTCCGGGGTTATGGAGATGCTGTGATTCCATGTATTTTGTGATCTTACTTCTTAGCACTCTCTCAAAAATTTTTATGATGTGCGATGTTAATGCTATCGGTCTGTAATTTTTTGCCTCTGCCTTATTTCCTCCTTTATGGAGTGGTGCTATCTCTGCTATTTTTAGTATGTCAGGGATAACGCCAGTATCTAGGCTTTGTCTCCACAAAATGTGAAGGGCCTGCGATAGTGGTTTTTTACAGTTCTTGATGAATATGGAGTTCCAAGAATCCGGGCCTGGTGCAGAGTGCAGAGGCATACTGTTTATGGCTTCTTCAAAATCTAGTGGGGATAGGGCGACGTCTGATATGTGATTTGATGTTGGTATCATATCCATGAAAAATTCATTTGGAGTATCAATCTTTAGTGCATTTAATGGCTCGCTGAAAACAGAGTCGTACTGCTTCCTCAGTAACTCGCTCATTTCTTTGTTGTCATCGGTGAAAGTTCCATCTCCCTTTCGCAGGGGCCCGATACTAGATGTGGTTTTTGATCTTGATTTTGCATAGTTGAAAAAATATTTCGGATTTCTCTCTATTTCATTGATGGCCTTTTGCTCTCTTTGCCTCTCCTGGGTTTTGTATGATTCTTGTAGCTTGAGTTCAATTGTTTCTATTTCTCTACCTAACCTTCTTCGCCGTTCTTGAGATAGGGTGCGACTCTCAAGTTGTTCCGCGATTCGTTTTCTTCGCCTATATAGGGAACGACGTTCCCGTTCCAATCTGCATCTCTTTCTCTTTTTTCTTAGGGGTATGCGGTTTGAACATATTCCTAGTGCTACTGAGCTTATTTTTTCCAGGCACTGGTTCAGGTTTGCATTTTCTAGCTGTTCTTCCCAGTTTATTTCTGTGAAGTCCTGGTTTATTTGCTCCCAGTTTATCTGTTTATTATTGAAGTTGAATTTGCTGAAATCTCCTCCACCGGGAATCTGGACTGGTTTTGAAGGTCCATTCCCCATGGTTGTCATAACTTCAATTAAGTTGTGATCTGAGTAACAGGTATTTGTAATCATTATGTTCCCGATCAACTCATCATTATTAGTGAAAATGAGGTCCAGCGTGTTCTCCTTCCTAGTTGGTTCTACTATTTGCTGGTTTAAGGCAAACCTATTGCACATCCGTAGCAGGTCATTTGCATGTGCCTGTTCATTTAGGCTACTTCCTGGTATTCTTTCTGATATTACTGTATTAGCCAGGTGCTTCCATTTTAGGTGCCGTAGGTTGAAGTCCCCAAGCAGGATGATGTTCGGAGCTGGATTTGTGAGGTTTTCCAAGCAGTGCTCTATTTTCATTAGTTGGTCTTTAAACTGCTGAGGATTTGCCTCCGGCGACTTATATACAAGGACAACAACTACATTTAGGATCTCTATTTTGACTATCAGCACTTCCACCATATCATTTGAGGTGTTTAGCAGCTCAGTACAGATGAGTGTGTCTTTGATGTAAAGGCTGACCCCACCCTGAAGCCGGTGTTTCCTATCACATCTGAAGAGATTGTATTCTGAGATCCATATTTCACCATCAAGGTAGTCCTTTGTGTGAGTTTCCGTTAGGGCTGCAAACACTGCATTTGCCTCATTAAGGAGACCATCAATAAAGTGAACTTTGTTGGATTTGCGTGTTTTTATACCCTGGATGTTGGCAAATATAAATGATGTTATCGTGTTAGTGGAAGTGCTGGATGCTTTAATTGGTGTTAATATCTGAGGCTCTGGTAAGGAGGCCACTCTGTTTGCGTCCTCTCTAGCATTTGACCGAGTTGGTGGTAGAGTCTGGTCATTTTTAGCCATTCTTCTCCTCCTCCTCTTGCTAAAAAATTATCCCGGTTGATGGAGTAGTGGCTGTTTTCATAGTGGTAGTCTGTCGGTTTTATTCGCCTGGTACCTCTTATATGAAAAGCTGGGCATTCAGCATTGAAGCACTCTTTCCTGTCCAAAGAGTTCTTTCAAATTTCTGGGTGAAAGAATTCACAGCTTTTGGTACATTTGTATTGAGGAGGTTCCTGCACTTTCTTGGGTGATCGTATGTACATGTTCCATTTATTCTTCCCGATTCCCCATGCTTACAGGTAGCCTATCTGTAATACCAACAGATTTTGGGGCCTTGTTTTGTGCCGTATATGTTCTCTGTATTCACTCTAATTCAGAGAACTCTCCCACTCTGAAAGTTGATATGAGTACTGAGCAATACTCAAGACGGGACAGCACCAGTGATTTAAACAGTATTACCATTGCTGTGGGGTCTCTGGATGTTAACGTTCTCATTATCCATCCTATCATTGTTCTGGCCGCCGCTATATTTGCTCGGTTATGTTCACTAAATGTCAGGTCGACAGACGTCATAATTCCCAGATCCTTTACATGTTGCTTTCCTTCTATGAGTGTGTCTGTGTTCTGTACCTTGTGTTTAGTGTAACTTCCTCGTTTCCTCCATACCTAAATATCTGGAACTTATCACCGTTAAACATCAGGTTATTTTCAGTTGCCCAATCGAAGACTATGTATATCTACTTGTAATTTTTCAGTGTCTTCTACGGCGGAAATTTTCATGCTGATTTTGGTAACATCTGCAAAGAATGACTCAAAGCTGTGACTAGTATTTTTGTCTATATCCGAGATAAGAACGAGAAACAGCAGTGATGCAAGGACTGTGCCCTGGGGTACAGAGCTTTTCACTGCACTTGGACTTGATCTTACTTGATTGATCATCACTCACTGCATTTTGTTTGACAGGAAAATGAAAATCCAACGCCCCACTTTACCCGTTATTCTTATTGATCTCATTTTATGGGGAATTACTCTATGGTAACATTTGTTGAACGCCTTTGCAAAGTCTGTGCATACAACATCTGCATTTTGCTTTTCTTCTAAGGCTTCTGTGATTTTGTCATAGTGGTTGAGTAACTGTGACAGACAGGATCTTCCGGCTCTAAATCCATGTTGTCCTGGGTTGTGCAGTTCATTATTTTCCTATATTGTCAAAAAGTATTTGACACTGTTCTTCATGAGAGACTAGTGTACAAGACAGAGGCAGGCTGGGATAACTGGGTAAGCACTAAACTGCGTCAGGGAGTACCTGCAGGACAGAAAACAGTCACAGTCAGTGAGGCGGCTTGAAGATGGAGGAATGTACCATGTGGGATCGCACAAGGATTGGTCCCGTGACCACTGCTGTTCCTAATTTAAGTAAACGACCCACCCCAGGTAGTGAGCTGGTACATGACAATGTTTACAGATGACAACACTGTCGAGTTACGTAAAAACCAGAGACGGACTGCAAGAAGTTACTGGAGAGCCTTGACAAACTCCAGGAGTGGTCAAACAAATGGTAGGTGGAATTCAATCCTACCAAGTGTAAGGTAATGAAGATGGAGAGAGGAGACCAGAATGCATCCACACTATAAGGGGACGGCAGCTACAGGAATTGGAATGAGCAAGATTTGGGAGCAGATATAGCACCAACACCGGGCACACACCTCACCGCCGCCTACCGGAGGCACACACAAACAGGATAACATCAGCAGCATATGGGCCGCTGGCAAATATAAAAAACATTGCTTAGAAACCTAACTCAAGGCAATCTACACAACATTGGAAGCCGTCTCCATCCACAACTTTAAGGCCAGAATCGAGGTTCAGTGATAAAATAGTTTATTGTAATGTCCGGTACAACAGGGTTAATGAGTGGGGCATGAAGAGCTAGAACTCACTCCTCCGAAGACATTGTTAGGCAAGTACTGTTAGGTAAGTACTCTTAGGTACCTCACCACCACCCACCTACACACACCTGCACCACCACCCACCTACACACACACCTGCACCACCACCACCCACCTACACACCTGCACCACCACCCACCTACACACCTGCACCACCACCTACCTACACACACCTGCACCGCCACCCACCTACACACACCTGCACCGCCACCCACCTACACACACCTGCACCACTACCACCCACCTACACACACACCTGCACCACTACCACCCACCTACACACACACCTGCACCACCACCCACCTACACACACACCTGCACCACCACCCACCTACACACACACCTGCACCACCACCACCCACCTACACACACACCTGCACCACCACCACCCACCTACACACCTGCACCACCACCCACCTACACAACCACCCACCTACACCACCACCTACCTACACACACCTGCACCGCCACCCACCTACACACACCTGCACCGCCACCCACCTACACACACCTGCACCACTACCACCCACCTACACACACACCTGCACCACCGCCACCCACCTACACACACACCTGCACCGCCACCCACCTACACACACACCTGCACCGCCACCTACCTACACACACCTGCACCACTACCACCCACCTACACACACACCTGCACCACTACCACCCACCTACACACACACCTGCACCACTACCACCCACCTACACACACACCTGCACCACTACCACCCACCTACACACACACCTACACCACTACCACCCACCTACACACACCTGCAATACCACCCACCTGCACCGCCACCCACCTACACACACACCTGCACCACTACCACCCACCTACACACAGACCTGCACCACCACCCACCAACACACACACCTGCACCACCACCCATCTACACACACACCTGCACCACCACCCATCTACACACACACCTGCACCACCACCCACCTACACACACCTGTACCGCCACCCACCTACACACACACCTGCACCACCACCGCCACCCACCTACACAAATACACACCTGCGCCACCACACACCTACACAAACACACACATGCACCACCACACACCTGCACCACCACACACCTGCACCACCATAAACCTAAAACACACACCTGCACAACCACCACACACCTACACACACACACCAACAGAAGAATCCATGGTATAATAGGGCATGTATGGAAGCGAAGAAACTGAACAAAAAGGCGTGGAGGAACTTCCGGAATAACAGAACACCAGAAAGCAGAGAGAGATACCAGAGAACCAGGAATGAGTACGTCAGGGTGAGAAGAGAAGCAGAGAATAGTTTTGAAAATGATAGAGCAAACAAAGCCAAGACGGAACCAAAGCTACTCCACAGTCACATCAGAAGGAAAACAACAGTGAAAGAACAGGTATTGAAACTTCGAACAGCCGAGGACAGGTATACAGAGAATGACAGAGAGGTGTGTGAAGAACTCATCAAGAGGTTCCAGGAGGTCTTCACAATAAAACAAGGTGAGGTCACTGTGCTAGGAGAAAGGGAGGTAAACCAGGCGGCCTTGGAAGAGTTCGAAATTACGAGAGAGGAGGTCAAGAGACACCTGCTGGATCTGGATGTTAGAAAGGCTGTTGGTCCAGATGGGATCTCACCATGGATACTGAATGAGTGTGCAGAGGCACTTTGCTTGCCACTCTCCATAGTGTATAGTAAGTCACTGGAGACGGGAGACCTACCAGAAATATGGAAGACGGCGAATGTGGTCCCAATATGCAAAAAGGGCGACAGACAAGAGGCACTCAACTACAGGCCAGTGTCCTTGACTTGTATACCATGCAAGGTATACAAGAAGCAAGAAGATCGTGAGAAAAAACCTGGTAACACATCTGGAGAGAAGGGACTTCGTGACAAATCGCCAACATGGGTTCAGGTAGGATAAATCTTGCCTTACAGGCTTGATAGAATTCTACGATCAGGTGACAAAGATTAAGCAAGAAAGAGAGGGTTGGGCGGACTGCATTTTCTTGGATTGTCGGAAAGCCTTTGACACAGTACCGCCTAAGAGGCTGGTACATAAGCTGGAGAGACAGGCAGGTGTAGCTGGTAAGGTGCTCCAGTGGATAAGGGAGTATCTAAGCAATAGGAAGCAGAGAGTTACGGTGAGGGGTGAGACCTCCGATTGGCGTGAAGTCACCAGTGGAGCCCCACAGGGCTCTGTACTCGGTCCTATCTTGTTTCTAATATATGTAAATGATCTCCCGGAGGGTATCGATTCATTTCTCTCAATGTTTGCGGACGATGCTAAAATTATGAGAAGGATTAAAACAGAAGAGGACTGTTTCAGGCTTCAAGAAGACCTAGACAAGCTGAAGGACAACCCGTTCTCGCAAATTCGTAAAGTCAATATTGACTTATTAACTACGTGCATAGGTGACATACTTAACATAATAGATACCCTTAAAAAGATTCATAGAAAACACCGACCTTACCTAACCTTGTTAGTATCTTAAGATAAGCATCTTATTGCTTCGTAATTACAATTATTACTTAACCTATACCTATTATAGGTTAGGTAATAATTGTAATTACGAAGCAATAAGATGCTTATCTTAAGATACTAACAAGGTTAGGTAAGGTCGGTGTTTTCTATGAATCTTTTTAAGGGTATCTATTATGTTAAGTATGTCACCTATGCACGTAGTTAATAAGTCAATATTGACTTTACGAATTTGCGAGAACGGGTTGTGAAGGAATGGCCGAACAAATGGTTGTTAGAGTTTAATCCAACCAAATGTAATGTAATGAAGATAGGTGTAGGGAGCAGGAGGCCAGATACAAGGTATCATCTGGGAAAGGAAATTCTTCAGGAGTCAGAGAAGAAAAAAGACTTGGGGGTTGATATCACGCCAGACCTGTCTCCTGCAGCACATATCAAGCGGATAACATCAGCGGCATATGCCAGGCTGGCCAACATACGAACGGCATTCAGAAACTTGTGTAAAGAATCATTCAGAACTTTGTATACCACATATGTCAGGCCAATCCTGGAGTATGCAGCCCCAGCATGGAGTCCATATCTAGTCAAGGATAAGACTAAACTGGAAAAGGTTCAAAGGTTTGCCACCAGACTAGTACCCGAGCTGAGAGGTATGAGCTACGAGGAGAGACTACGGGAATTAAACCTCACTTCGCTGGACGACAGAAGAGTTAGGGGGGACATGATCACCACATTCATGATTCTGAAAAAAATTGATAGGGTAGATAAGGACAGTCTATTTAACACAAGGGGAACACGCACAAGGGGACACGGGTGGAAACTGAGTGCCCAAATGAGCCACAGAGATATTAGAAAGAACTTTTTTAGTGTCAGAGTGGGTGACAAATGGAATGCATTGGGAAGTGATGTGGTGGAGGCTGACTCCATACACAGTTTCAAGTGTAGATATGATAGAGCCCGATAGGCTCAGGAATCTGTACACCTGTTGATTGACGGTTGAGAGGCGGGACCAAAGAGCCAGAGCTCAACCCCCGCAAACACAACTAGGTGAGTACAACTAGGTGAGTACACCTGCACCACCACCACACACCTGCACCACCACCACACACCTACACACACACCTGCACCACCACCACACCTACACACACACCTTCATCACCACCACACACCTACACACACACCTGCACCACCACCACACACCTACACACACACCTGCACCACCACCACACACCTACACACACACCTGCACCACCACCACACACACACCTGCACCACCACCACACACCTACACACACACACCTTCCTCACCACCACACACCTACACACACACCTGCACCACCACCACACACCTGCACCACCACCACACACCCACACACACACCTGCACCACCACCACCCACCTACACACACACACCTACACCACCACCACACACCTACACACACACACCTGCACCACCACCACCCACCTACACACACACACCTGCACCACCACCACACACCTACACACACCTGCACCACCACCACCCACCTACACACACACACACCTGCACCACCACCACACACCTGCACCACCCCTGGTCATGGTCAACACTGGCGAGGGATGACCGACCATATTGGTAAATGGCTCTTAGTAAATTACTGGCAGCCAAGGTTGGGTGTCCCGCGCTGGCTCTCCTCTCATTACGGTCAGGGGTGGGGGTGTGGGGGTCAGGGGTGGGGGTGTGGGGGTCAGGGGTGGGGGTGTGGGGGTCAGGGGTGGGGGTGTGGGGGTCAGGGGTGGGGGGTGAGTGTGGGGGTCAGAGGTGGGGGTCAGGGGGTGGAGGAAAATTTATCGGGTTTACTTTAACTTGTCTAACGTTTTCGAGCATACTCTTAGAGAACACTTTCTAACTTCACTCTCAAACCTCTTTTGTAGCTTAGTGCATGTTATTAAGTTTTTACGATATCAGGGTACTGAAAATCTCCTTGGCACCAGGGTACTGAAAATCTCCTTGGCACCAGGGTACTGAAAATCTCCTTGGCACCAGGGTACTGAAAATCTCCTTGGCACCAGGGTACTGAAAATCTCCTTGGCACCAGGGTACTGAAAATCTCCTTGGCACCAGGGTACTGAAAATCTCCTTGGCACCAGGGTACTGAAAATCTCCTTGGCACCAGGGTACTGAAAATCTCCTTGGCACCAGGGTACTGAAAATCTCCTTGGCACCAGGGTACTGAAAATCTCCTTGGCACCAGGGTACTGAAAATCTCCCTGATGCCAGGGTACTGAAAATCCCCCTGATGGCAGGGTACTGAAAATCTCCTTGGCACCAGGGTACAGAAAATCTTACTGGTGCATCTCGTCGTATACTTCACCTGAGAGTACAAAAACTCCCCACATATTCTCCTCTTCCCACTGACGGTGGATCAGCCCGCCTCTTGAAGAGTGTGTGTAATATATACTCGTCCCGACACCTTGGACCTTCCCCTGCCGCACCACTACATGACCTCTATCACTGCCATCTATCCTGATGAATTCTCGCCATGGTTATTGGACTCGAGGTGAACATTTGGTTTAAGTGTTCTTGAAGCAGGTTGCTTGCGCCTTTACATGTCGTCATCTACAGTAAATATACACATGAACATTATCAAGAAGCTGCGCTAATAATTGTAACTACTGAAAACATGGGCAGGCAGTGACCCGTCTATCTCCATAACTTTATCTTGTTAGCTGTGATCATGTTGATCTATCGAGTTGTGATCATGTTTTCCAAGTTTTCATATTAAGTGAGGTGACGTGTAGCTAGGAGAGATGACGTCACCTCGTGTCCCAGCTCTCACAGCCCCAGCACTCACAGCCCTAGCACTCACAGCCCTAGCACTCACAGCCCCAGCACTCACAGCCCCAGCACTCACAGCCCCAGCACTCACAGCCCCAGCACTCACAGCCCCAGCACTCACAGCCCCAGCACTCACAGCCCCAGCACTCACAGCCCCAGCACTCACAGCCCCAGCACTCACAGCCCCAGCACTCACAGCCCCAGCACTCACAGCCCCAGCACTCACAGCCCCAGCACTCACAGCCCCAGCACTCACAGCCCCAGCACTCACAGCCCCAGCACTCACAGCCCTAGCACTCACAGCCCCAGCACTCACAGCCCCAGCTCTCACAGCCCCAGCACTCACAGCCCCAGCACTCACAGTCCCAGCACTCACAGTACCAGCTCTCACAGCCCCGGCACTCACAGCCCCGGCACTCACAGTCCCAGCACTCACAGTCCCAGCACTCACAGTCCCAGCACTCACAGTCCCAGCACTCACAGTCCCAGCTCTCACAGTCCCAGCACTCACAGTCCCAGCTCTCACAGTCCCAGCTCTCACAGTCCCAGCACTCACAGTCCCAGCTCTCACAGTCCCAGCTCTCACAGTCCCAGCACTCACAGTCCCAGCACTCACAGTCCCAGCTCTCACAGTCCCAGCACTCACAGTCCCAGCACTCACAGTCCCAGCACTCACAGTCCCAGCACTCACAGTCTCAGCACTCACAGTTCTTGCATCTGTCTTGGGGCAAACATCTGCACTTTTCTACTATTTTTGTACACTTTGTAAATCGAGGGTAACATTTGCTGCGTGCATGCTGACCAAGATGTTGACTAGACCTAGCATCAGTTCACTTAAAGATATAATCACTGGAGCACTAACTCGGGACAGAAGAGTCTCCAATAGCAACAGGTGGACCCATTGTGCGATAAACACATCAATACATTGGAGATAAGTCACTGAGAAGGGTGTCAACGAAATACATGCAGACTTCGTTATGCAAGCCCCCTTGGGAATCGCTGCCAGCAGACTTTAAGATCATAGTTGTTGAGGAAAAAAAGAACCAGACTAATCCTCATCTGCTACGTAATATTGCACAGATACTTATAGAAGCAAACTTGGCATCTGACAGCTTCCCATACTTCACAGATGGATCAGTAGACCAGCAGAGACAAGAAACCGGAGCTGCAGTTAAAGCAGGAAACTCTGTAAATAGTTGGAGACTCTCAAATGGGTGTTCGACTTTACAGAGATGCTAGCCATTCAAAAAGGCATTGGAACATGCTCTTGCTGAACACCGACAACATGTTATCATAAAGATTCGAGAACCGCCATTGAAACCTTGCAACATGAACACATATG